>NC_053471.1:6275781-6577837 GCF_015227805.2 Hirundo rustica
GTCCACCTCTCTCAACTCCAGATGTTCACAGTGGTTTATTTTGGGAGCTGCCCTGGCTCTCTGTCCCCTTTCCCCTTCCCCTTCCAAGAACTGGTGCCTTTTTTTTCCATTTGTGGCCCGACTTTAACCCCTCGTCCCGGTGTTTTGTCCTGCCTGGTGCAGGAATCGAGCATTCCAGCCCCCGAACCAACACTGACCCTTGGAGGTGAGGGGGAGGAGGTGAGGCCACGGCTGCTGCTCAGAGGGAACCACCCCAGCGGGATTTTGTGTCCCCTGGCCGGACACAGCGCCGGGACACTTTTCCTCCTGCCCTGAGGGATGCTGAGAGAAGATCCTGTGGATCCTTCTCCCCGTGCAGAGCTGTTCCTTGGAGATCCCCCTGCTCTGGCAGCCCAAGGGCCGGATCCTTCCAGAGCAGGAGCGGACTTCCACCTCCCAATTACACCCAGTTAAGGAGCTCTAGTGGGGCTGGGCTCGGCCCCAGCGCTGAGGCAGCGGGGTCAGCGCCACGCAGTGTCCTGTTGTCGCTCCCGAGGGGCAATTCCAGAGGGGAAGGGGCCTTGCCGAGCTGCTCCCCGGCACAGAACCCTCCAGGAGGGCTGTGGCCTCTCCTCCTGCCTCCCCTGGCTCCATTATCCAGCGCCCCGAAGGAAAAGGTGGAGAGGGAAGAGCGGCCCTTTCCCCCTGCCTCCTCCCGGAGCTGCTGGCGGGGAGGGGGTTTGGATAACCTGCCTCATTAGTGGCTGTGTGACATCATTATCTCACATTAGCCACACTCTTCCAGAGGTAATTGGGAAGCCTCTGGAATGGCCCGGTGACCTTTCATTAATGCAGCGGGGCCTTTCCCTTGTGCTTTTCCCTCGCTCTGCCTCCAGCAGCTGCTTCTTGTTAAGATGCCGGAGCAGGGGAGCCTCGGTCCCATGCCGGGAGTTTCTGAGCCTCTCTGCCCCCGGGGGAGGAATTTGCAAAAAAAAAAAAAGGTGCAGGAACAGCTTTGGCTGCTGCCTGACTCGCTGCAGCCTCTTCCAGCAGCCCCTCGCCGGCTCCAGGCGCTGCCTGGGCGATTCCCCAGGAGCTGATTATCCCAGCCAGGGCTCCTGCCCTGCCCACGGTGCCAGGAGGGCTCTTGGGACGGTGGGGATGTGGAACCAACAGAGACACCCAGGACTTCAGCTTGGGAAAGGAAAAGGAAGGATTGAGGGGGAATTTGGGGTGGGGAGGCCCCGGCACAGGGTACCCAGAGCTGCCCCCGGATCCCTGGCAGTGTCCGAGGCCAGGTTGGAGCTTGGAGCAGCCTGGGATGGTGGAAGGTGTCCCTGCCGAGCTTTTTCCAGCCCAGACCATTCCAGGATTCCACGCTTTGTCCCACCTCTGTGTTTTTATGTTTGCTGCTCTGCCCTGGCTGCTGGGAGCCCCCTGAGGCACTGGAACGGATAACGCAGAGCAATTCCTGTGGCACCAGCTCTGATCCTAATTCTGCCTCAGAGACCTCTGTAAAAACCTCCAGCCTGAGGAGATCAGGGCTGGCTGCGAGCCTCCGTGGGGCTTTGGATCCAAAAATGTGGGAACAAATTAAAGGAAGCTCTGTTCAGGTCGGAGCTTTCCATTCCTGTTGGTTTTTTAATTACAAACCACCCCCCCAAAGCCACGAAGCAGAAGAACTTAGCTTACACCCTAAATCTTCCACACAGCTCTTTATATATTACTATAATCCAAAGCTTTAAATTCCGAGCTTCCAGGGTTCCAGCACGTTCCCAGGTGAGCGAAGGCGGATCTCGGGATCAGGGGAAGGATGTCCTCCGTTCCCCGGGAGCTGGCAGAGAGCCGGAGCTTCTGTGCCAGTGGCATTTGGACTCGTCAGGCCCCGGGGCTGAGCCTGCTGTTGCTGCTGGCACGGCTCCCTCCGCACAGCTGGCACGTCCCCGGGGGCTGGGAACGCTTCCCGCGGCAGAGCAGGGCGGCAGCTCCCCCCGCATCCGGGAATTGCCTCTTTGGAGAGGCAGTGGAGAGGGTTAAGGAATGTGCTGGGCTGTGCTTTGATCCAAGCCAGGCTGGAGCGCTCTGGGGCTGAGCGGAGCAGCGTGTGCTGTGTTTGCAACCTGACCCGGCACCGCTCTTGGAGGCGGCTGGCAGTGGGTGGGACGGGAGCAGGCTGGGATCGGGCTGGGAGCAAGCTGGGATCAGGCTGGGATTGGGCTGGGATTAGGCTGGGATCGGGCTGGGATCAGGCTGGGATTGGGCTGGGATTAGGCTGGGATCGGGCTGGGAGCAGGCTGGGATCGGGCTGGGAGCAGGCTGGGATCGGGCTGGGATCGGGCTGGGATCAGGCTGGGATCGGGCTGGGATCAGGCTGGGATCAGGCCAGGATCGGGCTGGGATCAGGCTGGGATGAGGGCCGGGATCAGGGACAGGATCAGGCCAGGATCAGCCCTGGATCATGGCCAGGATCAGAGCCAGGATCAGGCCAGGATCAGGCTGGGATCAGCCCGGGATCAGCCCTGGATCAGGGCCAGGATCAGGCCAGGATCAGCCCTGGATCAGCCCTGGATCAGGGCCAGGATCAGGCCAGGATCAGCCCTGGATCAGGCCAGGATCAGCCCTGGATCAGCCCTGGATCAGGGCCAGGATCAGGCCAGGATCAGGCCAGGATCAGCCCGGGATCAGCCCGGGATCAGCCCTGGATCATGGCCAGGATCAGGGCCAGGATCAGCCCAGGATCAGCCCAGGATCAGCCCTGGATCATGGCCAGGATCAGCCCAGGATCAGCCCAGGATCAGCCCTGGATCATGGCCAGGATCAGGCCAGGATCAGGCTGGGATCAGCCCAGGATCAGCCCTGGATCAGCCCGGGATCAGCGCAGGGTCAGCGCAGGGAGCGATGTGCAGGAATTTCCACACAGCCGGGAACGGGAGCTGCTGGGAAGGGGCTGGGCAGCGACGGGGTGAGGAAGCCGGGACCTTGGGGCTGGCAGGGCCCTGCAGATGTGGAACAGCTGGTGTTTGGGGGAGGAGGGGCCCTTCCCACCCCAAACATCGTTAATCAGCTCGGACAGCCAGCAGAGCTGCGCCTGCCGCCCCGGCAGAGCGGGGAGGGAGAGCTTGGACACTCCGGGACGACCCTCGGGTCCTTCTCCCTTTCTCTGGCTCCTTCCAGAGCCCGGCCTTGCTCCCGGTGGCCAGGACGGTGACCGTGGTGGCCACCAGTGCCTGCCCTGCGCTGCTCCATCCCGCAGCTCTCCAAGCCCCGTTGTGGGTGCAGGAGGGGCAGGGCACGAAGGGAGCCCGGGAATCCAGCTCCTGGTCCCTGCAGCTTCCTCGTGAGCTGACCCGGGACAGGACCCAGGGAACGGCTGGGGCTGTGCCAGGGCAGGGTCAGGCCGGGTTTTTGGGAATCCCCCAGGGGACGGCGACATTCCAGAGATCCCGAAGATCTGGGTGGGGTTTTTGGGGTGTCCTGGCAGGGATAAGAGCTGGATGATCCCCGTGGGTCAGGGCTCTGTCAGCTTGGCTTCCACCCGGCTCTGCAGTCGGGCTGGGATCAACCCAAACACCTCCGGGACGTGCCAGGGCAGGGCAGAGCCCAGCCCAGAGCCCTTCGCTGGCCGCGGGCACGGAGCTGCCCGGCGCCTCGGGGATTCGGGACCCGCGGGTGACACCGGTGACACCCCGGCACATTTGTGTCCCAGCACAGTGCCAGCCGAGCCCCTGCCCTCCCAGCCCCGTGGAACTGGGATTTTCCCTTCTCCCAGCAGCTGGATGGATGCTCAGGAGATCCCCAAACCCCTCTGCTCCCCTGGCAGCGCTGCCCCCCTGTTCTGCGCGCCCCAGGCGCCGTTTTTAGGATCCCCACAGAGCCGCTCCACAGAATTTTAACCTCCGGAAAGGAGGTTAAGAAAAAAAAAAAAAAATCCAGGGAAACCGCTGACTTTGCGGCTGTAAGTGACATCTAGTGGAAACGGCAGGAAAAGGAGCGCGCAGGAGGGGGGAAAGGGACTCCTGGGAGCTGAAACTTCGGCCCAGAGGCCTCTTTAGAGGAGCTGTGAGAAAAAATAAACTGAATAAATAGAATAATAATGGAATAATAATAATAATAATATGGATTAATAATGGAATGATTAAATAGAATAAAGGAGATATAAAGGGAATAAAGGGAATAAAGGGAATAGAGGGAATAAAGGGAATAAAGGGAATAAATAAAGGGAATAAAGGGAATAAAGGGAATGGCTTCACTTTCTCAGTGGACGGCGTGGGAAGGGAGGTGGCTGGGACACGGCAGAGGTCACCTGGCCCTACAGCTGCTGTCCCCGAGCCAGGAGCACCGCAGCCAGCCAGGCCGTGGTGCCACCGTGCCACACAGAGCCACGGAATCACGGAGCGGGTTGGGCTGGAAGAAGCTCAGAGCTCCTCCGGTGCCACCCGCGCCGCAGCAGCGACACCTTCCACTGTCCCAGGCTGCTCCAAACCCCGTCCAGCCAGGCTTGGGGCATCCTCAGGGGCAGCCACAGCTGCTGTGAGCAAACCCTCCCATGCCTTTGGCTCATCCTGCCGGGATCTCTGCCCGGGGACAGCTCTGGCACAGGGGGCACCGTCCCCCAGCCCCCGCCTGCCCAAAGCTGGGGGCTGCCAGGACGGTGCCACGCTGCTCCTGGATCCGGAGCCCATCCCGGTGCCCCCCAGGCCTCTCCCTGCTCTGTTTCCCCTCTCCCGGGCGGGGGCCGGCGCTGCCGCCGTGTCCCGCTCCCGCGGGCAGAGCGGCCGCAGCCCGGGGCTGCTCGTGTGCGAGCGAAGCCAAAGCTTGCTGCAGAAATCTGAAACCCGGCGGGGCTTGGATTAGCGAGCCGAAACTCCGGCCAGGAGCCGAGCTCTGGGAAGAGCTTGGCAGAGTTTCAGGCGAGCTGCGGGCTGGGTTTCAAGTGAGCCGAGGGTGACCTTTGCATGAGCCCGCTGCTGGCGGCTGGGGGAGCATGGGCTGGAATTTTAACAGAGCCTGGGGAGGGAGTTTCAGGCGAAAAAAAAAAAAATATAAAAAAAACCCCCACAAAACCAAAAAAAACAACCCGAAGGGGGAAAAAAAAAAAAAAGTTAAAGGGTTTTGGCACAAGCAATGCGGAGCTCGGGTGGTTTGGGGTGATAATCGCTGCTCACCTGCCCCCAAACCAGCAAAACCAGCCGGGTGGTTGCGGCTTCGCTGCGCTGGGAGTTTCACTGCAGGGTTAACCCTTTCCTCAGCGCGGAGCCGCTCCTCACAGCCCTTTCCCCGGGGGTAGATCCCAATCCCTGGTTTCTTCCCCGGGGAGGGCTCCTGGCCCTGCGCGAGCTCGGGAGCAGCATTCCCTGATCCCGAGCTGTCCCTGTGACAGTTCTGTGGAAGGGAAGGAAGGAATCGGAGCGGGTCACGGGGTGGAAGGGCAGGGAGAGCACGGGACGAGCGTCCAGGGAGCAGCCAGACAGGGACACGGCTGATCAGGGATCATCCAGCTAAAACTGAAGGAGGAATGAGAAAATCCTCACAAATAAACCTCTCTGTCCCGGGCAAAGAGCAAGGGCCAAGGTTTTCCTGCTCCTGAAGCTGTGGATGGATTTCTTTTTCCATTACGCTTTATTTTTTATTTTTTTCCCCCCGTTGCTTTTCCTGCGGTCTCTCCCTTCCTGAGGCGCAGCGTGTGCTGGGTGTAGATCAGGGCAGGGAGGATCTTCCTAATCAAACCCACATTTCTCGGCATTGTCTGGGCTGTCTCACGGGGAATTCAGCCAAACCCCCGCACGCTCGTGGCGTTTCAGTGCTGCTCTCAGAAGCTGCACGAAGGTAGAATTTTCCCAGATGGAGTTTCTTGGGTGGGAAGGGGATTATCCCGTATTGCCCCGAGAGCTCCTTTCCCAGAAATCCAGGTTTCTTTATGCAGGGAGTGCTGAATGCCGAGCCTGGGGCCACAGGAGGTGTCTCTACCCCAAAGGAAGTGCCCCCCACGGCATTCCCACTTTTCCTGCCTTTTCCATGCCCTTGATCCTGGCAGTTTCTCCCACGCCAGGCCCGGGGGTAGAGGGGAGGCCACAACTGCTGCTTTATTTCGGGCCCTTCTCCCATTACAGGTTGACATTGGATATTTATATCATGTCCTTAATTCCACAGCGCCCATCCTGGAGGTGGTGCTGGGTGCCAGGATGGGGCTGCAGCAGCCCTGCAGCAGCCCTGCAGCAGCCCTGCAGCAGCCCTGCAGCAGCCCTGCAGCCAGGAATCCCGGAGAGGCACGGGAGCCAAGAGGGGAAGGGGACACGGGCTCTTCACTGAGTGTCCTCGGCGAGGTGGCACTGTGCCACCCGTGGGGCCCAGGGACAGCAGGACGCGTCCCTGGAGGCCACGCCGGGCCGTTGTGGCCCCGGTCAAAGGAAGGGACGCGGCGGCTGAGGCGTCATTTCCCCACGTGGGCGCTGCGTGGGCTTCTCCCGGGACAGCCAGAGAAAATCCCTGCGCCGCGTCCTGCTCCCAGGCTGGTTCGTGTCCGGGCTGGGACACGTGGCACGGTGTCTGCTGTGGCTGTGCCAGCGGGACGCCGCCGCCTCTGCCCCTTTCATCCGAGCCCAGCTGCGGTTCGGGCCCGGCTGGGAGCTCGCTCTGGCTCCAGCCCGGCTCAAAGGGGAGGAAGCCGGCTGCAGCCAAGAGGAGGAAGCCGCTCGGTTTCCCCCGCCAGGCGTGCGAGGGGAGCGGGGCAGGGCGTAGCCGGATCAGGGGCGAGACAGGACGGGAAGGCAGCAGCTCTTCCCTCCCTCGTGCTCCCGGCTGGACGAGGGAAGCGTGTCCCGGGCAGGATTTCCTCCGGCTGGGCTGGGCTGGGCTGGGCTGGGCTGTCCCGGCTCTCTCCAGCCGTGCAGTGCGGGACAGCAGCCACCACGGGGAGCTTCCACCCCGCGGGATGGCCGAGCGGCCCTGCTGTCCCCTGCCCGCGGGGACAGAGCCGGGCGCTGTCCCTGGGGCGGGCAGGGGGGCCCTGGGGAGCACCTGGCCCTGGGGAGCACCCTGCAGAGCTTGCGGGACCCCCGAGGGGGTGCAGAGCCCACGGGTCCCTCTCAGCTCTGTGTGCAGTGGGGTGTCCTGGTGGCCGAGGGGGTGGCTGGAGCCTCGGGGGGCAGCAGGGCCGGGGGCTGGCCTGGGGGGGTCTCTGTCCCAGCCCCTGTCCTGCAGGCAGCTCTTCTCCAGGGCAGCTCTTCCAGCCCTGGGACGGGGAGGAGGAAGGTGTGAGGAAGGCTCCGGGGCTGGTGGGAGCTCAGGGTTATTTCTGGCTCGGCTTCGTGACCGCCCTCGGCCGCCGTGCCGCTCCCCGGTGCCAGGCTCCCCCCGAGCTCCCCGCCCCAGGTGGCCCAGGTGGCCCGGGGTGGCGTGGGACGGCTGCCACGCACCCTGCGAGGTTTGTCACAAGACCTCGGTGCTGGCTGTCATCTCCTGATGTCACCCGGGCCGGCAATTAAGGCCCTGGGAGCGCCCTAAATAGCTGAACCCTGCCCCGAGGTGACGTGCTGTCACCCCGGAGAGGGTGACTAAGGCAGGGAAGCGGCTCTGTGGGAAAAAGGACGGTCACCGCTGCCCGGGTGTGCCAAAGGCCGGGAGCTCCGAGGCCCGTCCCCTTTGCCCGGCCCGTGGAGTGACCCCAGAAGGGAGCAGGGGCACCCGCAGCGGCTGTGGCACCGTCACACATTGGCTGGCGCCCTGGCATGTCCCCCACCAGCTCTATATATGGGCCTGCCCTCTCCGGCCCGGTGGCACCGGGATCTCAAGTGACACCGGGGAGGGAGCGGGGAGGGGGGGTCTATTTTTAGCCCCTGAATGGATCGGAGCTGGAGCCGGGCTCTCTGCCCCCGTCAAGGCATCATGTTGTGCTGGGAGGGCTCTCCTGCCTGGCTCCTCGAATGGCTCCATCCCCGCCTGGGGCTGGGGGACAGGTAGGATGGCCTTTGTCACCTCCCAACCTCTGTCACCTCCCCGGCCTCTGTCACCTCCCCGCTTGTCCTGCTGCCGGCTGTCACCTCCCCGGGGCTGCCCCCACGGCTTCGCTGGCGTGTCCTGTCTGTGCTGTGTGAGGGACGCTCGGGAACGTCCGTGCCGGTTTTTAGGGGGATTGCTGGCAAAATGAGTTTAAAAAGGGGGTGAGGTGTGATGGGGTGTTGGAGTCCAGGGCATCCAGATCCCGGTGCAGGTGTGGGGAGCGTCCCAAAGCCCCGGAGCAGCCGTGGGGTGCACCCCGATCCCGGTGCAGCCGTGCTGGGGGGCAGTGGCAGCGGGGACAGCAGGGGGGTGGCAGCGTCCCCTCTCACTGCTGGCTGCGTTGTGATCCAGCGCAGCCATCCCCACCCCGCCGAGGCTGCCAGGGGCTGGGAATTCCAGCTGGGAACGCGCGAGGACGGGCAGATGGAAGGGAGGAGCTGGCAGGAAGGGCCGGGGGCTCACACCTCGCCCCCTCCACCCTGACCCGCCTCTGCTCTCCCCCCCCACGCCGCAGGCATGGATAACTTCGAGTACAGCATCCAGCTGAACGACCGCGAGTGGGCCGAGTTCCTGCGGGCGTCCGAGGAGTGCAGCCTGGCGCCGGCCTCGCTGGCCACGGCCGAGGAGCAGTGCCTCAGTGACATTGAGCAAGGGGACGCCCCGGGGCGCCTCCGTGCCCGCGGCACCGAGGGGCCGGGCGGAGAGCCAGGGCCTGGCACGGCCGGCGCTGCCCCACGTGGCGACACCGCCCCGCGCCCGCCGCGGCGTGGGCACCGCTCGGGCAGCGGCGACGAAGCGGAGCCGGGCTCTGCGGGCGGCGTCCCGTGTGACAGCGACCGGCCCGGCCGCCCGCCGGCCGCTGCCATGCCCAGCGCGCAGAGGAGGCAGCCGCCGCGGCCACCCGCGGCCGCCACCGCGGCCACCGCGGACGGTGGCACCGCCCAGGGTGGCCAGGGGCAGGACGCGGCCGAGAAAGGAGCGGCCGGAGGCAGCCGGGACGCGGAGCCCTGCGGAGCCCCCGAGCAGGGCGGGGATGCTGCAGGGGGACGAGCCCCGGGGGCACAGCCGGGAGCGGTGGCACAGCCAGGAGCGGCGGTGACACGGCCAGGAGCGGTGGCACAACCAGGAGCAGCCGTGGCACAGCCAGGAGCGGTGGCACAACCAGGAGCAGCCGTGGCACAGCCGGACGCTCCAGCAGCCTCCGCCGAGGGATGGGCCGAGAAAAGCGCTGCCCCCTCGGAGCCCGGCGCGGAGCCCAGCCCGTCCCCGGGGACGGTCCCCAGCGTGGCAGCGGAGGGGGACAGGGCGGGCACGGAGCCGAGCTCCCCGGGCGGATCCCCCAGCGTGGTGAGGCCCAAGGTGCCGGCGCAGCCCAGGAAGAGCCGCAGGCAGCGCGGAGCCAGCGCCACCGAGGGGGACAGGGACCCCGCGGGCACCGCGGCGCCGGGCGCGGCCGGAGCCGGGAAGGCGCCTCCGGGCTCGCCGATGTCCCCTCGGAAGGGCAGGGGGAAGGACAAGGCGGCCAAGGGAGCGCTGGTGAGGCTGGGCAGCGAGGAGGCCGCCGAGAGCAAGCGCTCGGTGCCCGGCCCTGGCGGGGATGGCCCCGAGCCCGGGGCCGCTCCCCAAAAGCAGAGGGGGAAGGAGCCGCAGTCCCCGGGGAAGACAAAGGCCGCCAAGACCCCAAAGGCTGGGCAGGCCGGGGGCTCGGGCGGGCGTGACACCGTCCCCGCGGTCCCTGGCGACGGAGCCGCGGCTGCTCCGGGAGAGGGGAGCCAGGAGATGCCGGGGACGCCTCTCCAGCCCCGGAGCGCGGCAGCGTTTGGAGGGAATGCTGCTGAGGGGGCCCGGGGGGAGCCTGCAGCTGAGATCCCTGGAATTCCTGCAGCTGAGATTCCCAGGAAGCCCTCAGAGATCCCTGGAATTCCTGCTGCTGAGATCCCTGCAGTTCCTGCTGTTGAGATCCCTGGAATTCCTGCAGCCGAGATTCCCAGGAAGCCCTCAGAGATCCCTGGAATTCCTGCAGCTGAGATTCCCGGGAAGTCTGCAGCTGAGATTCCCAAGAAGCCCTCAGAGATCCCTGGAATTCCTACAGCCGAGATTCTCAGGAAGCCTGCAGCTGAGATTCCCAAGAAGCCCTCAGAGATCCCTGCAGTTCCTGCAGCTGGGATCCCTTGGGAGCTTGCGCCTGTGATTCCCAGGAAACCTGTAGCTGAAATCACTTGGGAGCCCGCAGCTGGGATCCCCAGGATTCCTCCAGTGGGGATCCCTTGGGAGCCTGCAGCAGGGATCCCCAGGAGCCCTGCCATTGATATCCCCAGGATCCCCGCAGCCGAGATCCCCAGGATCCCTGCCATTGAGATCCCGTGTGAGCCCGCAGAGGGGATCCCCGCGATCCCCACGTCTGGGATCCCTTGGGAAGCTGCAGCCAAGACCCCCAGGGCAAAGAGCCCCCTGTGCTTTGCTGACGGGGCCTCAGCCAAGTCCAACTCGCTGGATGTGACCTGGCCCGAGATGTACGAGTACCTGTTCTGTGATTCCCAGGAGGAGGAGGAGCTGGGGAGCTCCGTGGAGGGGAGGAAATCCCCCTTGCAAAGGGAAACCTCCTGGCCCGAACTGTACGAGTATTTTTTCAACGAACCAGAAGGAAGCAGGAAAAAAGGCAAAGCCAAAGACAGGAGGAGGAAGAAGCTGGGCGGCTCGGACCGCGCTGGGCTGCGACAGGAGGCTCCGAACTCGGCCCCAGGCGAGGACACCGTGGTAATCCCAGTCCCTGAAATGTACGAACACTTCTTCCCAGAGACACCCCCCAACAGGATGGGCTGGGGAGGGATTTTCTCCGTGGCTCCGGCCTCCGAGGTGAAGAAAGCTGTGGGGGCTTTGAGGTCCCTGCTGCAGAGGCAAATGCAGCTGGGAGGAGGCCGAGCCTCAACCTCGCAGGCCCTGGTGCCCAGAAGATCCGGGGAGAACCTCGCCCTGGTCCCGCTGGGAGGAGCCCAGGCATGGCCGGAGGATGCGGACAAGGCCCTGGCACTGAGAGGTAAATCCCGATATCCCCTGCAGGGACGTGTCCCGGGCTGTGTCACCCTGGCTGTCCCTTGGGATGTTCCCTCTGTTCCCTTGGGGTGTCCCTTGGGATGTTCCCTGTGTCCTCTTGGAGCGTTCCTTGGGATGTTCCCTGTGTCCTCTTGGGGTGTTCCTTGGGATGTTCTCTCTGTTCCCATGGGATGTCCCTTGGGATGTTCTCTCTGTTCCCATGGGATGTCCCTTGGGATGTTCCCTCTGTTCCCTCGGGATGTTCCCTGTGTCCCCTCGGGATGTTCCCTGTGTCCCCTCGGGCTGTTCCCTGTGTCCCCTCGGGATGTTCCCTGTGTCCCCTCAGGCTGTCCCTCGGGATGTTCCCTGTGTCCCTTCAGGCTGTTCCCTCGGGATGTTCCCTGTGTCCCCTCGGGATGTTCCCTGTGTCCCCTCAGGCTGTCCCTCGGGATGTTCCCTGTGTCCCCGTGCTCCCGGCCAGGTCCCCCAGCACACACAGGGAATGTGGGACTGTAAAACCCATTCTGATCAGAAAAACACTGCCCTGAGACCTCAGAGGTCACCTGGGCGTTTCCTGGGGGCAGGTGAGAGGAATGGGAATAAAGGGAGAAGTTCGACCCCCGAGGACAGGATTTGGATTTGATCTTAAATGATGCTCAGAGCCTCAGAGTTAATACCAAACCCAACTAACGAGGGAGCCATCCCAAAGGGAGCCTCAAACCCGAGCTCCCAGTCTGTTTGCGCGGAGAAAAAAACCCTTGTGAGGCGGCCACAGCTAATTAATGAGCCGGTTTTAATTAAAAGCCTGATCAAACGAATAGGAGCATAAATCCCCCGATGTTGAGAGAGGCCGGCAGGTTGTTCCGGGCTGGAAGCGCGGCGGGGCAGGGAGCGCAGAGCGCTCGGGGTGTCTCCCGTCCCTGGAGGAGGCAGCAGTGGGCTGGGACGCCCGGAGGGACGCTGAGCCGGCTGCGCCTGGGGACACCGGTGACAGGGAGGGGACCTTGCCTGCACCCCCAGGAATCGCTCCCTCCTAAATCTGCTGCCCACACCCGACTCCAGCCGCCACGGAGGGCGGGGAAGGTCCGCGGGGAGGCGGCCTGGGGCGGCCTTAACAAACATTTCCTCGGGGTTTCCAACAAGGCGCGAGGCTGAGGGGGGGGTGACAAATGTGCCACTGTCCCTTGGGGACGCACAGAGCCCTGAACAGCGCCCTCTGAGCTCAGCCCCGGGGCAAAACCACCTCCAGGGAGGATTTCCCGGGAGAGGCAGGGATTTGCTGTGCCGGGGGGAGGGCAGGGCTGGCAGAGGGGGTGGCACAAAGCCCCCCGACCTGGCGCTGCTGTCGTGGCAGGAGCAGCGGAGGACCCGCGGGTGCTGAGCCACAAGGACATGTGCCTCGTCTTCTGCGCCTTCGCCTCCTGGGCCGTGAAGACATCTGACCTGCAGGCTCCGGATGCCTGGAAGACCAGTACGTACAGTGCCCGCCTGGAGAGGGGTGGGAAGGGCTCCGGGGGGCACTTGGCAGGGAGGAAATGCGGGATATTTATACCTGCAGCTGCCCGCGGGGAAGCGCGGCCTTTCCCTGGTTTTCCAAAGTGGTTCCCGTGCCTTGTCTCTCCCCTGATCCTGATCCCTGCTCACGGCTTTTGTGCTTGTGGCAAAGTGGCTGGAGCTGAGCTGTGTCCGCAGCCTGGGTCCTGCTCCATCCGGCCCCTGGCGGGGAGCAGTTCGTCGGGATTTCCGTGGGATCTGGAGTGAGCGGGTTCAGATTCCCTCATCCCAGCTGGGACGCAATTCCCGTGTTTTTCTGATGTTCCCGCAAGGTTTAATCCTCTCCCCAAACACAGCTCAGCTGAGGCATCATCCTCCTGCACGGAGTCCTGCAGTTCCCTGGGGATCTGCGGGATCCCCTCCTCTCCAACCCCAGCCCCTGGAAGCTGGTGGGGAGAGAGGAAGTTGAGGAAACACGAATTCACTGAATCCCACGGGAGCGGGGACATCTGGGTGAGCAGGGAACGGCTCAGGGAGAGCAGCATTCCCGATTCCTGCCCTGGATGCAGCAGGTCCAGCCCTGGAGAACCCTCCCAGAGCAGCATTGCTCATTCCTGCCCTGGAGAGCCCCACTCCATGGGAAGAAATGCCAGGACCAAGGCTTCCTGCTGCTTTTCCAGGCCAGGAATGTTCCCGGCGAAGGTCACCAGGAAGCTGACACCGCGGGCTGGGAATAGCTCCTGAGCTATTCCGTGCCACCATCACAAGCAGCTCTTGGCCTGTTCCCCCTGGGCTGCTGAGGCTTTGGGGTGGAGGACGTGGCCCCGGGAAAGGTGTGGAAAACGGGATACGCTCCTCGTGCCCCGGGCTGGAATGAGCTGGAGAGGAGGGAGGCAGCGGCTGTTCCACACCGATCCCTCCGGGCGTTTGGGCTTCCAACAGGCTGAATTTGTGTTCCTCTAACAGAAACCAAAACCCAGTCTGAATTTGGGTCCAAAAACACGGCTCGGGTTCCCGGTTTTGCTTGGGAATCAAGGGAACTTAAAATCTCTTGTAAACCAAGTCAAAAACATTTAGGTGCGAGTGCAGAGCAGAGCTGGGTTTGTCTTTTGTCCCCATCAGCTATTCCTTGTGTCCCTAGGGTTTTTGATTCGGGGTTTTGGATATTTTCTGCTATTGGCTGGGAGCAGAAAATCCCCAGAACAATCCCAAAAATGGGATTTTTCTCGGCGTCCTCCTGGTCCAAACAGAAGCAGGGAATGAAGGTGCTGTCCTGAAGCCCTGGTGAGGTTTTCCCAGTGTGTCTTCCTCATCCAAGATCAAGTCTCCATGTGAACCTGTGACTCCAGCCAATCCATGAAATCCCCAACTGGATCTGTGCGTCCACCTGATCCATGAAATCTCCTTCTGGATCTGTGCGTCCACCTGATCCATGAAATCTCCTTCTGGATCTGTGCACCCACCCAATCCATGAAATCCCCAACTGGATCTGTGCATCCAAACCACCGCACACCACCGGGAGAGCCCACTGAGCCTTTCCCTAAAAACCAGCCGTGTTGAATGGAATTTTATGGAATTTTGCCTGATCTCCATGCACCCAAACCCTGGGATAATCGGGCTGTGGGCAGCTGGGAACAAATTCCGTGGGGTGGGAAGGAAAACCAAAGTCAGGAGGGGCCTGGGACGGGGAGAGGAGTGACCCCCGCTGTGTCCCACAGGCTGGGAAAAGATCCTGAGGTGTGGGAGAAGCCCCCAGAGTCACTGTGGGAACGTGTCGGGCTCTTTTCCAGTGTTCCTGGCGAGCTTCGGCACCCTCTCGGCCATCCGCTACTTCCGACGGCAGGTCAGGGAAGGGCACCCCCGGACTTAACCCCGGCCCCGCCGGAGCCGCTGCCCGGGGCCGGCGCGGGCAGAGCCCCGGACTTTCCTCTGGACTCCGGGAGAAGCCTGGAGCCAGCACCGAGAACTTCTCCGGAGCCATCCGCGGCGGGACAGGACGGCACAGGGAGCGGGACCCCCCCGGGGACAGGACAGACAGACAGGACAGAGGTGACAGGGGCTGGCGCTGCCCCCCCGGCAATGCCCAGGTCCCTCCTCCCTGCTGGAATCGCCTGGCGGCGCAGGAAGAGCCGGGATGTCTGTGAAGGAGGAGAAGAGAGCTTTGGGACGAGCTTGGCTGAGCCCGGGCTGGGCAGCAGCTCCGGGGGATGCGGGGGCCGAGCTTTGATGGCCCCAGCACAGCTCAGCCGCTAGCGTTTCGCCCCGAGGAGCCCCAGCTCGCCGCGGGGATGAGGTTTCTGTCGCACGTGTCGCTCTGTCCCTGGGGACAGCTGCTGCGGGGACACGTCCCTGTCCCTGCCCCTGTCCCTGTCCCTGCTCTGTGTCCCTGTCCCTGTCCCCATCCCTGTCCCTGTCCCTGCCCCTGTCCCTGTCCCCTGTCCCCTGTCCCTGTCCCTGTCCCTGTCCCTGTCCCTGTCCCTGTCCCCGTCCCCGTCCCTGTCCCCGTCCCTGTCCCTGTCCCTGTCCCTGTCCCTGTCCCTGTCCCTGTCCCTGTCCCCTGTCCCTGTCCCTGTCCCTGTCCCCTGTCCCCTGTCCCTGTCCCTGTCCCCGTCCCCGTCCCGCAGGAGAGCACCCGGGGGCAGGGACAGCCGGGGAGGGTCCCGAGGGGCGCGGACGGCGTGGGAAGGGCAGCAGGGAAAGGGGCTGAGCTCAGGGAAGCCTCGGGAAAGGGGGCAGGAGGATGTTGGAGAGGAGGGAGAAGGACGTGCATGGGTTTGGCTGTGCCAATCGGCAGGGAAAAGATATTTGGGAATTCGATTTATTGGCTGCGGTGAGGGGAGCGTGGGGCTGGGGAGGGCTCGAAGGGGCCTGGAATGGAAAGTGAGGGGGGAAAAGGAGACTTTTCCATTTTTCCCTCATCCCAGCGCCTCCCTCAGCGCTCCAGGGCATTTCCCAGGAGAAATTCCCTTTCCTCACCTTCCCAGCAGGGGTTGGGCTCCACTCGAGCTCTGAGAGCCGTGCTGGGGTTTGTGTGTTGGGAATTCCAGAGGGGAGGTTCCTTTCCCTGTGCTGGGGTTTGTGTCCCTGGAATTCCAGAGGGGAGGTTCCTTTCCCTGTGCTGGGGTTTGTGTCCCTGGAATTCCAGAGGGGAGGTTCCTTTCCCTGTGCTGGGGTTTGTGTCCCTGGAATTCCAGAGGGGAGGTTCCTTTCCCTGTGCTGGGGTTTGTGTCTCTGGAATTCCAGAGGGGAGGTTCCTTTCCCTGTGCTGGGGTTTGTGTCCCTGGAATTCCAGAGGGTAGGTTCCTTTCCCTGGGCTTTGGTGTGTGCCAGGGAGCGCTGGGGCCGCGGGGCGCGGTGAGATGTGGGGCTGGCACGGGCTGGAGCGGCTGAGCGCTGCCCAGAGCGCTGCTGTGGAGGGGAGCAGGGCAGGTGGAATGTGCTGGAAGCTTCTAATAAAGTTCTGTCTCGTTTACTGCTTCTGTGGCCTCTGTGGGGGGGGACGGAAAAATCAGAATTAGGTGCGAAGAGTTCGGGGCAGCAGAGGTTTTGTTGGGGGTGTTGGGGATGTGCTGGAGAGAATAAAATGATGCAAACCACGGCGCAAACTCCCTGACTTGCAGCTGACACATCTCAGGTGGATATTTAATATATTTATTGTACCTCAGGAGTTTTTACAGTTCTGTTTTAAGCAGTAAATGCTTTGAGGGTGAATTCCTTGACACAAGAGGCTCCCTTGGCTTGAAAGTCAAGCTCTGTTTTCCACCATTTTCCATTTTTTTTTCCTCCCCCCGATCTTGTTTCTGCTTGTTTTGTACAGAATTAAAATCCCCGGATCCCTGAGGCTGGGAAAACCTCCCAGGCTTTTCCAACATCTGTGGGGAGATGTTAAAGGAGTCCCGGCTTTGCAGGAGGGGAAATCCGTGCCCTGTGTGTGTGTGTGGACCCAAACTGCGGGAGCTGGCGCGTTTGGGGCCCTGGGGACAGAGCAGGGCTGTGTCCCTGCCCTCGGCTGGGTCCCCAGCAGAGACCCGGAGATCCCTCCTGTCCCCAGGTGGGCGAGCAGGAGCTGCCCGGCAGCACAAGCTCCCGCATCCCTCGGGATCCCGCATCCCGGAGCACCTGGAGCCGTGCTGGGAACCGCCGGGTTCGGCCCCGGCCTCGCAGATTCCTGCCTGTCCCGGTGATTTGAGGCGCTGGTTGGAGCCCCCCAGGGATGGGAAGCGCCCGGCTTCGCTGCTCAGCTCTTTTGTGCCGTTCTCCCTTTTTTCTTTCGTTCTTTAAAACAGCAGGGTGACAGCTCTGGCCTGGCTGGATCTCCTGGCAGTTCTCTCCTGACTGGATCTCCCCTCCGGAAGGAGCTGCTGCCAGGTCTGGGTTTGACCCCGGCCCAGGGGTTTGTGCCTGTCCCAGTGGTTGAAGCTTTCACTGGAACTGGGAGGGTTTCTGGCCGAGCCCTTTGTGTTGGAGACGCTTTTGGAGCACGGCCGGGGCAGGGAACGGGACAAATAATGGGGCAGGGAATGGGGCAGGGAATGGGGCAGGGAATGGGAATGGGGCAGGGAGCAGGGCAGGGAACGGGGCAGGGAACGGGACAGGGAACGGGGCAGGGAATGGGGCAGGGAATGGGAATGGGGCAGGGAACAGGGCAGGGAACGGGGCAAATAATGGGGCAGGGAATGGGGCAGGGAATGGGGCAGGGAACAGGACAGGGAACGGGGCAGGGAACGGGGCAGGGAATGGAGCAGGGAATGGGGCAGGGAATGGGGCAGGGAATGGGGCAGGGAATGGGACTGGGGCAGGGAACGGGGCAGGGAATGGGGCAGGGAATGGGGCAGGGAATGGGAACGGGGCAGGGAATGGGGCAGGGAACGGGGCAGGGAATGGGAATGGGTCAGGGAACAGGACAGGGAATGGGGCAGGGCCGTGTGCTGGCCCATTCCTGGCCATCCCCTGGCTCTGGGGACATCCTTGGCGTGGGGACAGCGACTCCTGGCTGTCCCTGAGCTGCTCCAGCAGGGAAAGGCTCGGTGCCCCCAAACTCCCGGAGGAGATGGGGAATATCCCATCTCCCCACGCCCCTATCCCAGCACAATTCCCAGGAGAGCTGAGCACTCCCGGGGGTGCCGGAGGCGCCCGGACCCTTTGCTCCCTGGGATATTTGGTGTCTGACCCCTGCAGCCGTCCCTGCGCTGCTCCCCACGCGCCCGGGGGCAGAGTTTGGGGGGTGGGATGGGCATTTCAGCAGCTGGACGCTCCCAGCTGGAGCGAAAGGAATTATTGAGAGGTGTCGGGAGAGCTGGGAGCCTCCAGCACGCTCAGCCGGGGAGGAGAGCAGCCTGGAATGGTAACGCTCGGTTTTGGTTTATTCCCTGACCGTTTCCTCGCTCTCCTTCGCCTCACAGCGAGGACAAGCGTGCCTGGGATGTTTTTGGTTTTGGTTTTGGTTTTGGTTTTTGGTTTTGGTTTTGGTTTTTTGGTTTTTTGGTTTTGTCCACAGCCAAAACTGAGATTAAACCTCGCAAATTCAACATTTCCCCCCTTCTTTGTACACAGCAGAATTCAGTAACCAAATGCGGCGAGTCGGAAAGTTTGGGTTTATCTAAGAATTTTTTTTTTTTTTCCTTTTTTCCCCTTTCTTTAGGAATTTAGGACAGGCCATTTGTGCTCCTTTAGCCTCTTTTCTTCCCGTTTTTAAGCCCATTTGGTTAAGAAACCCAAGGATTTCTCCCAGGCCTGCGGCACCGAGGGGTTTTGCCCTCCTGCCCCTTTGCCGGGCACAGCCGCAGGGATCTTTCCGTGCCCGGGGTCAGGGCGGGCGCTGGCAGCGGCGCCAGCTCTGCCGCGCACGTCGCTCCCTCATCTGACACCCGCCGGCGCCAGGCACATGAAAAAGTCAGGCAGGTGCTCCCCGAGGAGCTGCCCGTGTTTCGTCCGTATTTCATCCCGCCCGGACACTTCAGGGATTCCTCTCCCCTTTTTTTAGAATTTTTGTTTATTTTATTTTTCCGGGAATGGCTTTAGGAGCAGCAGCTCTTTCACTCGGATTTTTTTTTTCCCCCCTCACCTCTCGGTGATGAAATCAGAGCAGAGCTTCCTGTTTTCTTTTCTCTGCATTTTCCTTCTCTTCTTCCCATTTTTTTTCTCTTTTTCCCATTTTCCTTCTCTTCTTCCCATATTCCTTCTCTTCTTCCCATTTTTCTCCTCTTCTTCTCACTTTTCCTCTCTTCTTCCCATTTTTCTTCTCTTCTTCCCATTTTTCTTCTCGTCTTCCCATTTTCCTTCTCCCCATTTTCCTTCTCTTTTTCCCATTTTCCTTCTCCCCATTTTCCTTCTCATTTCCCCATTTTCCTTCTCCCCATTTTCCTTCTCTTTTTCCCATTTTCCTTCTCCCCATTTTCCTTCTCATTTTCCCATTTTCCTTCTCCCCATTTTCCTTCTCATTTTCCCACTTTCCTTCTCTTCTCCCCATTTTTTTTCTCTCCCCATTTTCCTTGTCTTCCTCCCGATTTTCCCCCTCTTTTTCCCATTTCCTGGGAGTCTCCCTGCCTCTGCCCGCCCCCCAGGGGGGTATTTTGGGGTGGGCGCTGTGCCAGCCGCGCCGGGCAGGGGCACAGGCGGCAGCAGCTCCCATGGCTGGCTCCTGGCAGAGCTCCGCGTGTTCTGGAAGATTCTCCCGCCCGCAGGGAGCTCCGGGAGCCGCTCATCGGAGCGCGGAGCGGGCCCCGAAACCCCCGGAGCTCCAGGGAGGGACGGAGCCGGCCCAAACTCGGGGTGTCGGAGCAGGAAGGGACAGAACCGCGCCCCGAGGGATTCCCGGAAATCCTCAAATGTCCTCAAAAAGACTTTTATATATATATATATGTGTGTGTGTGTGTGTATGTAAAATATATTATATATAATAATTATATATAACTAATATCTATAATACCTAATACCTAATACCTTATACCTTATACCTTATATATTATATATTATAGGTAATAGGTAATAGGTAATAGGTAATATAATATACAATATATAATATACAATATATAATATACAATATAGAATATATGTAGTATATTGTATATTGTATATTGTATATTGTATATTGTATATTGTATATTGTATATTATAGACGTGTTTTTATATAATATATAAATATATAATATAATATAATATAATATAATATAATATAATATAATATATCTTATAAATATACTACATACCATCTATAATATAATTAATTTTATATGCAATATATATTTTATATATTAGTATAGATATTATAGATAAAAATAATATATATTATACATATACATTCACATATATGTATATTTAATGTGTGAGATATATATTGTAACACACACATTAAATATATATACAAATATATATATACACACATATACATTCACATATGTGTATTTAATGTGTGTATGTGTATATATAACACACACATCAAATATATATACATACACAAATATATATATTTA
The DNA here is from genome assembly GCF_015227805.2 of Hirundo rustica. NCBI lineage: Eukaryota > Metazoa > Chordata > Aves > Passeriformes > Hirundinidae > Hirundo > Hirundo rustica. The sequence continues at coordinate 6,295,758 of NC_053471.1, forward strand.
AAAATATGTATTATACATACACATTTACCTATATGTGTATTAATGTGTGTGTATAGAGAGAGGTGTATATATATACATTTACATGTAAATATATAAATATTTATATATAAATATATAAAATATACATCTTGAACACACGTCAAATATATATAAATATTTATTTATATATATTTAGTGATGAAGAAGACAAAAAGGTAAACAAAAAAGATATTTTATGAATAAAAATAAATTATATATTTAAATATATTTTAATATTTTTACACGTTAAAATATATAAATATAGATAAATATATAAATATATTTTTATCAATAAAATTACTAAAAAATTAATAAAAATTAATAAAAATTAAAATAAAAGTACAGGAACCAGGTTGGTTTTTGCTAAACCCTGTGTTCTCTCGCTGAGAATTCCTCCCCGCTCTCAAAGCCAAAGGAGCAGGTGACAAGCTCCACTTTCACTGATTTTTATTTTCCTTTCCCCCTTAAAATTTGCTGTTTATTCTTTGAGGGGAGAAAAAAGAAAAGTTTGGAATTGTGGCTCAAAAAATCAGAGAGCAGAGAGAGCCCCAGGACCCCTGCAGCAGCAGGGAAGGAGCGGGGATCCGTGGCGGGGATTTAAGAGGTTTTTTTGTGTTTGCAGGTGCCCATTTCCACCTCAGTGCCGCCCGGACAGATCTGGGGCCGCTCCAAATAAATAAAGCCATTTTTAGATCCCGGCTCTGCTGAGAAATGTGTCGGAGGAAAAGCAAAGCAGGAGGAAGGGGGGAGTTTTACAGCCCCGAACCCCCCGGAGCAGCACTGGGGAAAACCCAAGCCCAGGTCCTGGCCGAGACTCGGGTCAGGGTTTAGGGGAGAGCAGGAGCCGGAGGCGCTCTGGGAATGCTCCCGGACACACCCCAGGGGCAAAAATTCCCCCTCATCCAAGTGCAGGACGGCAAAGGAGGGAAACCACCCCCGGGAATTGTCCGATCTCACCGGAGCCCACCGGGGAGCGGTGACATGTCCCCTCCGAGAGCCCCGGTAAAACGCGCTGGGGACCCTCAGAGCGCTCACCCAGGGGCCTGGAGACCCCCCTTGGATCACCTCATCTCACTTGGGACGTCCCCTAGCGCGGTTTGGTTGGGAATAAATCGATATTTGGGGGGGTTATCAGGTGCAGATCCTCCCCGAAATGGAGCAAACCTGAGAGGAAACAACAGCAGCTCCGAGCCCCACACGCTCCTGAACGTGCCCCTTTTACAGAACTGAACACCAGCCACAGCTAGAAAAGTAAACAGCTCTTCAACTCAGCCACATTTACATTTAAATTCACAGAACCCACTCAGAATTTACATGTAAACTTTGTTGGATACCTCCTGGAAAAAAACCAAAAACCACCAGAACAAAAACCCAAAAAAAATCCCCCCAAAAAGCGAATACAACCAGAGATATTCAAGTACAAATTGTTGTGGTTGTGCCAGGGACAGAACCAAAGCACAGGTTTTCGTTGCCGCGTTGGGTTTTGCGGCCTCTGCACGGGGAACAAAGGTTAGGGATTTGGAGCCTCAGGTGAAAACGTTGGGATTTGCTGCTGACCTTGTACAGGATCTGGCCTCAGAGGCTGGGAGATGACGACCCCGAGGCTCTGTCCCCGGTTTGTGTCCCGCGGCGGCTCTGGAGGGGCACCGGGGACGTGCCAGCCCCCCCGGCACCACCGCGGTCCCTGCGGGGCTTCGGCTCTCCCGGAGCCTCTCCCGCGGGGAATTTCCTCCCGTCCTCGCCTGGAGCAGCCTTTGGGGTGAGCCCAGGGCTGGGAGGGACGCCCCGAGGGGAATTTGGGGGTTCCCCCGCAGGGAAGGCTCTCGGGGAGCGCAGGTCACCTGGCATTTTCACCGGCACCGGGGCTGGAGGCAGGAAGGAATTCTGCTGGCGCGGGGTGGAAAGGAAATCCCGCCGTGCTCAGACCCGCCTGGGGTTTGGGGTTTTTTTCCCCCCTCTCCATTTTCTGCCCCTGCCTCTGATGTGGCAGCAGGAGAAACCTGCGAGCGGAGCACAGCCCCGCTGCGCTCGTGTGCCAGGACGGGCGGTGAGCGCCCCGGGCGCCCTGGCAGCCTCCGGAGCTCACTGCGGGCAGCTTGGGGATCCTCCCAGGGACCAGCTGAGGCTCTGGTGCAAAGGAATCCCACAAACCCTGGCTCCTTTCTGGCTTTGGAGCTGCTGCTCCCTCTGAACACCGAGCTCCCGAGGGAACCTGAGGGAGCCCGATCCCCTTTTTTGGCTCATCGATTTTCGGGGGGCAAAGCCGTCGTCCCTGAGCGCTCCTGCGGCCCCACAGAGGCCGGGGCTGCCGTGCTCTGCCCCCACCCTCAGATTTCGGGCAGGAATTGGAGCCCTGGAGCTGCCAGGCCCTGCAGAGCTGAGCTCAGGGCTCATCCCGGGGAGAGGAGAGCGCCGGGGGAGCAGCCCCTAGACCTGGAAAACCTGCTGGACAGGAGAAGGGGAGCTGCAGGGGCTGCCCAGCTCCTTCTCCTCGGCCTCCCACAGGTTGTCGTAGCTGAGGTCGCTCTGGAAGCTCTGGAGCTCGGCGTAGTCGTGGTAGGACGCGGAGTCGCGGCAGGGGCCGGCGGCGTCTGTCACCCGGTAGGTGCCAAGGCTCCCACCTGCAGGGAACGGGGAGGAGCGTGCTTTAGGCGCCCGTGGGGTGCCACAGTGCCCACGAGATAACAGGGGTTCTACTCTTCTGCCGTCAAATGAGTGCTGTGCTCAGCTGTCTTGGGTTCTAATGCAGGACGTCACCAAAAGTTTGGGTTCTGTCACCATCTGTTAAAGCAGGTGGGGCAGGGTTCTCTGTCTCTTCCAGGACCCATCCCTCGTAATTCCAGAGGTTTATCTGCTGTTAAACCAGCTGGGGCACGGTCCTTTATCCCTTCCAGGACCCCTCCCTCATCATTCCAGGGGGATATCTCCTGTTAAACCAGCTGGGTCTCCGTTCTTTATCGCTCCCAGGACCCGTCCCTCCTCACTCTGGGTTTATCTCCTGTTAAACCATGTGGATCTCAGTTCTTTATCCCTTCCAGGACCCGTCCCTCCTCACTCTGGGTTTATCTCCTGTTAAACCATGTGGGGCAGTGTTCTCTGTCTCTTCCAGGACCCGTCCCTCCTCACTCTGGGTTTATCTCCTGTTAAACCATGTGGGGCAGTGTTCTCTGTCTCTTCCAGGACCCGTCCCTCCTCACTCTGGGTTTATCTCCTGTTAAACCAGCTGGGTCTCAGTTCTTTATCCCTTCCAGGACCCGTCCCTCCTCACTCTGGGTTTTCTCCTGCCGAGCCAGCACAGGTGGCACGGGCACGGGCAGGTGGCAGCCTCGGGGAGGGGGAGCGACGAGGGGCAGCGGGGAGGGCGCTGAGGGCCGGGGCGGCGCGGGGCCTCACCTGGGGCGTGCAGCGAAGGGCCCGGCTGCTCCTCTGGCAGGGAGGAGATCTGGGGACAGAGGGACGCCCGGTGAGGGTGGCACGGCCGTGCCACGCCGGGAAGCTGCCCAGCACGGTCCCTGCTCGCCAGGATGGTCCCTGGCATGGAGCGAAGGGCACAGAGCCCTGCAGGGACCACCCCAGGCGAGCTGGGACCACGGGGTTGTTCCCCTGCACCCCTTGAGCGTCCCCTGCACCCTCTAAACGTCTCCCTGCACCCCCTGGGTGTCCCCTTGTGCCTTTTTACTGTCCCTTGCACCCTCTAAATGTCCCTCCGCACCCTCTGAGCGTCCCCTGCACCCTCTAAACGTCCCCTTGTGGCCTCTGAGTGCCCCTTTGTAACCTTTTAGTGTCCCCAGCCCCCTCTGAGTGTCCCCTGCACCCTCTAAACGTTCCCTTGTACCCCCTGAGCATCCCCTTGTACTCTTTTACTGTCCCCTGCACCCTCTAAATGTCCTCTTGTACCCCCTGAGTGTCCCCTGCACCCCTTGGGTGTCCTCTGTACCCTCTGAGTGTCCCCTTGTACCCTTTTACTGTTCCCTGCACCCTCTAAATGTCCCCTTGTACCCTCTGAGTGTCCCCCCGAGTGTCCCCTTACACCCTCTGAGTGTCCTCTTACACCCCCCAAGTGTCCCCTTACACCCCCTCAGTGTCCCCTGCACCCCTTGGGTGTCCTCTGTGCCCTTTTACTGTCCCCTGCACCCTCTAAACGTCCCCTTGTACCCTCTGAGTGTCCCCCCAAGTGTCCCCTTACACCCTCCGAGTGTCCCCTGTACTCTCTGAGTGTCCCCTGGACCCTCTGAGTGTCCCCCCGAGTGTCCCTTTACCCCCCCCGAGTGTCCCTTTACCCCCCCCAGGGTCCCTTTACCCCCCCAGTGTCCTCTTACCCCCCCCCGAGTGTCCCCTTACCCCCCCCGCGTGTCCCCTGCCCCTCTGGGCTGGTTCCCAGCCTCACCTCCCCGAGGTAGGAGCCCTGTGCCGGTGCCCGCAGCTGGAGCCGCCGCGGGGTGCCCGGGGTGTCGTAAGCGGGGCCCGTGGGCACCTCCCTGCCCTGCCCTGGCAGGGGCTGGCAGTGCCACCGCTCCGGGGACAGGGGCTGGGGACACGGGGATGGCGCCGTGTGCCCGTGGCACTGCAGGAACTGCAACAAAAAAACCCGACAGCCGCAGCTTGGATCCGGGAAATGTGAGAGCCGGGAAATGCCCACCCGGGAAATGCCCACCCGGGAAATGTGAGAGCCGGGAAATGCCCACCTGGGAAATGCCCACCCGGGAAATGCCCACCCGGGAAATGCCAACCCCGAACCCAGCCGGGCTGGCAGCACGCCGGGGCCAAGGGAGGGCTGCTGGTTCTGCCCTCCCCACGAATTCTGCTCCGTCCTCACCCCGGTGGGCCGCTCCCGGGGATCCAAGGCACGGCGGGAGCTGGCCAGAAGTGAAGGCAGGGGGGTAAAAACTGCTCAGGAAATCCCTGCTGGATTGTCACAGCTGGAAATGCCGCCTTAAGGCACGCCCTTATCAGTGGGGAGGGCAGGGTGGGTTTTTGGGGTGAGCAGGGTGGTTTTTGGGGTGAGCAGGGTGGGTTTTTGGGGACGGCAGGGTGGGTTTTTTGGGGAGGACGGGGTGGGTTTTTTGTCATGGCAGGATGTTTTTTTGTGGTGGCAGGGTGGGTTTTTGGGGGAGGGCAGGGTGGGTTTTTTGTGGTGGCAGGGTGGGGTTTTGGGGGAGGGCAGGGTGGTCTCTGGCTCTGACTCATCTCCGGGACTGGGATGGGACTGGAACTGGGAATCTCTGGTTTCGGGAGCCTGGCTCACGTCTCTGCCTTTGTCCGGGGGTTTCTGCCTCCCCCCGGGGCTGTTGTGATCAGACAGGGGAAACCTGTTCCCCTCCACCCGGCCTGAAGGGACAGGGAACTCGGCTGGGCCCTGCCCCACCCCGAAATGCAGCTCTGGAGTTTCCTGATCCCTCCTCAGATGGCAGGGAAAGAAATAACCCCGGGCAGGGTTCCTGGAGCCTGGCTGCTGAGTCAGGGCCAGCTGGGAGCAGCAGGAGGGGAGGCTGGGGGCACGGGGAGCACTGGGAGCACTGGGAGCCGAGGGGTCAGTGGAAAGGGGCAGCAGTGGCTGCTGCGGGGAGCTGGGAGCTGCTGAGAGCTGAATTCCTGCCCAGCTCGGTGTGCTCAGGATGGAAACAGGGACAGGGCGCTCGCAGGAGGGGCTGGAGCGGGGCTGTGAGGTCCCAAATGCTGCTCATCCGTGTGGGATGATGGGGCCGGCTCCTGGCTGTGCTCAGCGAGGGGAATTCCTTAAGGAACGGTCACAGAGGGGTTGGGGCAGTGGCATCACTAAAAAACTGATGGAGACACGCTGGAAAACCCGTGCAAGAGGAGGCTGTGTCCCATGAGGCAATCACCTCCTACTCGTGGATTGCTCAGGAATTGGTGCCCACATCCCAGGGCTGCGGGAGGCGTTGCTCCATCTGCCCAACCTCCCCTCCCACGGCCCCTTTTCCCATGGAAGAGATTTCACACCTGCCCCGAAGCACCTGCCGGGCCCCTGTTCCTGCCAGCAGCACCGGCAGGGAGAGGTGAACAGTGCTGTGCCCAGGCAGGAGGATCCAGCCCCATCCCACATCCATCCTGATCCTGCATCCATCCTGATCCCGCATCCATCCTGATCCTACATCCATCCTGATCCTGCATCCATCCTGATCCTACATCCATCCTGATCCTACATCCATCCTGATCCCGCATCCATCCTGATCCTGCACCCATCCTGATCCTGCACCCATCCCCATTCCCATCCCATCCCATCCCATCCCATCCCATCCCATCCCATCCCATCCCATCCCATCCCATCCCATCCCATCCCATCCCATCCCATCCCATCCCCATCCCATCCCATCCCATCCCATCCCATCCCATCCCATCCCCATCCCATCCCCATTCCCATTCCCATTCCCATCCCATCCCATCCCATCCCATCCCATCCCATCCCATCCCGATCCCCGTCCCCGTTCCTCACCCTGCCCGTGTCCAGCTGTGCCGGGGGCTGCTGCTGGCAGCCGTGTGCTGCGTAGGGCTCGTGGTACACCGGGGACTGCGTCTCTGCTTTGGGGTTCTGGGGCACCAGGCCGCTCCTCTCGGGCTCCTGCTGCCCGCTGCTCCTGCCCTTGGATTTCCTGGCGCTGTTCCCCCGGCGCAGCTCCTGCGCGGGCGGCGCCGAGCCGGGCCAGGCGGGCAGTGCCAGGCTCTGCAACGACAGCACAGCCCCTGCAGCCGGCTCTGCTCCGGCCGGGGATGCACACGGGCATCACCCCAACATCACCCCGGCATCAACCTGACATCACCCCGGCCTGGGAATGCACATGGACATCACCCTGACATCACCCCAACCTCACCCCAACATCACCCTGGGCTGGGAATGCACATGGATATCACCCCAACATCACCCCAACCTCACCCCAACATCATCCTGGGCTCAGAAATGCACATGGATATCACCCCAACATCACCCCAACCTCACCCCAACATCATCCTGGGCTCAGAAATGCACATGGATATCACCCTGACACCACCCCGGGCTCGGGAATCACCCCGGTGCTGCCCCGGGCCGGCCCCACACGCTCTGACATCCCTGGAGCTGTGAGTCCTGCCCAGGGTCAGAGCAAAGATCCTGCCTGGAAAAATCCTCCACCCCCCTACGGCTTTTGTTTTGGGATTTCCCAGCCTTTGAAGCTCCTGTTTGTCCTTTTGTAATCCTCTGGAATCCCCAGCAGCTCCAGCACAGGGCAGAGGACAGGGACAGGGACAGGGACTGGGACTGGGACTGGGACTGGGACTGGGACTGGGACTGGGACTGGAACTGGGACTGGGATGGGATTGAAACAAGGACTGGGATGTGACTGCGATCCTTCAGCACCCTTTTCCTGTCCGAGCTGAGCCAGGCCAAGCCCAGGCTCCAGGCAGGGATTTGCTCCAACCCCACAGCAAACACTGCCAGCCCCAAAGGCAGCTCCAGCCCTATCCTGGGGGGATCCCCACAGGAATCCCAGGCCTTTTTTGGGGTTCACTTACGTGCAGAGGCTGGGAATAGCCGGGGGACAGGGGCTCCTCGAGCAGCCGGCCCTCGGGGGTCAGCAGGAAGGAGTGGCCGTCGGGCAGGGAGCCGCTGGTCTGGGACAGCTGGGTCAGCGTGGTCACTCTCCCTCCGGACGCCCAGGAGTTCGTGCGGCCATCGGAGCTGAGGGATCCCCTCCCACTGCTGGTGAACTGCACGGGGACAGGGACATCCTTGGGGACAGGGACATCCTTGGGGACATGGACATCCTTGGGGACATGGGCATCCTTGGGGACAGAGACATCCTTGGGGACATGGACAACCTTGGGGACAGGGACATCCTTGGGGACATGGACATCCTTGGGGACAGGGACATCCTTGGGGACAGGGACATCCTTGGGGACATGGACATCCTTGGGGACATGGGCATCCTTGGGGACAGGGACATCCTTGGGGACATGGACATCCTTGGGGACATGGGCATCCTTGGGGACAGGGACATCCTTGGGGACATGGGCATCCTTGGGGACATGGACATCCTTGGGGACATGGACATCCTTGGGGACAGGGACATCCTTGGGGACATGGACATCCTTGGGGACATGGGCATCCTTGGGGACAGGGACATCCTTGGGGACATGGACATCCTTGGGGACAGGGACATCCTTGGGAACATGGACATCCTTGGGGACAGGGACATCCTTGGGGACATGGACATCCTTGGGGACAGGGACATCCTTGGGGACACAGCCCTCCTGTCCCCGGACTCCAGGCTGTGTCCCCACGGCTGTGCCTGGAGTGTGGGATGTGCTGGTTTTGGGGTGAGCGAGGGGAATGAGGGGTGCCCAGCAGGAAAAGGTGTGGGGCTGTGACCCCAAAGCATCCCTCACCTGGATGGGATGTGGGGCTGTGACCCCCCAGGATCCCTCACCTGGCTGGGGTTTGGGGATTTGACCCCCCAGGATCCCTCACCTGGCCGGGGTGTGGGGGCTTGGACCCCGAGAAGCTCTCAGACCCCGAGAGGGAGGAGTCTGCGTTTCGGAACTGGGCGGTTTTGAGGCAGTAGAGCCACTCCTGGTAGTCCTGGTAGGTGGCACAGGTCACCCGGATGGAGTTGATCAGCCGGCCTGGAAAAAAACATCCCCCACCGTTGAGCCCGGGCCGGAGCGCCCGGAAACACCCGGGAATCCTCCTGCTCCTGCCCACCCCACATCCCCTGGGAGCTGGGCCTGGGATGGGGATGGATGTGGGATCAGGGTGAATGTGGGATCAGGGTGGATGTGGGATCAGGATGGATGTGGGATCAGGATGGATGTGGGATGGGGCTGGCTGTGGGATCAGGGTGAATGTGGGATCAGGGTGGATGTGGGATCAGGATGGATGTGGGATCAGGGTGGATGTGGGATCAGGGTGGATGTGGGATCAGGGTGGATGTGGGATCAGGGTGGATGTGGGATCAGGGTGAATGTGGGATCAGGGTGGATGTGGGATCAGGGTGGATGTGGGATCAGGATGGATGTGGGATCAGGGTGGATGTGGGATCAGGGTGGATGTGGGATCAGGGTGGATGTGGGATGGGACTGGCTGTGGGATCAGGGTGGATGTGGGATCAGGGTGAATGTGGGATCAGGGTGGATGTGGGATCAGGATGGATGTGGGATCAGGATGGATGTGGGATCAGGGTGGATGTGGGATCAGGGTGAATGTGGGATCAGGGTGAATGTGGGATCAGGGTGAATGTGGGATCAGAGTGGATGTGGGATCAGGGTGGATGTGGGGTGGTGCAGGGAATGCTCTGCCCTCGGTGCTGCTGTGGCTCCCAGGCTCTCCTGCCAGGACGCGGAGGATCCCAGATTTCCAGGCAGGGCGGTTCAGGGAGCCTGGCTGCACCAGGGAGGAGCCCTCGCACCGACCCCGAGCCCCCGTGGCTGTGCCAGGCTCTCCCTCCCGCGCCAGACACCCACCTTCGATCAAAAAGGAGGTTTTGTCGTTCTCCTCAAAGAGCACCTGGATGGCGTTGAGTGGGAGCTCTCCCTGTGGAGACAGGGACAGGGCTGGGACCAGAGCCAGGGACCAGGGGCACAGCTCTGGGTGTGGGCACCGGGCAGCCAAACTGTGCTCCCACCGGGGCAATTCCAGTGAGATTCCTGCTGCCTCCTGCACATCCCAGTGAGATCCCTGCTGCCTGTGCATCCCAGTGAGATTCCTGCTGCCTCCTGCTCATCCCAGTGAGATTCCTGCTGCCTCCTGCACATCCCTGTGAGATTCCTACTGCCTCCTGCACATCCCAGCGAGATTCCTGCTGCCTCCTGCACATCCCAGGAGATTCCTGCTGCCTCCTGCACATCCCAGTGAGATTCCTGCTGCATCCTGCACATCCCAGCGAGATTCCTGCTGCCTCCTGCACATCCCAGTGAGATTCCTGCTGCCTCCTGCTCATCCCAGTGAGATTCCTGCTGCCTCCTGCACATCCCAGCGAGATTCCTGCTGCCTCCTGCACATCCCAGTGAGATTCCTGCTGCCTCCTGCACATCCCAGTGAGATTCCTGCTGCCTCCTGCACATCCCAGTGAGATTCCTGCTGCCTCCTGCTCATCCCAGTGAGATTCCTGCTGCCTGTGCATCCCAGTGAGATTCCTGCTGCCTCCTGCTCATCCCAGTGAGATTCCTGCTGCCTGTGCATCCCAGTGAGATTCCTACTGCCTCCTGCACATCCCAGTGAGATCCCTGCACCTTGCACATCCCAGTGAGATTCCTGCTGCCTCCTGCACATCCCAGTGAGATCCCTGCTGCCTGCACATCCCAGTGAGATTCCTGCTGCCTGCACATCCCAGTGAGATTCCTGCTGCCCCCATCACGACTGTGTAGGGCCAGCGCTCCATCCTCTGCACAAAGCCGCACCTCGGGGAGCTCCCCAACATCCCACCAACAGCTCCAGCCCCCCCAGCAGCTCCCCCTCGCCGCTCCCACCTCGCCCGGGGCCTTTTCCCACCGGAGCATCGGGGCGAGCCCCATCCCAGCCCCACACCCTCGGCAGGGGCAGCTCCGGTGCAGCTGCAGAACAAAAGCACGGGGCTGTTCCCCGCCCAGCGCCGAGTGCGGGCGAGGGCAGAGCCCCGGGAGGAGGCGGCCGTGCCCCGGCACGCCGCTGGAAGAGCAGGTTCCCCGCCACGGTGAATCAGCGCCGGCACCGTGGGAAGGCAGCACGGCCTGGGAAGGGAGCAGGGCACGGGGCAGGGTTTAGGGTTTCAAAAGAGATGAGCTCATGGGAGAGCCCGGCCCGTTCCCAGGAGCTGCGAACAGCACCTTCCCGAAACCGGGCCGTGCCCGGGGCGCGTCCCGGCTGCTGGAAAACGCCCTGCGGAGCCGCTCTGGGATGCGGGAGCTCTGCCCTCCTCACCGGGAGGGAGCTGCTCTTCCCAGGATGGCAACAAAAGCGTTCCGTGGGTTCACGGTGCATCTCACAGCCCTGCAGCTCTGCAGCGCCGTTGGGGCCCGGCGGGTGACTCAGGGATGCAGCGGAGCAGCAGCTCCGGGGTCACAGACAGGTCACCGCTGCTCCCGGCGTTTGTTCCAGCGCGGGAGATGTGGGGAGAGCGCAAGGGGCTCGTCACGGGCATCAGGCGATGCTGGAGGTCACGGAGCCACCGGGGCTGGCACTGCTCAGTGCCGCTGCCGCCTGCGCTGGGGCTGAGTGCTGCTGCCACAGACAGGCACGGCAGAGGAGCTGCGCTGGCGTCCCTTGGGGAGCTCCCTGGCCCTGCTGTCCCTGCTGTCCCTGCTGTCCCTGCTGTCCCTGCTGTCCCTGCTGTCCCTGCACATCCCAGTGAGATTCCTGCTGCCTCCTGCACATCCCAGTGAGATTCCTGCTGCCTCCTGCACATCCCAGTGAGATTCCTACTGCCTCCTGCACATCCCAGTGAGATTCCTGCTGCCTCCTGCACATCCCAGTGAGATTCCTACTGCCTCCTGCACATCCCAGTGAGATTCCTGCTGCCTCCTGCACATCCCAGTGAGGTTCTGGCCCTGCTGCTCCCGCAGAGGGAGAGCGCTGCCAGTGCTGCACCAGCAGCAGCCTCCTGTCCCCTGCTGTCCCCTGCTGTCCCCTCCCCTGGCTGCCCGAGCCCTTCCCCACCGCATCCCGCGCTGCCCGGCTGCTCCCAGCTCCAGAGCGGTCCCGTGGCACAGAGCCTGGCAGGCAAAGCCCCCTCGGGGGCACTCTGGGGCGGTGCCAGCCCCTGCTCGGAGCAGGAGGGCCGGGCTCCGAGCCAGCACAGCCTCCCTCCCCGCCCCTTGGCAGGCAGCTCGCTCCCCCCGAGGAGGGCAGGGTGTTTCTCGTGGGAAGGGATCTTGCAGCATCCCCGCGCCCGCTCCCTGCCAGCTGGCACGGGAGGGAGCGGCGGGAGCACCGGGAGCGCCGGTGCAGGGCAGGGAGCAGCAGGGTGCTCCGAGAGGGTCTCACCTTGAAGCAGAGGCCGGTGGGCTCCTCGGACACGATCACCAGCGTGGAGGGGTAGAGCACCAGCAGCCGGTCGTGCTGCTCCTGGGGAAGAGGAGAGGGTTGGAGCCCCGGGAACAGCCAGGGGACATCCAGGGGACAGGCAGGGGACATCCAGGGGACAGCCAGGGGACAGTTGGGGAGCCCTCGGCTTTGTCCTTCTGGCAGCAGCCTGGGCCAAGGGTGCTGGGAGCAGCTGAGCTGCTTCCCTGTGCTGGGAGATGGCTTTGGGAAGAGCCAGACTGATTCCCTGCACTCCATCCCTCCATGGATCCATCCATCCCACCATGGATCCATCCCTCCATGGATCTATCCATCCATCCCACCATGGATCCATCCATCATCCCTCCCTCCCTCCCTCCCTCCCCGGAGCCGTGTCCTACCTGGAAGGGCAGGTGCTGGAGCTTCACCTTGGAGATGCAGAGGATTTCTCCCAGGGATTCCCGCTGGGTCCCTCTCCACTCCCGCACGGGCAGGTTCTGCACGGACCAGCGCAGCTGCTCCTTGCCGCCGGCGCCCTGGGGAGAGCCCACGCTGACCACGGGCACGCCCGGCCTCCCCCGCCTCCGGCCAGGCCCTGGCCCCACCTGGGGACGCTTTTTTGGTGCGGCAGGAGCGGGAAAGAGTAAATAAATCTGGGCAGGAGGCGGTTTTCCAGCTGGGAACGGACAACGGTTCTCCGCACTGAGCATCACCTGGAAATGCCTTTCCGAGGGGGAGGGAATTAAAACACCCCCAGAGACCAGGAGAGGCAATCTCTCGAATCTGGGCCTGTTTTTTATGCTTTTTTTTTTCCAGCCTCCTCCTGCTGCTGTTTTGCAAGCTCCGGGTGGTTGCACAAGCACCCAAAAGCGTGAGAGCTTCTCTGAGTCAGACCCCACGGAGCTCGCGCTGCTGCTGGCGGCACCCATGGGTGGCAGCTCTTCCTTCCAGCACATCCCCGCTGCCAGCGGCTCTCAGACCCCCCTGGGAGCTCTTTTCGCACCCTCTCCCCCCAGGAAAGCCCCCAAAGGAAAGCTGGGACATGGGACACGGCCGTGGGACGCTCACCTGGGCCAGCAGGGGCAAGGCCAGGTTCCCTCCGCAGAGCTGGATCTGCTTCTCCAGGTGGTAGAGCCACTGCTTCAGCTCGGCCTCGGACGGGCAGAACACCACCAGCGGGTTCAGCAGGGGCCCTGGGAGACACGGGGTGAGCACGGGGTGAGCACGGGGTGAGCACGGCAGGGATCCCAGCACCCCTGGGATCAGCCGGCAGAGCTGCCAGCGCTGCGGGGGTGCGGGGACACCAGAGCTCTGCTGTGCCACCTCCAGTGCCCATGGCAGAGCTGTCACACGCTGCCAGCGCTGCGGGGGTGCGGGGACACCAGAGCTCTGCTGTGCCACCCTGTCCAGTGCCCATGGCAGAGCTGTCACACGCTGCCAGCCCTGCAGGGGTGCTGGGGACACCAAAACTCTGCTGTCACTCCCTCCTGTGCCCATGGCAGAGCTGTCACACGCTGCCCAACCTTCCACAGGGTTTGGGGACACCGAAACTGCTGTGCCACCTCCAGTGCCCATGGCAGAGCTGTCACACACTGCCAGCGCTGCGGGGGTGTGGGGACACCAAAACTCTGCTGTCACTCCCTCCTGTGCCCATGGCAGAGCTGTCACACGCTGCCCATCCTGCCACAGGGTGTGGGGACACAAAAACTCTGCTGTGCCACCCTTTTGTCACTCCAGCCTTCCGAGCCTGCTCCAGCCCTCTCAGACACGCCAAGCCCTGACCACCAGCCGCTTTTGGACCCCAAACCGGGCCAAGAACAAATCCCAAGGACGGCGCCGAAGCCCGGCCTGCCCTGCACCGCCGGGTTTCAGCTTTCCAGCCCTCCCCAGCAGTGTGCGGGGCGGCTCTGTGTGCGCAGGGACCGGCCCGGGCGCCGCTCCCTCGGCAGAAACCCCTGGCGTCATCTCCCCGTTTCACCCGGGCTCCCCGAACGCGGAGCACCAGCCGCTTCCTGACGCTTTGTTTGTCCTCTGCCTCACCCGGGCCGTGCCAGCCGAGCTGAGGATGGCTCCAGACAGCCCTGGCAGGGGGGGACAGCCCTGCAGCCCGGGCATTCCGGCCTTTGCAGCCCTCTCCGCCGCCCGGCGCAGCCTGGCGAGGGCAACAACCGCCGCGGGCAGGATGTGGGCTGGATGTCGTGATTAATAATTCACCGCCCGGCCCGTACCGAGCCCCGCTCGCCGCGGGCTCCCGAGGATCTGCCCCTGCCGGACTCGCAAGCGCCCAGATAAGCCCGGATGGAGCGGGACTTTGCCCCTCTGCGGAATCTTTAGTGCCCTAATTCCTGCATTATTTATAAACAGCCTTCCACGGAGCCTTTGAAGCGCGTCTGTCTTGCAGGAAATGCAGAGTAAACACGGCCGAGGTGGGGCACAGACTTCCCTGAGTGACTCCAACCCCATGACAGCAATTTGGTGCCGAGCGTTTGCCGGGCATCCACGTGTCTGCGGCTCTGGAGCGCTCCCGTTTCCTCTTCCCTCGCTTTCCCTGTCCTTGCAAGGAGGATACAGCCATTCCTGCGCAGCCAGGGGAGTGGGATGCTGCTCTCTGGGCATTCCCTGGGCATCCAGGAATTATAAATGCGAATTAAACCCAGCAGGAATCCCTTGCTGCCAGGGCATGACCCTGGGTGTGACCCTCGGTGGCACTGCCACCCCCCGGGGCACACCCCGAGGGCATCACCCACTGCCACAGCTAAACAGGGCCCAGAAGGAAGAGAAAATGAGGAAAGAAACTCCCGGGACACGCCTGGGGCTGCTGTGAGAAGTGCGAGCTGTGAATCCAGCCCCTGCCATTGCCCTGGGCCCCAGGGACACGTCCCAGTGCCCCAGCCAGCCCTGAGCTCCTTCCGCTCTCCTTGCGCCCTCAGGGTCACTCCCTGCCCTCGGGAGAGGTGGGAGCAGGAATTCTGCTCCATTCCTCGTTTCCAATAACCCGGCAGAGCTGGGAGCAGGAATTCTGCTCCATTCCCTCTTTCCAATAACCCAGCAGAGGTGGGAGCAGGAATTCTGCTCCATTCCCTGTTTCCAATAACCCAGCAGAGCTGGGAGCAGGAATTCTGCCCCATTCCCTGTTTCCAATAACCCAGAAGAGGTGGGACCAGGAATTCTGCCCCATTCCTCATTTCCAATAACCCGGCAGAGGTGGGAGCAGGAATTCTGCCCCATTCCCTGTTTCCAATAACCCAGCAGAGGTGGGAGCAGGAATTCTGCTCCATTCCTCATTTCCAATAACCCGGCAGAGGTGGGAGCAGGAATTCTGCTCCATTCCTTGTTTCCAATAACCCAGCAGAGCTGGGAGCAGGAATTCTGCTCCATTCCCCGTTTCCAATAACCCAGCAGAGGTGGGAGCAGGAATTCTGCTCCATTCCCTGTTTCAAATAACCCAGCAGAGGTGGGAGCAGGAATTCTGCTCCATTCCTTGTTTCCAATAACCCAGCAGAGGTGGGAGCAGGAATTCTGCTCCATTCCTCATTTCCAATAACCCAGCAGAGGTGGGAGCAGGAATTCTGCTCCATTCCTCATTTCCAATAACCCAGCAGAGGTGGGAGCAGGAATTCTGCTCCATTCCCTCTTTCCAATAACCCAGCAGAGGTGGGAGCAGGAATTCTGCTCCATTCCCTCTTTCCAATAACCCAGCAGAGGTGGGAGCAGGAATTCTGCTCCATTCCCTGTTTCCAATAACCCAGCAGAGGTGGGAGCAGGAATTCTGCTCCATTCCCTCTTTCCAATAACCCAGCAGAGGTGGGAGCAGGAATTCTGCTCCATTCCCTGTTTCCAATAACCCAGCAGAGGTGGGAGCTGTCCCCACGTGTCCCCGTGTGTCCCTGGTCCCATCCTGCCCTCCCCTGCGGCAGCCCTGGGCACTCTGGAGCAGGGGAAGTTGTAAATTCCGGAGAAAAGCAGAGTTCAGCTCCCCGCAGCCTGTCCGGGGCTGTTCCCTGGGGCTGGCACATCCCAATCCCCCCGGATCCCGGCTCCCGGCCGTGCCCACACACCCACCTGAGATGTGGAAAGCGTGCTCCTGCTGCCCGGGGCTCTGCCCAGCCGCCAGCTCACGCACCTCCAGCTCCTTCAGAGGCAGCAGCCCCTGGGGAGGAGAGCAGGGGTTATCTTGGGCTCTGCCACGCTGAGGAACACCTTTAGATACCACAGGTCGGGTTTGGGGGATTTTTTTTTTTTTTCTTTTTTTCTTTTTTTCTTTTCATTTTAAGGGCAACCTCAGCAAAACAACGGTGGTTTAGCAGGGGAAAGCCAGAGGACGGGACTGATCCCAAAGGAGAATGGAGCTGTCCAGACCCTGGATGCTCAGGTTCCCGCTCTGACAAAGCCCAGGGACGGGTGACAGCTTTGTTCTCCCTTCTGGGCTCCCCAAACAACCTCCGCAGAAGATGCTAATGGCTCTAATGCCTCGGGGCACATTAATTCCTTGTTAATTCCTCCGCTGTGAATAAACTCCGGAGCCGTTTCCAAAGGAGTCAGGAGGGTTTGGGATGTTGTTTGTCTCCTGACACGGGAATTTCCAGCAGAAGGCTGCCTTGGGGGTGACTGGAGAGCTTTTACTCATGTTTTACATCACCCTCCAGTCAGCTAAAGGCCAATCAATCACTTCTAAGAGGAACTAATTTTACAATCGTCTCCCGAACGTGCTCGGTTTCAGTTCCTCCTGGTGTGGAGGAAGAGAACATCCCGGGCTGTTGTTTTACAGCTGTGGCTCTTTTGCTGCGGTGCAGAACACTTCACCCATCGTTTGTAACTCCCCAGCACCGCCAGGTTAAAAGATTCACCAGCGGTGTGCCAGCAGAGCTCCCCGAGGCTCAGGTTTCTCTCCCCACCTTCTCCCACGGGATAATTCACGGTGGAAAAGCCCAGCCTGCAGATGAGAGCTCCCCCTCGGCCCAGAAGACCCCCACAGGCACCAGGGCCGGGGGGATTTGGAACCCCAAATCCCAAGGCTCAGCTCCCTGGGCACAGAGGTGGCTCCGGGTCCCCTCCAGGTCACCTCCCGGCTGGCCCTGGGCAGCCCACAGGTGACCCTGAGCTGGTGTGGGACAGGCTTCGGGACAAATCGGCCTTCTGGAGTTTGGGATCCCCGGGAAGGGACTCGGGGACATCCCCCAGAGCATGTGCCCCCAGTGTGTGTGTGTGCCCCCAGTGCCTGCAGCCCGGGGGCCCTACCTGGTAGGTGAGGCCGTTGGGACCCGTGGACTGGAAGTACAGGTAGGACTGGAACAGCTCCAGGAAGCAGCTGTTGACCTCCTGCAGAAGGGACACGATTGGGGTGATCCCAGGACCCCTTTGGGGTGATCCCAGGACACCTTTGGGATGATCCCAGGACACCATTGGGGTGATCCCAGGACACCTTTGGGGTGATCCCAGGACCCCTTTGGGGGGATCCCAGGACACCTTTGGGGGGATCCCAGGACACCTTTGGGGTGATCCCAGGACCCCTTTGGGATGATCCCAGGACCCCTTTGGGATGAACCCAGGACACCTTTGGGATGAACCCAGGACACCTTTGGGGTGATCCCAGGACACCTTTGGGATGATCCCAGGACACCTTTGGGGTGATCCCAGGACACCATTGGGGTGATCCCAGGACACCTTTGGGATGAACCCAGGACACCTTTGGGGTGATCCCAGGACACCTTTGGGGTGATCCCAGGATACGTTTGGGGTGATCCCAGGACACCTTTGGGATGATCCCAGGACACCTTTGGGATGATCCTAGGACCCCTTTGGGATGATCCCAGGACACCTCCCAGCCTCCCTCTGCATCCCAGGCAAGGAAAAGCTTCTCCCGGGGCCGCAGCTGTGCTCATGGAGGCAGCTCCCAGGTGCCCAGAGGGTTGGCAGCAGGTGGGCACGGCGTGGCAGAGCTGCCCCAGAGCAGCCCAGGGAATTCTCCAGGAGCCCCGTTTCCCAGGATTGCCCCTCCCTTCCCAAAGAGGTGCCTCAGGCTTACCTGGCAGTGCTGGAACTTAAACTTGACCTTGGAGTAATAAATCATTTTGCCCAAATTCCTGACGACCGTTTTCCTCCGGCCTTTCTTGAACAGGCTGGGGAACCTCTGGTCCAAGTTTTCCTTCTGGTCTTCCTGCTTCTGAATGATCTGCACGGAGGAGACGGGGAGGAAAAGCAGATCAGGGCGGGTGGAAGGGACATTCCCGGAAGATCTTCGCAGCAGGGACTGCGGGCCCTGGGCTGTTTGTTGTTGGGTCTCCTTGCCAACGTGGGTCCGGGGCTCGGTTACTGCTGGGAGCCTGCGAGGGGATCCTCACCTAGAGCGGGAGCTTCTGGGCTGGAGAACAGGGGGGGCAGAGGCACCTCTCGCGTTTAGGGTGTCCCAGCTGCACAGACAACCCACCCCAGCGCGCCCTGAGCGTTCCTGCCACGCGGGAGAGGAAAGGTTTCCCCCGCTCTGATCGCTCCTGCGCTCCCCAGCTCTCCCAGCTCGGACCCCTGCTCAGATTCCCTCGGTTTCTCTGGGCTCCAGGTGCCGGGTTTGGGGCAGAGCCCCACAAAAAGCAGCTGCCAGGCAGGTTTTTGTCCCTGCAAAAGCTGCAGGAGTCCAGCAAGCACCACGGGAGAGCCAGGGCTGAGGAGAGCAGGCGGCACTCCGGGCTGGGAGCTTCCCTGATTTCCTGGTTATCCGGGAATTCTTCCTTCTGTGCAGGAGCCTGACCCCACAGCTCTCAGCACCCTAAAGCTCTTCCCTAAAGCCATTTTTTCTGGGAAGGACACTTGGATTCCTGGCTGATGGATGAGGATGAGGATGAGGATGAGGATGAGGATGAGGATGAGGAGCCGGCACAGACACCCGGCGCTGTGACTCACCCACCGGCATGGGGTCAGGTCAGCCCCACTACAGGCATCCCAGGGAATGGGAATGGAGCTGGGATCTGGGAATGGAGCTGGGAATGGAGCTGGGAACTGGGAATGGAGCTGGGAATGGAGCTGGGATCCGGGAATGGAGCTGGGATCCGGGAACAGGAGCCAAAGGCAGCCAGGACCCTTTCACCCGCAGAGCACAGGGCTCCTTCCAGGGCCTCGCTGAATTCGGGTTGCTGTTTTTAGGACACGAGTTAACCCCTTCCTGCTGAAACCCTCCCTCCAATTTCCCAGGACTCAGGGAACACCCTGGGAGCCCAGGAAAGGTCTCACTGGGGCAGCTCGGCGCAGGAAAAAATGGGATTTGTGCCACAAATGCAGAGCAAAGAGCAGCTGGTGACGGGTAGAGCAATAACAGAGCAGGGCTCGGATAAGGGCACCAGCAGCTCCTGGGAGTGGGGAGAGGTGAGGTGATAAAATCGTGGGCACGGAGATAAGGAACAGCAGCAGCCACTGCTGCTGCCTGGGGCGTGGCAGCCAAATTTCCCAGGAAGGAACCAGGCACCGAGAGGAAAAAGCAATGCGGGAGCTGGGAATGCAGCGTTGGGAAAGAGTTTCCAAAGGGATCCTCCCGTGGGCAGGAGGGAGAGCTTCCACCGGTGCCTGTGTGGCAAGGAATAAATGGAATATTTCCCTCTCCCAAACGAGGCTGGCAGCGAGACTGAGGTGGATGGCAGGGCCGAGCATGGGAGCAGCTCCCAGGCCGTGGAAAAACGGGATCACATCCCTGGAATCTGCTGCCCTTCCAGCCCCCAAACCGTGGGAACGCCTCAGCCGAAGCCGCAGGGTCCCGGCGCTCTCCCTCCCTCTGGAATTCCCCCCAGCCCGGGCTGCACCCCCCCACCCCAGCCCATTCCCGTTATCCCGCTGCCCCGCAGGCGCCGCCCATCCCTGGAAAGCTGCTCCGCGGGGTTCGGGCGGTGCGGGCGCCCCGACACGTCCCGATCCTACAGGTAGAACGAGTTACTCACGAAGGGCCCAGCCCTGCAGCCCCCGAGCCCCGCCGTGAATCAGAGCTCCCTGAGCAAAACCCCAAACCCCGGGCTCTCGGGGCACATCCTCCCCCCGGCTGCCACGGGGGTGCCGGGGGTGCAGGATGTCACCGCCCCTGTCCCAAGGCCTGTTGCGCTCCGGGTTTGGGCGATGCCATCTCCTGTGGGCTGGCACCGGTGTCCTGTGCTGCGCCCGGCCCTGCAGCTGCTGCCGCTTCCCAAAATCGCGGCAGGGGCAGAGGGGCGAAGCCCAGCCCTCCTCCAGAACACCGGGAGCCTGTGGCTGAGCCGGGAGTTTGGATCCCCCCTGCCCCAGGCGGGGGCGAAGGCTGAAAACCTGCTCCATCCTCCTTCCCTCCATCCCTGCGGAGACCCCGCGCTCCCTGGGGTGCCCAGCTGAGCGATGTCCCAGTGATCCTCGCCAGGATCCTTCTCCGGGATCCGCTCACGCTGACAGCTCACCCTGGGAATTATCCAGGATCCATCCGGGACCCGGTTTTTGCTGCCTGATCCCTTCGGATCCGGCTGGTTCCCACAGGGAGCCTCCCCTGGAATTCCCTCTGCCTGGCACTGCGGCTGTGCCTCAGTTTCCCCTTCCCCACGTGGCTGACGAACACCCAGCACAGCTCCCAAAATTCCACCCACGCCCCCGGCCCACCCAGCGGGACCCTCGGGGGCTCCTGGCTCCCCTCCGCTCTCCCCGAGCAGCGCTGGGAACGGGGAAGGCGGCCACGAGGCTGGGCCGTGCCCGGGGCAGCCCTGCCCTTCCTGATTCCCTTCCCAGGCTCCTGCTCCGTCTCACCCCGGCGTGGGAATGAATCACTGAATCCTCCCACCTGCCACAGCTCGCTCGGATTTTCCCGTCCCTCGCAGGCGACCCAGAAATGAAAGAGCCGAGAGCAAAGGTGTCCCCATGTCCCTGTGTCCCTGTGTCCCCATGTCCCCGTGTCCCTGTGTCCCCGTGTCCCTGTGTCCCCATGTCCCTGTGTCCCCATGTCCCTGTGTCCCCATGTCCCCGTGTCCCTGTGTCCCCGTGTCCCCATGTCCCTGTGTCCCTCTGTCCCCATGTCCCCATGTCCCCATGTCCCCATGTCCCTGTGTCCCCGTGTCCCCGTGTCCCCATGTCCCTGTGTCCCCATGTCCCCGTGTCCCTGTGTCCCTGTGTCCCCATGTCCCTGTGTCCCCGTGTCCCCGTGTCCCTGTGTCCCTGTGTCCCCATGTCCCTGTGTCCCTGTGTCCCTGTGTCCCTGTGTCCCTGTGTCCCCATGTCCCCGTGTCCCCGTGTCCCCGTGTCCCCGTGTCCCCGTGTCCCCGCATCCCCATGTCCCTGTGTCCCCATGTCCCTGTGTCCCCATGTCCCCATGTCCCCGTGTCCCCGTGTCCCCATGTCCCCGTGTCCCCATGTCCCCGTGTCCCCATGACCCCTGCTGGGCTCAGCCAGGTCCCCTCCACACCTGCATGGGGACCCTGGGCAGGGAATTCAGCTCTGGGAGGGGCTCGTCCCTTCCTGGGATCTCTTTGGGACGGAGCTGCTGCTGCCCCCAGACCCGAACCCAAACCCAAGGCCCCTGCCAAGCGCCGTGCTCGGGGCGGGTGGGAATGAACCCCCGGAGCAGTGGGGAGGGGGCTGGAGGGGCTGGAACTTGCCTTGGCCGGAATATACTGCAGGATTTTGTCCGTGCTCGTGTCCCTCTCCTGGTCTCCGTCTATCCCAAAAAAGCTGGGAAGCTTTTTCTTGCCATTTTGTCTACGGAGGGAAGGGGGAACAAAAAAGAGAAAAACAAACCCTCAAAACACACATGGAAACACAGGCTGTGGAAAGAAGGAAGCCAGGACACCAAGCAAGCGATTTGTCACGGGCTTTCGAGTCACCCCAGCCCGGCCAAAGGCTGACGAAGCCTGGGAGAACAGGGACGGGAATTTGCTGCCCTCGTCGGGGTTCCTGCGCTTTGTTCCGCTTTGTTCCGGCTCTTTGCTCAGCCAGACCATCAGCTGGGCTCATCTGTGCCCCCAGAGCGGCGCAGGGCCCCTGGCAGAACACAAAAACCAGGCCCAGAGCCGGAGCGGGGCCGGATCCGCACAGATCCGGCAGAAATTCCCAGCGGGGGTTCACCTCTCCCTGCCCCTTTCCTCCCGTTCCCAGTTTCTCCCCACCGCACACCAGTCCCAGGCGGCCACTGGTGCTGCTGGGAAGGGCTGGGACCTCTTTGCTGGATTGATTTGCCAGCAATCTTCCTCAGACTGCACAGAAAACCAGGATAATCCCACGGGCGTGGGAAGCTGGGAGTCAGTGGGACAGGAGGAGCTCTGGGGCTTGGCTGCTCCACCACTGATGTGAGACCCCCAGGGCCCAAATTCCGCATGGGATCCCCTCTCTTTCACCCCAAATTCCCTGAGGGATCCCCTCTCTATTACCTCAAACTCCCCACGGGATCCCCTCTCTTTTACCCCAAATTCCCCATGGGATCCCCTCTCTTTTACCCCAAATTCCCCATGGGATCCCCTCTCTTTTACCCCAAATTCCCCATGGGATCCCCTCTCTTTTACCCCAAATTCCCCGAGGGATCCCCTCTCTTTTACCCCAAATTCCCCATGGGATCCCCTCTCTTTCACCCCAAATTCCCCATGGGATCCCCTCTCTTTCACCCCAAATTCCCCATGGGATCCCCTCTCTTTCACCCCAAATTCCCCATGGGATCCCCTCTCTTTCACCCCAAATTCCCCATGGGATCCCCTCTCTTTCACCCCAAATTCCCCGAGGGATCCCCACTCTTTCACCCCAAATTCCCCGAGGGATCCCCTCTCTTTTACCCCAAATTCCCCGAGGGATCCCCTCTCTTCTAACTCCTCAGGCTCCTGCAGCTTTGTCCCTGATTTCTGGCAGCACTGGACACCGCGGGGACAGCTCGGGGTCTCCTTTTATCAGAATCCCCTCAGCCCGGCAGAGTTTAGGGTTTTTCTGGCACAGCCTGACCCTGAACCCAGCACAGCCGGGGCTGGCAGGCCCATGAGGAATCACCTGCTCCCTCGGAGCTCTTCTCCAGCCCTGGCTGTGCCGATGGGAGCGGTGGGAAAGCTGGGAAGCCGCAGGGCGTTCCCTGGAAGCTGTCTCGGGACAGCCACCCACCGTGGCCAGCCCAGCGCCCCAGCCCCAAAGGATTTCACGGGTGTTTTCTGCTCCTTGGGCTTTACAAACACAAATCCTACTGGGATTTGGGGATTCCTCCCTAAAGCCGGGGAGTGGGAATGTTGTTTTCTCCCGACAGCGCCAGAGCTCCAAATAAAACCCCTCACAAGTGAAAACGGGGAATATCAGCTGCTCTGCACCGTGTCCAGCCCGGGGGGAGCTTAATTACCCAAACAAAAATTAACTCAGCTTCTCCTAACTTCTCCCGAGGGCTGGCCTTCCCTGCCCGCTGGGAATTCCATCCCAGGCTCTTGGAGCGAGCTGATCGCGGGGTCTGGCAGCGCCCAGCAGCAAAAAAACCCCACCGGGAGATAGGAAATCCCACCAGGAAATAGGAAACCCCACCGGGAAATAGGAAATCCCACCGGGAGATAGGAAACCCCAGCGGGAAATAGGAAACCCCACCGAGAAATAGGAAATCCCACCGGGAAATAGGAAATCCCACCGGGAAATAGGAAATCCCACCGGGAGATAGGAAACCCCAGCGGGAAATAGGAAATTCCCACCGGGAGAGATCCCGCAGTAAATCCCGCCCCGCTCCCGCATCCCGGGCCCGCGGGGTGCGCACTCACTCCTTCTTCAGCGAGGGTTTCCTTCGGAAGGAGCTCCTGAAGCCGCCGGGAGCCTGCGGGACACAGGCGATGTTCCCCATGCCGGCAGCGCCCGCGGAGCCCGCAGCGCCCTGGGGCCGCTCTGGGGCCGCTCTGGGGTCTCAGTGGGGTCTCAGTGGGGTCTCAGTGGGGTCTCAGTGGGGTCTCAGTGGGGTCTCAGCGGGATCTCAGCAGGATCTCAGCGGGATCTCAGTGGGCTGTCAGCGGGATCTCAGCGGGATCTCGGCAGACTCTCAGCAGGATTTCAGCACGATCTCAGCAGGATCTCAGTGGGCTCTCAGCGGGCTCTCAGCGGGCTCTCAGCGGTAACTCAGCAGAATCTCAGCACGATCTCAGCAGGGTCTCAGCGGGTTCTCAGCGGGCTCTCAGCGGGTTCTCAGCGGGCTCTCAGCGGGATCTCAGCAGAATCTCAGCACGATCTCAGCAGGATCTCAGCAGGATCTCAGCGGGCTCTCAGCGGGCTCTCGGCCGGATCGCTCCCGGCAGCTCCTCTCCGCCCGCCGGGACTCCACGGCGTGGGTGTGGGCAGAGCCCAAAGCCGAGCCTGCCCCTGCCCCTGCCCCTGCCCCTGCCCCTGGGAGGGGCCAGCCCGGTACCTGTTCCCGGGGAATCGAGGCCGGGAAGCGCAGAGCCGGCCGGAATTCCCGAGCCGGCGGCGGCACGGGGCTGGAGCCCCTGAGAATTCCATCCCGGAGCCTTCTCCCGACTGGAATTCGGCCGCCGCACGGGCGGAGATAAGGATGGAGCGAGATAAAAGTTGTTTCAGCATTAACAAAACCCCCCGCGGTTGAAGGGTTCCAAAGGCTCCACCGTTCCCGAAGGGGTTAAAATATTGAAAATAAATGGGCAGAGGGAAAAAAAAAAATCAAACAGGGGACGCTAAGCAAAATCTAGGATGGGTGGAAAATGGATCAAGGGGGCAAAGAGCAAAAGGAGACGTGCGTGAGCAGCAAAAAGAAGAAATTGCTTTAGAAAGGAAGCAAACGATTTCTGTGAGTGCCTCACTGCACGGAAATATAAGCAATAAAAAGGAGAAGTTAATGACAAAAGGTAAATGCAGACTCAATGTTTCTGTGCCAAAAAAACCAAACCAAACCAAACAAAAAAAAAACCTCAACACCAAAAAACCTCCCCAAAACAGGAATTACAGCCATAGGAAATGAGAAACCCTTTTCATTTTCGGGTGGCTGCTAAGAAGGGAACACAAAACTTGAATGCTCTGGATGAAAAAAGATCGAGAGAGTTCATGTCAGAAAGTTTGAGAGAGCTGAGCACAAAGGGCTTGGGTGGCTGTTGCAGCTAAGTCTTGCAGGACCACGGAATTCGCAAAGGAATTGCATCATTTAACGGGAATATCAGTGCGAAAAACCACCCCGGTAATTATGGGGTTGCCAGTAATTCCTGGGAAAATGATGCAACAGCTGTGAGGGAGTTGGATTAACTTCGAGAATTGCAGGAGGAGAATACAACTAATCCAGATCGACACGGGGCTGTGGAAATCAGACCTTGTCAGACTGACCGGATTGATGGCATGTTTGGGGAAAAAAAATAATAATTCAGATTTAGTGAAAATAAATAACAGCGATGTGAGAAACGCCATAAAGGATGCGATGTGTCAAACCTGCACCTGTTTCAGGAGGGCTCTGGGAGGAGGTTTTCCTGGAGAATCCGCGGGCTGCCAGACCCACAGGGAGCGTTGGACCCTTCCCGCTCCTGTTTTACCCTCGCAGTAACAAAATATTCCTCCAAAAAAGCGATTGCACGCTCAGGCCGCGCTGGCCAGGAGAGAACAGCTGAGAACGGGGGTGCCGTGAAATTTCCGACCCTTAAAAGCAGCTCCTTCACCCCGCTCCCCTTTCTGCCCAGGATCCATTAACCCTTCCTGGCCCAGCAAGGTTCCGCAGGGTCCCCATCACAAATGCCGTGACTTCTGCAGGGGTTTTCCCGTGTGAGCTCGGCGCTCTCCGCACGGCCGGGGAACGGCGCGGTGCCAGCCCAGCCGCAGCCCGGCCCCTCCTGGGCCAGAGCAGCACGGCGGCACACGGCCCCAGCCGTGCCTCCCGCAGGGAAAGCGCGATTCCCGCCCGCCTCCGTGCCTAACGCGCTCAGGCCGTGACGGCAAACGTGCTGTTCCTCCGGTGCGTTCTAAAGATAAAACCTCCCCAGCTCGGGGCAGGGACACAGCTGCTGCTGCTGCTGCTGCTGCTGCTGCGGCAGGTCCTGTTTGTCACCGGGACAGCGCTGCCGCAGCGGGGCTGGCACGGCCAGGTGGCACCGGCGGCCGAGGACAGCCCCGTCACCGGCTTGGGGCACAAAGCTCTCCGGAGTTCTGCTTCCCCAAGAGCCTGAAGCGGAGGCTGGGCAGTGCCTGGGCTGCAGGGAGGCTTTTAGAGCTCGGCAGTTATTTATAGGAGCCAAGGCAGGAGCAGCAGGAAAGGGGACACAAGGGGCCAGGACAGGCCAGGCATTCCGGCCGCCCCTCGGCCCTGGGGCTGGTGCCAGGAGCTGCCGCTGTTCCCTCAGCCCCTGCAGCACGAAACTGATCCAGCATTCCCTCGCTGGACAGCCCCTGCACTTCCAAACTGATCCAGCATTCCCTCCCTGGGCAGCCCCTGCACTTCCAAACTGATCCAGCATTCCCTCGCTGGACAGCCCCTGCACTTCCAAACTGATCCAGCATTCCCTCCCCAGGCAGCCCCTGCTCCATGAAATCCATGCCAGCATTCCCTCCCCGGGCAGCCCCTGCTCCATGAAATCCATGCCAGCATTCCCTCCCCGGGCAGCCCCTGCAGCACCAAATCCATGCCAGCATTCCCTCCCCGGGCAGCCCCTGCTCCATGAAATCCATGCCAGCATTCCCTCCCCGGGCAGCCCCTGCTCCATGAAATCCATGCCAGCATTCCCTCCCTGGGCAGCCCCTGCAGCACCAAATCCATGCCAGCATTCCCTCCCCGGGCAGCCCTCCCCTCGGGGGGCAGGATGGGGCCAGCTCTGCCTGTCCCCGGGCCACAGGGCCGGGCTGGGGGTGGCAGCCGGAGGGGCAGCTCGGGGCTCCTGCTCTGGTTCGCACCCAGCAGCTCCGGGAGTCCCGGGGAGGCCAAACCGGGGCCGGATGGCAGCAGGGTGTGACTCTGGCTCTGAAGCCCCCGGGGCTTTTCGCAGAGGTGTCCAGCACCAGCAGCTCAGGGTGACACGGCGGGGACGCTCCTGGCACAAAACCCCTCAGGGAATGCAAAGCCCCCCTCCGCTGAGCCTGGGGCTGGGCTGGAAGCTGCTCCTCTCAGCTGTGCCCCAGCAGAGCCGAACAAAGAGCTCTGGGCTCCAGAGGGGAGCTCTGAGCGAACGCCTGGGAGCCTGCAGCGCTGCCCCCCAGGCCGATGAGACCCCCGAGAATCACACCCCTCCCCAGGAGGTCACAGCCCAACCCCTCCCAGACACCCCAACAACCCCACCCCGTCCCCGAGAGCCTCGGAGCTCCTGGAGCTCTGTGCAGAGCCCAACACCCCCTGGGGGAAGAACCTTTCCCTGATCTCCGTCCCAAACCCTCCCCTGGCACAACTCCGGCCGCTCAGAGCAGGGAGTGCCCTGCCGGGGGGTCCCTCCCCTGCCCCGGGAGCAGCCAGGGAAGGGGGAGCGAAGGATGCACGAGGCAGGATCCGGTACCCAAGAAAACCTCTTTATTGTACACGTTGGCTTCTATTGCTTGTGTCCTCTCCCCGGCCCCACGTAGTGCAAAAAATTCAGAGAGAGACAGAGTTCCACATAAATAAAGTTACAGAGAAATCAAAGTGACGACGCTTGGACACGGATCTGGGCCGGGTGTGAGCAGGGAGGCCAAGGGAGCCTCTCTGCCCCCAGATCAGGGCAGGGGCTCCTGCCTGGGCTGGCCCTGCCGGGAAAAACCCCCAGAGCCCGGACACTCCTCAGCCGGGAATTGGGACAAGGAACACCTCGGGTCAGACACCACGGAGTAAAACCGGCAGGGGAGCCACAGGAAGCGGAGTTGTTCTCCTCCCCTCGGACGGGGTTTGCTACGCACAGACAGACAGACACAGACACACGTCCCCTCCGAGCCCTCCTCCTCCTCCTCCTCCTCCTCCTCCTCGGCGCGGGGGACGTGCAGCACCAGGAGCAATCGCACCCCGGCAGGCGCCGGGGCGGACGCCGACACCTCGTGTCCGCACAGTGTGGGTCGGGGAGGGGGGCTCGGGACCCCCGGCGGGCGCCGGGGGATTGTTCTGCCCTTCCCTTCCTCCTCCCTCCGGCACAGGGGAGCAGCGAGCACCTGCATAGTTCGGGCAGCAGAGGCAAGATGGGAGCATCCCTCCTCGATGGGTGGGGCAGGCTCGGTGGGGTATTGCTCAGGGCCCAGCCAGGGGGGACAGGAGTCCGCCTGTCCCTGTCCCTGTCCCAGTCCCTGTCCCTGTCCCTGTCCCAGTCCCTGTCCCTGTCCCTGTCCCTGTCCCTGTCCCAGTCCCTGTCCCTGTCCCTGTCCCTGTCCCTGTCCCTATGGAAGCAGGACAGCGTCACACACCCTTTGCACATCCCAGCGGGTGCCAAGGGCACCAGAACTCCCCCCAGCTGCCTCATTTCTCCCTTCCCTCGGGTTGTGCTCCCAAGGCACGGCTCCCTGCTCACCCTGCAGCAGCCCCAGCCGGGGCAGAGGCCGAGGCACGGCCGCATCTCGTTCCTCCTTTGGAACCAGCCCCGTTCCGCCCTCAGCAGCTCCTGGCTGGGCTCTGCTCCCCCTGACTCCTCCTGAGCTCCTGGGGCCAAGCCCAGCACCAGCCCCTTCCACCTCTGCACGGGGTTTTTGGGCTGATCCTCCTCCAAAGGGGACCCTGGAGCCAGGGACACCGGGATGTGAGCCCAGCACGAGAGTGAAATCCCAGCGCTGCTCACAGGAATGGGATGGAGAGGGTTGAGCGCTGGCTCGGGTGGAGGCACATGCACAAAACAGAGCAGATTTCACCGATTTCATCGGTTTTCTTTTTAACAGAGCAGATTCCTCTGACCTTCCTGGGGCAGCCCACATGGACCAGGAGAGAGCTGCAGAGCCCGGGCAGGGAGACGGGAGAGCTGCTGAGCTGTGACAGGCTGGGGCAGCAACAAGGGGACGAAAAGAAGATTTAGAGCCTGTTCCAAAAGCCAAAAAAGACCCCTCCCCAGCCTGAGAAGCTCAGACTGTCCCTGGGGAGAGGCCGGAGGGGGAAGCAGCCCTGGTTTTCAGGAGCTGCTGGGAATTCCGGGGTACAGCATGAGGCACAGTGAGCGGGCTAGTGAAGGACGCCAGTGGGCTTGGGAAACCTGCAGGCTCCTGCCCAGGGGCAATCAGCCCGCCAAGAAAAGGATCTGAAAATGGGGAGTCCCTGTCTCATCCTAAACCCTTCTTTCACCCCACAAAAAAAAAGGGAGAAATCTCTGGCTGCTTGGAAATTCAGACTCACGGGAGTGAAACGTGAGCTCTGGGAGCGAGGATGGGGGGGAAGAAGGAGAGAGGATCGAGTTCCAAACAGCTGGAGCGTATTTCCAACGCTACATCTGAGCACAACTGAGGTACCAGTGGTTGAGTCGTTCCTCTGGTGTGGAGAGCACCTGACCTGACCTCACCTCACGGCTCACACACACAGCAAAAACACCCTGAAAACACCTCACCCCGGGGGCCTGGCGCCGGGACAGGCCTCACGGAGCTCATTTATCCCACCTTCAGCTCATTCAATCGGTCGCTTAATTGCCGGGGAGTCGCTAATTGGAAATGGTGCCCCCCGCGCTGCTTTTGGCCCCGCAGACGTGCACACTCCCCACCCATGCAGGGAGAACGGCTTCCAGGGCACAGGAACCACCTCCTCCAGGAAGGAGGAAAGGAACTGCATCCCTTCTGCTGCCTCCAGGGCAGAGGGGATGGGGAATGCCAGGGCAGCGTGAAAAATGAAGGGATGTGAAGTCACAGTAGCGTTCAAATAAAAAAAAAAGGCAAATAATAAAAAAAAATACCCCCAAGAATGATGCCAGGCAATCCTCCTCTTTCAGAAGGCTGGACTGTTCTTTTTTTCTTTTTTTTTTTCCCCAAGAGCTGCTCCCTTCCCGCAAACCCAGGACGTGCTTTGCAGAGAGGGGAGCAGCAAACAGGCCGGGCTGGCCGCGTGCAGAGCGTCCCAGCCCCGGAGCCCGGGCACGGCAGCGACGGCACCGAGGCCACCGAGGGCCCGAGGGCCACCTGCCCGGCCAGAGCCACGCTCAGCTGGCACCTCAGCGGCTCAGGGGGGCTCGGGATCCAGCTCTGCCTCCCACCCTGCCCACCCTGCAGGGCCGGGCTGGGCTAGGCTGGGCTGGGCTGGGTTGGACTGGGCTGGGCTGGGTTGGACTGGGCTGGGCTGGGCTGGGCCGGGCTGGGTTGGGTTGGGCTGGGTTGGACTGGGCTGGGCTGGGCTGGGTTGGGTTGGGTTGGGTTGGGTTAGGCTGGGCTGGGCCAGGTTGAGCTGGGCTGGGCTGAGCTGGTCCAGGCTGGGCTGGGCTGGCCTGGGCTGAGCCAGGCTGAGCTGGGTTGGGCCGGGCTGGGCTGAGCTGGTCCAGGCTGAGCTGTGCTGAGCTGGACTGGCCTGGGCTGAGCCAGGCTGAGCTGGGCTGGTCCAGGCTGGACTGGGCTAGGCTGAGCTTTCTCTCACGGTGTGTTTAAGGCATCAGAGACACCCTCAGAGCCTCGGCGGCCCCAGAGTCCCGAAGAGTGCAGAGGGCTTGGTTTGGCTACAGTGACGTTCGGAGGAGCGCGGCGTGCGCCGGCCGCGGCCCCGGCAGGGCTGGCAGCGCCCGGTGGCACGGCCCGAGCACGGCGATGCCAGAAGCAGCAACGGTTCGGGTGCCCCCTCTTTGCCCAAAGGAGCGTTTCTGGGGGGTGCTGGATGAGTCTGGCCGGAGGGAGAGCCCCCCGCTCCGCTCGGGCCGGCCCTGGAAGCACAACTGGTGGCCCTGGTGGGCTGGTGGGTGTCCCCAAAGCGGGGGAGAGCCCCCCGGGAGGGCCGGGCTGGCGTCGGCGCCGCGCCCATCAGAGCGGGCGGGCGGCACCGCCGTGCCCCGGCGCCGAGGCACGGCCGGGCCGGGCGTCAAAGGCTGGTGGAGGACACCGAGAGCGTGGGCGAGGAGGGCGGGGGGGAAGTTGAGGAGCTCCAGCACGGCCACCCCGACGCTGCTGCGGCGCGTGAACATGCAGGAGGCCGCCACCCACTTGTTGGTGCGGGGGTTGTACTTCTCGATGGAGTTCAGGCTGGAGCTGCCGTCGTTGCCCCCCACGGCGTAAAGCCACCCGTCCATGGCCACCAGGTCGTGGGTGCTCCTGGAAGGAGCGGGCAGAGAGCACGGGGGTCAGGCGGGGAGGTGTCGGGGGGGAGCTCAGCGCTGCAGGGAGCTGCCCACAGCGCCAGAACCCCATAAAAACCCTGTGAAAATGAACTGGTGGGGCACAAACAGGCAGGGAGCTGCCCAGAGCTCCAAAACCCCACAGAAAACCCTGTGAAAATGAACTGGTGGGGCACAGCACCACAGGGATCTGTCCAGAGCTCCAGAACCCCATAAAAACCCCGTGAAAATGAACTGGTGGGACATAGCACCACAGGGATCTGTCCAGAGCTCCAGAACCCCGTAAAAACCCTGTGAAAATGAACTGGTGGGGCACAGCACTGCAGGGAGCTGCCCAGAGCTCCAGAACCCCACAAAAATCCTGTGAAAATGAACTGTTGGGGCACAAACAAAGCCACAGATCTCCCCCTTCACTCTGACACTCCCATCCAAACCTCACTGAATACCAAACTCCCTGAGCCCAAAATCCTCGGGCTCTCGAGCCTCAGTTCCTCGCACAGCCCAGCAGCGTCCCCGTGGGCTCAGCCAGCTCCAGCCCCGGCTCTTTACGGCCACACAAACTGCTGAGGACAAATCCCGGTGCAGAACACCCCTGGCACTCCCCACAGTCGCTCTCAGCACAGCGGGAGCGTGGCCACAAACGCAGCCCCAAACCCTAAACCCCAAACCCTAAACCCCAGGATGTGCCCGTGCTTTATGATTCGCGGGGTCCCCGCTCCCGAGGCCGCAGAGGGGGCACAGCCCCTTACCTGCGGATGTTCATGGGGGCCACGCTCTCCCAGGTGTTGGATTTGGGGTTGTAGCGCTCCACGGAGTTAAGGCAGCTGGTGCCATCGTTGCCACCGGCCACGTAGAGCATCCCCTCGAGCACGGCCACGCCCGCGCTGCTCCGGCGGCTCAGCATGTTGGCAATGGGGCTCCAGGTGTTGATCTGGGGACAGGGAGCCCACCAGCCGTGATTCCCACACATTCCCTGCCAGGCCAGCTCCTGCCCTGACCACACGGTTCCAGCACAAAAACCCCTTTGGGGGAGCTCGGCTCTTTCCTCCCTGCAGCTCCCAGGAGGAATCTCTGCTGCCTGGCTCGGGAGGGCACCGTGGCAGCTGGCAGGAGCCATCCCCGTGCCAGGCCACCAGTCGTGCCCCAGCTGAATGCCAGCCCGGCCACGGGGGCTGAGCTGGGTCTATTTCCGAGCTCTGTGAGCACAGCTGGGGCGCTGCAGCTCATGAAAAGCCTCCAGGAGCTTCTCTTTGATCTTTCTGCAGGGACCCCAACCCTGCGTGTCCCTGGGCACCACCCGTGTCCCTGGGCACCACCCGTGTCCCCAGCCTGCCACACTCCCTGCTCCCCACGCTGGGTGTCAGGAGCAGGAGCTCAGCGGGGAGCTGGGAACAGCTCAGGGCACGGACGCGATCCCTCCCTGTACAGGAGCACAGGACGTGGGCACAGAGGGAGTTCTGGGGGCCAAAACCCCACAGGGAGCTCTGGGTGACTGCTCAGGACTGCACCCCGGGTGCTCTGTCCCTGCTGATCCCCTCCCTCTCACCACACACGGAGGGTTAAGGCCTTCCAGGCACCCCTGAAGAGGGGAGGAGCAGAGGAGCCCCCCAGATCTCCCCTGTTTACCTGGGGCTCGTACTTCTCCACCGTGGCTAAGTGCGACGAGCTGTCGTAGCCCCCGACTGCATAGAGGTTGCCTTCTGCAAAGACAGCCGCAGAGGCACAGGGGTGAGCTAAAGACACGTCCCTGTGCCGCCACAGCGTCCCTACAACACCCCAGGTGCCACCCTGGAGGTGCCCGCGTAGGTCCAGGCTGAGCCTCCCCTGCCCCAGGCAGCTCGTCCCGGCTCGGCCAGCCCGGCTCCCTCCCCTCCCAGCAGCAGAGGTGTGAAATGTTGGGCAGGGAGCTCCTCTGCAAAGCTCCCCGGAGAGCTCCTGCTCCCTCCCGACCCCCTGGTACCGAGCTGCCGGTGCTCCCCGCCCGAGCCCCGGGGTATTTTTAGCGGAGGAGGCCGGAGCAGGGGAATGCCAGGATCGGCTGTGGCGGCTCAGAGGGAGCTGGGGATGGAGGGCAGGGGAGCTCTGGGGCAGCAGCGAGAGCTGAGAGCAGAGAGCAGGGCAGGGGACAGGCACGGGAACACTGGGAAGCATCCCCGGGGAGATGCAGCTCCCGCTGGGGTGAGAGCGGGGCTGGGATCCTCACTCCAAGGACTCCTGCTCCCACAGCGAAGGACTAATCAGGCTGTCCCTTCCTTTCCAGGGACAGGGCATCACCCACAGGCAGCCCCTCGCCCCAAACCGGACGAGAACAACGCGTGGATCCCCGCAGGAGCCCCAGTAATTAGCGATGCTGAGAAGGGCAGAGGCAGGGAGCAGGTCAGGACCGGGCAGAGGGGCAGGGGCTGGAGCAGAGCAGCGGCAGGAGCCCCCCGGCAGCGCAGCAGAGCCTGCCCAGGACCCCCCGGCCCCCCGAGGCGGCACCCACCTAGCGTGGCCACGCGCACGTAGCGCCTGCGGGTGCTCATGGCAGCGATGGAGGTCCAGGTGCCCGTCAGGGGGTCGTACCTCTCGGCGCTGCAGCAGGCAGGGACACAGGGACAAAAGGTGGGACACTGGAAAAGCCCAGGTCAGAGCTCTTGGACACGGGCACACGGGGGCACCTCGGGACAGACAGGGGAAACGGAGCGGGGAGCTGGCACAGGCTGGGTGCTGCTGGGGCACAGGGGCACAAAGTGAGGGGGTTTTTGTCCAAATGGAAGGAGCTGGGTTGTAAGACATCCCCTGGAGGGGCAGGGGCAGGGCTGCCAGCTCCCAGCTCCGAGGACAGAGCGTGCAGGGGCGGGGAGGGCTGGAGCGAGGCAATCCCTACCTGTTGAGGCACGAGGCCCCATCGTACCCCCCAGCAGCGTAGAGGAGCCCGTGAAGGGCTGCCACGCCCAGGCAGCTCCTCCTGGTGCCCATGGACACCTCGGGCTGCCAGCAGTTGGTGACGGGGTCGTAGGACTCCACTGTGGCCAGGTCAGAGGTCCCATCGTAGCTGCAGCGAGAGAAGGGGAGAAGAGGCTGCTCAGAGGAGCTGCGGCTGCCCCATCCCTGGCAGTGTCCAGGCTGGACGGGGTTTGGAGCAGATTGGGATGGTGGAAGGTGCCCCTGCCCGTGGCACGGGGTGGGATGAGATGGGCTTTAAGCTTCCAGCCCAAACCAGCCAGGGATCCGAAGGGAAATGGGAGGGAAATGCTCCCAGCTCAGGAGGCAGCCAGAGCCCCCACAGCTGTTCCATGGCTGCCCCAGAGACCCTGACCAGGACCCTGCTGCCCAGAGCAGCCCGGTGCCACCTCCCCGGCCGCTCCCTGCCCCGTGCCGTGCCCCTTACCCGCCCACGGCGTAGAGCTTGTTGCCGATGGCCGCGACGCCCACGCGGGCCCTGCGCGTGGACATGGAGGCCACCATGTGCCAGCGGTCCGTGCGCGTGTCGTACGCCTCGCAGTCGCCGTGGATGGCAAACAGGCTCCCTCCACCTGCTCGGGGAGGGCAAAGAGAATCACGGAATCACCAGGCTGGAAGAGACCTCCAGGATCATGGAGTCCAGCCCAGCCCCAACACCTCAACCAAACCCTGGCACCCAGTGCCACATCCAGGCTTTGTTTGAACCCATCCAGGGGTGGTGACTGCACCACCTCCCCGGGCAGATCATCCCGGGACTTTAGCACCCTTTCTGGGAAACACTTTTCCCTGACATCCAGCCTGTATTTCCCTTGGCACAGCCTGAGGCTGTGTGCCCTCGTCCTGCCAGCGCTGCCTGGAGAAAGAGACCCCAGGTGAGCACAGGCACCTTTCAGGGAGCTGGGCAGTGATGGGGTCACCCCTGGGTCTCCTTTTCTCCAGCCTGAACAACCCCAGCTCCCTCAGCCCTTCCTCACAGGGGTTGTGTTCCCAGCCCCTCACCAGCCTCCTTCCCTCCTCTGGACACGCTCAAGGGTCTCAGTGACCACCCTGAGCTGAGGGGACAGAGCTGGACACTGCACTCAGTGTCCATCCTACACTGGACACAGCACTCAGTGTCCATCCTGAACTGGACACAGCACTCAGTGTCCATCCTACACTGGACACTGCACTCAATGTCCATCCTACACTGGACACAGCACTCAGTGTCCATCCCAAACCGGACACAGCACTCAGTGTCCATCCTAAACTGGACACTGCACTCGAGCTGCAGCCTCAGCAGTGCCCAGCACAGGGGCAGAATGACCTCCCTGCTCCTGCTGGCCACACCACTCCTGCTCCAGGCCAGGAGCTGATGTTCCTGGCCACCTGGGCACTCTGCTGGCCCATGTTCATGGATGTCATCAGTACCCCCAGGACCCTTCCTGCCTGGGCACTGTCCAGTCACACCGTCCCCAGCCTAGAGCATTCCAGGGGGTTATTGTGGCCAAAATGCAGGACTCGGCACTTGGACTTATTAAACTTCATCTTATTGGAGTCTGCCCATCCATCCAACCCTTCCAGGTCTCTCTGCAGAGCCCTCCTGCCCTCCAACAGAGACCACCACACGCTCCCAGCTCAGCGCCATCCACAAATTTACTGACGGAATACTCAATTCCTCGTCCACATCACCAATAAAAATGCTGAGCAGAGCTGAGCCCAGCACAGAGCCCCGAGGAACACCACCAGTGACCGGCCACCCGCTGGGCACAGCACTGCCGAACGGAGCAAACACAGCCCCAAAAAACCCCGGGATGGGGGTCAGGGGGCAGCAGGGCCTCACCCACGGCGAAGAGCACGGTGCTGGCCCCCTCGCAGCACAGCTGAACAGTGCAAACACAGCCCCAAAAAACCCCAGGATGGGGTCAGGGGGCAGCAGGGCCTCACCCACGGCGAAGAGCACGGTGCTGGCCCCCTCGCAGCGCCGCGGCCGCGTGCGGCTGTTGCCCAGGACCCCTCTCTGCTCGGGCATCAGGTGGTACTTGAGGGCCTCGATGAGCAGGTCCTTGCACTCCGAGTGGTGCCGCACCAGCAGCTCCGTGTCCACGTTGCTCATGAGGAAATCGCGGCTCAGCAGCGGCAGCCGCACGCACTTCATGAGCTGCGGGGCGTGGGAGAAGGGAATAGGCTGAGCTCACCCCTGGTCAGGAAGAGCTGTGTTAATTAACCAGGGCAGCCTGGTGAGCAGCAGCCACAGCCAACAAGGACGAGTGCTGCAGCCAGAGCCCGGGAATGGTTGGATTGACTGAGCGGTGAAGAGGAATAAACCGGGACCCTTTTTACGCTGGGTTTAACAAGAATTCTGTGTCTCGGCTCATTTTTACCCTCTAACAAGAGGGCTGTTACAACAGGGGGACAGCAGAGCAGGCCTTGGGACACTGCCACTGGGCCGGGGTTAGACTAAAAAGGGATGGACTGAGCTTGGAGATCAGGGAGAAACTCAGAGGGAGGGCGGTGGGGCCCTGGCACAGGTTGCCCTGAGGCTGCCCCATCCCTGAAGGTGTTCAAGGCCAGGTTGGAGCAACCTGAGGTAGTGGAAAGTGTCCCTGCCCATGGCAGGGGGTGGAGTGAGTTGGGATTTATTTAAGGTCCCTTCCAACCTGGACTGGAAATGGTAGGACAGGGACTTGCTGCTCCTGTCCCGTCCTGCAGCTTCCTCCAGCCTTGTGCCCACCCAGCCCAGGCACTTGGAGATGGTGGGCAGAACCAGGCCCCCTTCCCAGCGCTCTCACCTCTCTCCCAGCACACTCTCAGCCCCTTCCCAGCGCTCTCACCTCTCTCCCAGCACACTCCCAGCCCCTTCCCAGCGCTCTCATCTCTCTCCCAGCACGCTCCCAGCCCCTTCCCAGCGCTCTCACCCTGGGCACGTGCTGTCTCCTGCTGTCCACGTCGTGTTTGACCCAGCTGAGCACGGCCCTGTACACCTCCTCCTCCGAGGGCACGTTGAGGCTGTCGCTGGAAATGAGGTCCAGCACCTGCAGGGAGGGTGGGGAGCGCAGTGCTGCTTGCTGTGGGCTGGGAGGAAGGGAGACGTTCCCAGCTCCCAGCCCGGGGCCCAGAGGAACGGCAGTGCCGGAGGCAGAGCTCTGCCTGCTGGAGATGCTGGGGGTTCCAAACTGCAGCTGGGTGCCCCAAAAGCAGCAGGTGCAGCTTGGTGGGGACACCTCTGACCATCCTCCCTGGCTCTTCCCCCGTGCTGTGGCTGGGGCTGCTGCAGCCCCTGACAATTCCTGTCACTGTCAGCGGCATCAGGGAGATGGCTCCGCTGGCGTTTGTCCCTTCCGTATTTCCTGGGACACACCCAGGAGGCCTGGCTGCTCCCAGAAGTGCCCCTCCACCTGCCAAGGGCTGCAGAGCTGGGGCAGGGGCAGCTGTGGACCCTCCCCTCACATTCAGCCTCCCACTGGCCGGGAATGGCTGAAGGGAGCGCCTGATCCCGCCGAGGGAGCGCACAGCGACGCCGAGCGAGGGCTGGGAATTGCTCCTGCCCAGGGACACGAGCCAGGGGCCACTCTGGCACCACATGGTGACCAGCAAGAAACATTATCTGAGCTGATTTAAACATCCCAGCGGCGTGCCCAGGGCAGCCAGGCCCTATTCCCTGGGCTGTGCTCCCAGAGCCGGGGCAGCGTGCTCAGAGCTCACGCAGCAAGCACCAGTGGCCAAAATCCCCCCTGTCCTGCCCTCCAATCCTTGTTTCCCGTGGGATTCAGCCTGCTGACAGAGCTCTTCCCACAGCCTGAACAGAGTGGGGCCAAAGCCCAGAACCTGGCCACGAGCCCGTGCCAAACCCCGTGCCCTCAGCACAGATCCCTCGGGTTTTCACTCCCCGACGGAGCAGGAAAAGCTTTGCTGCAGCCGGAGCTCCAGTCTGCCAGCGGGGCCTCACCTGTTTGAGGGGCAGCAGCATGAACTCCTCTGTCTTGGCCACCTCCACGAAGTGCTGGAGGACGTACTTGTGGGCAGACTTGAGGAGGTCGCTGCAGGAGTGGGTGTCAGCAAAGCCCCGGATGCCCAGGCAGTTGGAGGGGTCGAGCTGGCTGAGCAGGAACTTGCAGCAAGCGTCCCGCACGCCGTTGAGCTGAAGCAGGCTGGCAGCAGGGAGAAGGGTCTGGCAGGGTGGAAAAGAACGGGGCAAAAGGGAGTTTCCAGGGCAAGGAAACGATTTTCACCCTCGTCCCACTGCGAGCGGCGAGCGGAGCAGGTTTAGTGAGCACCTCCAGGCACAGAAAGGACAGAGCACTCCTGGTTTCTAGGGTAAGGAACAGCTGGGAGGGACCCCTGTAACACCCCGGGGCCAGGAGAACTCAGGAATGGGGCTGGGAACTGCACAGGGCTTCGAGCAAGGGAAGCAGCTCAACTCCCTGAGCGCTGCCAGACCCAGCCGCCACCACAGAACAGTGCTGAGCACAAGGAGAGAGGAGCGGCAAACACGGTACGAAACAGCTTTGTGCAGCAGGGGGATGTGGGGAAAAGCTCCTACCTGCACGTTGCCCTCTCCCACCACGATCTCGGCCGTGTAGGCGTACTGCACCAGCTGCTCCAGCGCCTGCGGGTCGATGTCGTGCAGCGTCACGTGGGTCTGGCGGCTCTCGCTCATCTCATCTGGGGCAAAGCACACCAAAAATGAGCAAAAACCCCCCAGCAGGGCCGCTGGGGTGTGTGGAACCAGCTGCATCCTCCTCCACAGCACAGCCCAGCCCAGGGAGGTTCTCTGTGCAGCTCTGGGGAGTGGGGACCAGGAGGGATCCTGAGCAGGGAGCTGAGGGCAGAGGGAATCACGGAAGGGAGTGGAATGGAGGAATGAGCATGGAATGAGCACCTCCACACCACAGCCCAGGGAGGTTTTCTGCTCAGCTCTTAGCGAGGAGAAGCTGTAGGAGCTGGGGACCAGGACAGGGGAAAGGGCAGCAGGATCCCTGTGCACGGAGCTGTGGGCAAAGGGAATCAGCGGAGGCAGGGAAATGGAGGATTTAACCATGCATGGAACAAGGGGTTCGTTTTTGGAAGGCGTCCTGCCCACCTCTAGGGACTGGGGACCAGCTCTGTAGGATGGGGGACAGGATCCTGTGCAGGAGGGGGACACCAGAATCCTGCACATGGGCAAAGGGATTCAGGGAAGGCAGTGACTCGAGGAATATTTCTGCTCTTGCTCACAGAAATCACACATGAAAAGGCAGAGAGGTGAGTGAAATGAGAAATATTCCAGCTCTTGCTCACAGAAATCACACACACAAGGGCAGGACAGTGAGTGAAACGAGGAATATTCCTGCTCTTGCTCGCAGAAATGACACATGAAAGGGCAGAGAGGTGAGTGAAATGAGGAATATTCCTGCTCTTGCTTGCAGAAATGACACATGAAGGGCAGAGAGGTGAGTGAAATGAGGAATATTCCTGCTCTTGCTCGCAGAAATCACACATGAAAGGGCAGAGAGGTGAGTGAAACGAGGAATATTCCAGCTCTTGCTCACAGAAATCACACATGAAAGGGCACAGAGGTGAGCGAAACGAGGAATATTCCAGCTCTTGCTCACAGAAATCACACACACCAAGGGCAGGACAGTGACTGAAATGAGGAATATTCCAGCTCTTGCTCACAGAAATCACACATGAAAGGGCAGGACAGTGACTGAAACGAGGAATATTCCTGCTCTTGCTCACAGAAATGACACACGCAAGGGCCGGGCGGTGAGAAGAGGGAGCAGGGAGGGGATCTGGCGAGGGGAGGGCTGCCAGCAGGGCCAGCCCGTCCCCGGGGAAGAGAGGACTCTACTTGCTTGTGAACATGGCGTGGAAGTAGGGGCTGCACGACGCCAGCACCACCTTGTGGGCCTTGATCTCCTTGGTGGCCACGTGCAGGACGATGTCGCAGAGCAGCCCGCGCTGCCGCATGCGGTTCATGCACACGAAGGCGTCGTGGTAGTGGCGCTTGGAGTTGTGCGAGATGCTGCTGTGCCCGTCGCGGTTCAGCAGCTGCACGCCCCCCTCCATGGCTGCGGCGGGCGCGGGGGGCGGCCGCCCCTTCCCTCCGCCTCTGGCACGGGGAGAAGCAGAGGGTTACACCGCGGCTAGAGAGGAGCGCTGCAACGGGGCTGGGCAGGGCGGAGGGAATACCGGCAGCTGAATGAGCCAGCAGCGCGCACACGCGTGGGCAACAGAGCCGGGGGCGCCTGGAGCAGGAGTGGTGCGGCCAGCAGGAGCAGGGAGGTCATTCTGCCCCTGTGCTGGGCACTGCTGAGGCTGCAGCTCGAGTGCAGTGTCCGGTTTGGGATGGACACTGAGTGCTGTGTTCAGTTTGAGATGGACATTGAGTGCAGTGTCCAGCTCTGTCCCCTCACTTTAGGATGGACATTGAGTGCAGTGTCCAGCTCTGTCCCCTCAGCTCAGGGTGGACACTGAGTGCAGTGTCCAGCTCTGTCCCCTCAGCTCAGGGTGGACACTGAGTGCTGTGTCCAGCTCTGTCCCCTCAGTTTAGGGTGGACATTGAGTGCAGTGTCCAGCTCTGTCCCCTCACTTTAGGGTGGACATTGAGTGCAGTGTCCAGCTCTGTCCCTTCAGTTTAGGGTGGACATTGAGTGCAGTGTCCAGCTCTGTCCCCTCAGTTCAGGATGGACACTGAGTGCTGTGTCCAGTGTAGGATGGACACTGAGTGCAGTGTCCAGCTCTGTCCCCTCACTTTAGGGTGGACACTGAGTGCTGTGTCCAGCTCTGTCCCCTCAGTTTAGGGTGGACATTGAGTGCAGTGTCCAGCTCTGTCCCCTCAGTTTAGGATGGACACTGAGTGCAGTGTCCAGCTCTGTCCCCTCAGCTCAGGGTGGTCACTGAGACCCTTGAGCGTGTCCAGAGGAGGGAAGGAGGCTGGTGAGGGGCTGGGAACACAACCCCTGTGAGGAAGGGCTGAGGGAGTTGGGGTTGTTCAGGCTGGAGAAAAGGAGACCCAGGGGTGACCCCATCACTGCCCAGCTCCCTGAAAGGTGCCTGTGCTCACCTGGGGTCTCCTTCCCCAGGCAGCGCTGGCAGGACGAGGGCACACAGCCTCAGGCTGTGCCAAGGGAAATACAGGCTGGATACCAGGGAAAAGTGTTTCCCAGAAAGGGTGCTAAAGTCCTGGGATGATCTGCCCGGGGAGGTGGTGCAGTCACCACCCCTGGATGAGTTCAGACAAAGCCTGGATGTGGCACTGGGTGCCAGGGTTTGGTTGAGGTGTTGGGGCTGGGCTGGACTCGATGATCCTGGAGGTCTCTTCCAGCCTGGTGATTCTGTGAATTCCGTGAATAAATCTGTGTTTATTCAATGGCCTTTACAGGATACACCTCGGGCAGTACAAGAGCCTGGCCATGGCTTCACCCTAAATGGACAACCATCACTCACCAGTTTTCACAGTTTTATAATTTTTGGTCCATTTATATATTGGGGTTAATTCCCCAATTACAGCCTCAGGTAATGAACTCCCATCCTCCCAGTCCCTCCTCCCCTCGCTGCTGTTTGTACTTTGTGAAGCTGGGCCTGAAGCTGCAGCGTTGTCCTTGGTTCTGGGGCTGGAAGAGGATTGTTCTGTCTAACTGAGGAGAACCTGCTCACGCCCCGAATGAAGTTCTGAGTTACACACCAACGCAGTGGAGAATCTGGAAAAGGTGAAAGCTAAAAACCAGGCTTCAGCGCTGGGTGATCCCTGTGGGAGCCACCGCAGCTCCAACACCCCGTGCTGACAGCGACCCCGACAGCGCCGGCCAGGCCCTGCCGGGGAAATGTCATCTGCTCCAAACAAAGAGGGGAAACTCGGCCTCAATATGGGGAAGGAATTCTTCCTTCTGAGGGTGGGGAGGCCCTGGAATGGATTTCCCAGGGCAGCTGTGGCTGCTCCGTCCCTGGAAGTGTCCTGGACAGGCTGGATGGAGCTCTGGGATAGAGGAATGCATCCCTGCCCACGGCACCAGATGCTTTTTACATCCCTTCCAAGCCAAACCCTTCTGTGATTCCAGGAAGACAAATCCTGCGTGATCAAGGAACGTTTATTCATGCAGAGCTTTCCTCTCCCCCTCCCGCTGCTGTTTGCATCCAGGCTGCTCCGAAAAACCCTTCGGCTCCCCCCGTGCCGGGAGGGGATGACGGAGCAGCAGGAGGAAGGAGGGGGAGGCAGCAGCAGGGAAAAAGGCAGCTGGGATCCGAAGGGAGCCCGGAGTGCCCCCGCATCCCTGCGGCGAGAGGATCCCCCGGGTGCTCGCACACCTCCGCAGCAGCCCTGCCGAGCCCAAAAATAGCGGCGTCCTGTGCCTGCCCTTCCCCGCTGAGGAGCGGTTGTAGCACGTACGGGAGGCCGGGGGAGGAGCAGGGAAAGAAAAGATGAATAAACGCCTTTCCCGAGCGGCGAGAAGCCCGCGGTGCCCTTTTCCACTCGCATCACCCGGCGTGCTGCGAGATCCCCGAGGCTGCTCCTCTCCCTGGCAGAGGGGAGAGGCAGGGCCCTTTCCAGCAGGGACAGCAGGATGTCACCGTGTCACCGTGTCACCGTGCCCTCCGCTGGCCGGGGGTGCTGCTGCAGGCTTTTGGGGACACTTCCAAAGAGCTGGAAGCGCCGGGCTCCCTTCCAGCCCTGCCACCAGCGGCTGCGGGGCCCTGGGCGGGTGACAAGGGTGACACTGTCCTCCCTGCGGTGACCCACGTGGCCAGGAGGCAGAGCTCAGTGCCCTGACCTGTGTCCCCAGGGCTGGCACAGGGCTCTGTGCCACCCACCCCGAGTGCCACCGCCACGGTGTCACCCGGCCGGGA
This sequence comes from Hirundo rustica, assembly GCF_015227805.2. NCBI lineage: Eukaryota > Metazoa > Chordata > Aves > Passeriformes > Hirundinidae > Hirundo > Hirundo rustica. Next base: position 6,338,589 of record NC_053471.1, read on the forward strand.
CGAGAGGGAGGTGCCACCCCAGCCACTGCAGTGCCACCGGGCTCCACGGGTGTCCCCGAGCCAGGGGACAGTCCTGGCGGCCTGAGGCCACTGTGCTTGGGGAATTTTTGGCTCCAGCCTCCCGGCAGCCCCATGGGACAGTGTCACCCTCCCGGAGCCCTGGCACGGGGCTGGGTGAAGCTTTGGGTACAAACCCTTCAGTGCCACTGTCCCCTCCAGTGCCACTGTCCCCTCCAGTGCCACTGTCCCCTCCACCCCACAAGATCCTGTCCCCATCAGAGCTCCTCTGCTTTGTGGGATCAGCCCAAAACCAGTGTGGGAAAAGGGATGAACACCCCTGCTGCTGCCTCGTGCCCGGCTCCCCTCCTCCCTGGCAGCACTAAATATTCCTCCCTTCCCTGTTCCAGCCTCATTCCCAGGAAATGAGGGTCCGTGGGGTGTAATTAACGGGGAACACTGCCTGCCCCACGGGAGACAGTGTCCAGAGCTCCAGAGGTGGGGAAGGAAGCACAAATTCACTTCTGTGGGCAGCAGCAGCAGCAGCAGCAGCAGCGCACGTGTCCCCATGGGCTGGGACGGATGTGCTGCCTCCCTTGGAATAACTCTGAGGTTGTGGCACAAAAAAAACCCAAAAAAACCCCAAAAAACCCCCCAAAAACCAAAACCAAAAAAAAAAAGAGAGAGAGAGGAAAAAAAAAAAGAGGCATTTGTTTGGCTTCTCCGCGCCAGAGCGTGGCCATGCATAACAGCTCTGTTAATTAATGCAAATGATCCCTGCCCAAAGGGAGGCCTGTTCCCTGCGCACAAAAAAACCCCAGATTTTGCTGGGGGTGAAAAGAAGTGTGCTGAGCAATGAAGAGGGCACAGAGGATCCTCCAGGGAGAAGTTCCCAGCCTGCCCTTTCCCCAGGAAGGCCCTGGAGAATAGCTGTTTTGTCGACAGCCTGGATGGGGATTTTGTGTCTGGCAGGAGGGCCGGGAGGCAGCAGGGACACATCCTGTGCAGCTGCTCCATGCAGGGGACAGCGGGGCAGGGGACAGCCCCCGTGCCCTCAGGCCTGCCAGGCAGCCAAGCTGTAATCCGTGCCCTCCCTCCGTGTGTCCCCGTCCCTTTGTGCCACGGCCCTCCTGGAAAAGCAGCTGGTTGCGCACGGCTCTGCGTCCCCCACACAAGCGCTGCCTTTGGGGGAGGCACGGAGGAGCCCGGGGCGCCACAGCAGCACGAAGCGAGGTGGCACCGTGGTGCCCTCCGAAAGGGCACAGCCAAACTCCCCCCGGGATGGAGCAAAAGCTTGGGATGGCTGCGGAGGGAGGGGATCACGGTGGAGCAGCATTTTTTCCATCAATAATCCAAGGCCAGGGCTGTTTTCACAGCTACAGCGGATCTGCGCCGCCCCTCAGACTCGGATATCCCAAATTATTCCTTCTTTCAGAGGGCCATTTACAGGATAAATTGCATTCCCACCTTCCCTGCTCCCTTCCCCACAGCAAACACCAGCAGAGAGGATGGGAACGGTTCGGCTGCGTCCGGCCAGCACCCAGCTGCAAAGCGGGCACTAAATCCAGGCAGGACTAAATCCCCGCCGGGATGCGGCACGTCAGCGCCGCTGACACGGAAAATAAACCGCTCAGGGTCCCTCCTCGGCCCCGGCAGGCTGTGCCCGCTCCCAGGGAGCTCGGACAGGCGCCGGCAGCGCGCAGCGGCAGGTTCATTGTGTGCTCGGCCCCGGCAGGGAGCGGGGATCTGAGCCGCGCATCCTCCGCGGCCGAGCTCCGCGCTGGGGCCGGGCTGGGATCGCGGATGGGAGCTGGAGCCAGCCCTGCCCTCGGGAGCCAGCAGGAATCGGGGATTGGCAGCGCCAGGGAAGCTGGATCCCCGCGGTGGGGGCACGGGAACGCGCAAATGGGGCGAGCAGCGAGACACGGAGCACAGCCCGGCCCCAAAAACCATCCCCAAAGCTCCTCTCCTCCGTTCCCTCTGCCCCTGCCTTCCCTCGCCTGCTCCTGCAGCTCCCTGGCACGGATGCGGAGCCTCAAGGCAGAGCAGGGCAGCGCAGACAGCGCTGAGTCTGCAGGACTGAGAATCCCCAGCTCCCAGGAGGGTTGGGGCTCTTTTTATTTTCTCTCTCTCTCTCTCTCTCTTTTTTTTTTTTTTTTTTAAATGAATTAGGCATAACTGACACGCACTGAATCCTCCTGTCTAGACATCTGCAGAGAAGTGACAAGCTGCCAGCGAGGATGTGGAGCCTCGGCGGGGGGGGGCGGGGAGCGCAGGGAGAAGCTGCACTCGGTGGCCAGCTCCAGGCACAGAGACGGCGCCGGCTCCGGGCGAGCAGGGCGCTCGGCACGCCGGCCCGGCACAGCCCCTCCCTGCGCTGCCAGCAGCGGGCCCTGCTGCACACACGCCCGGCTGCGGCTCGCTCCCAGTCCCAGCCTCGCTCCTCGTCCCTCCTGTTCTGCTTGGAAGCTCCGAGTCGCTCTCAGTCACCCCAAAAAGCCAGGGGAAGGAGCACGAGGCTGAGGCTCAGTGCCTGGGGGCATTCTCGTCTCTCAGAGGGATGAAGGGCATCCTCATCTTGGTGCCCACAGCCTCCTCCTCGCCTCCCACAGCCTCTTCCTTCAGACACCTCCAAACTCAGCTTTTGTCTCCTGTGTTTTGCAGCTCCGAGCAGGACTCCACGGCTGAGGGATTCCGAGGCACCCACGCCAATATTTGGGTCATTTTCAAGTAGCTGCTTGTGAGGGTCAGCACTGGGGGAGGTTTGGGAATGCTGAATTCCCAGGGTAGGGAGAAACAGGGGCCGGAAATGGATTCTTGCCTCGAGACGCTCAGCGGAACGTGCAGGTCCCCGCTGCGCTGGGGTTAGACTGCAGCTCCCGGCCCAGCACAAAGCGCACCAAAAGCTGAGCAAAGTGAGCCCTGTGGCTCTGACAGGAGCTGGAAATGTGGGTCACGTCCTGATTCCCCTGCCCGGCGTCCCCAGCTCTGTCTCACCCCGTGCTGGTTGACGGCGCGGGCAGCGCCAATCCCCGGCGCACGCAGCCAGAGCCCAGCCCGGGCAGCGCTGCCAGGCCTGAGCAGCCCCTGCTCTCCCCCGGGACAGGATCTCTGTCCCCAGCTGGGTTTCCAGACTGCTGAGCACCAGGGCAGAGCGCTGAGGCCGTGGCAGGCAGCCTGACCTGAGCACAGCCACCCTCCCCAGCTCCCTCTCTGCAGCATCCTCGGCCCCAGCAGGGGCTGTGTCCTTCACCTCCCTGCTGGCCGCTGCAGGTGACACTGGGCCAGCTCAGAGCGGGTCACCACTGATGTCACAGCGCCCTGATGTCACAGGACAGCGATGAACTTGGGGGGACTCAGCAGGAAACGGCACTCGGCCTCTAAAGGGAAGGACGACTGTGAGATGAGGCAGCAGCAGCAGGGAAAGCAGGAGAAAAGCACTCGGATCTGCTGGCTGCAGACAAGGGGAGCCTTGGCAGATGGGCAGGACATGAAATAAAATAAAAAGTCCTGCTGTGTCTCCAAAGCGGGAGGTGAGCAGTGGGCAGTGCCCGGCTCAGCCACACCACGCTCAGGGACGGCTCCCAAAGCCTCCCCCAGCCCCTCTCTGCCAACACTGAGCGGACCAGCTCCGCACCTCCTGCTCCGAACAAGCCCTGAGCTCCCGTGGAGCAGCGGGAAAGTCTTCCCAAGCCAGGAAACAAAAGAATTCCCTCACATCTTGTGGGAAGCACCAGCCCGGGCCGCATCCCCAAACACTGAGGGACATGTGACACCACGGCCTTGAGCTCACTGGCACTGCCAAGGCCAGCAGGTCCCAGAGCCTGGGAACTGCAGCTGGAGGAGCTGGAATTCGTGTCCCTGAGGAGCCACATCCTCCGGGGGTGGTTTGCAGCAGGCCAGGCAGGGCAGGTGGAGCCTCCCAGGCAGCAAGGCTTTGCAGGCAGGAGATCCAGGAGTCCACTTCTGGAGCTGCTGGAGGCAGAGCAGCACATCTCCAGCCTTCAGAGCACGCCTGCTTTGATTTCCACTCCGGGGCAGATGGCCGCTGTCTGCGCCGGCAGAACAAAGACGTCCCCGTGCCACCCGCAGCGAGCCGAGCCGGGCTGGCAGGAGGCACCAGGGACCACCGCAGCCCCCCGAGACGCTCAGGAGCAGCTCCGTTGGGATGCTGGGCTCCGGAGCCGAGGGAGCAGGTGCCTGTTCCGCCTGCCAGCTCCTGGTGCGCTCGGCATTAGCTGCTCTTTGCTGTGATTCATTAATCACTCAGCGCTCAGGAAGGAAAGTCAGATCCGTACACCCAACATCTCCCCGAGTGTTACTCACTGCCGTGCTGAATCAAGGGTTTCCAGCAGATGTTCACGGGTCAGGGGAGAGGCTCGGGGCGCAGAGGGAAGGGATTGCAGGGAGGGGTTTGCTTTGGCTGCAGGGGTGAAAACCAAAAGGCCTCTATGCTGAGGGGTCAGTGAGCCCCAACACACTGGACCTGGACCAAAGCAGCACATCCTGGTGCTAAGGGCACCCAGGAACATCCACGTGTTGCTGAATCACTCCAGAACCACCTCCAGCGTGGCAGAGCCCCCCGGGATAACGCTGTGGGACAGCAGGCGCTGAAGTCACAGGAGAGCTGGCATCCTGCACAGAGACCCAACAAAGCAAGGCCACTGCTCCTGCGGGCTGTCACAGAGGGGACAGCGCAGGGACAGCGCAGGGACAGCGCAGGGACCTTCTCCTTCCCTGCCGAGGGCCAGGGCTCTGTTCCCTGGAGAGGGAGGCGTTTGCTCGGCCAGCAGAACCAGAGCAGCTGCCAGCCTGGCCCGAGCTGCCGGGACCGGCTCCAGCCCCAGCTCCAGCCCCAGCAGCAGCGATGCCGAGGCTCAAGGAGAGCCCTCTGCCCTGACAGCCACTGCAGAGGCCACGGAAAAGCCGCATCCCAAGGCCCCCACAAGTTTGCAGAAAACCCGAGGAAAGGCTTCTCCCCGTGCCCTTCAGCTCGCCCGGCACGGCCAGCGCCGAGCCCCGTGTGCGGCACCGAGGGCAGGGGACAGGGACAGGGACAGGGACAGGGACAGCGCCAGCCCCGCTCTGCGGCGGCTCCCGGGGCTCCGGAGCTGCGGCTTTTCCCATTTCCAACGGGATCTCGGCGGGACTTGGCAGAGGACAGGGAAGGAGGGCACAGGGATGCTGCCGGCCCCGGGGATGATGCCGCTGTGCAGAGAGAGCGGCCACAGAGGCCGGGAAGGGCATCGGCCGCTCCAAACCTCCGCAAATGTTTGCGAGCGACACCGCTGGTGCCAAAACCTTTGGAAACGGCGCCGGTGGTCCCCCGGGGTACCCCGAAAGCAAACTTGCTCTCCGAGAAGGGATGCGCAGGGGCAGAGCCGGGAGTGATGGAGCGGCAACACCTCCGGGGGTCCCCCCATCATCGCCCGGGGACCCCTCCGTTATCCCCCCGCTCCCGTCCTCCCGCGGGTCCGAGCGCCCCGGCCCTGCCGGGAAGAGGGACAAGGGGAGAGAGAGGAGGAAGAAGAGGGAGAGGAAGAGGCAGACGGAGAGGAAGAGAAGAGGAGGTGCGGGCGGCAGGGCCGTGCCCCGGCGGTACTCACGGCTCCGGGGCGGCCACGGCCCGAGGCGGGGGATGCTGCGGCCGGCCGCTAAACCCGCACCGCTACCGCCGGCCCCGCGCCGGGGATTCGGGGCGGGCCGGGGGCGGGCAGGTGCGCGGCGGCGGCGGCGGCCGCTCCTCCCGGAGCCGGGGCGGCCCCGCGGCTGCGGCTTCCTCCGTCACCCGGAATAACCCCGAGGAGCGGCGGGGGAGGCGCGGCCCGGCCCCGCACGTGTGTCCGTGTGCGGGCCCAGCGCTCCGAACCCAGCGGCACCGGCCGGGCTGCGGGCCCGGCACCGGCACCGGCACCGGGGCGGGGCGGGGCCAGCGCCCGGGGGCGGGGCCAGGCGGGGAAAGGGGCGGGGTCTGTCCCGATCGCCCCGCCCCGGAGCCGCGCGCCGCACAAAGGCTGAGAGGGGCGGGGTTCATCGCGGGGCGTGGTCAGTGGTGGTGGGCGTGGCCTGAGCGGGGTGTCCCAAAATAATTTGGGCAGGAAAAGACTTTTGGGATCGTGGAGGCCAAGCTGGGACTGATCTCCACCTTGTCACCAGTCCGCAGCACGGAGTGCCACCTCCAGGAGTTCTTTAACACCGCCCTGAGCACTCCAACGCCTCGCTGTGCGGCGCCTTCCAAGGCCTGGTCACCTTCTCCATAGGGAAATTCCTTCTGATGTCCAACCTCAAACTTAAAACTCAAGCTTAAAACTCTGTCCTGGTGTCCTGTCGCTTTGTTACGTGCAAGAAGAGGCCGACCACTGCCTTGCTGCGGCCTCCTGTCAGGTTGTTGTGGACAGGGAGAAGGTTCCCCCTAAGCCTCCTTTTCCCCAGGCTCAGCTCCTTCAGCCGCTCATAGGATGTGTGGTGCAGACCCTTCCCCAGCTCCGTTCCCCTTCCTCGGACACACTGCAGCCCCTCAGTGCCCTTCCAGCGGACACACTGAACCCCAGTGTCCTTCCAGTGGACACACTCCAGCTCCCCAATATCCTTCCAGTGGGCACACAGCACCCCAATATCCTTCCAGCGAACACACTGCAGCCCCTCAGTGCCCTTCCAGCGGACACACTGCAGCCCCTCAGTGCCCTTCCAGCGGGCACACAGCACCCCAATATCCTTCCAGTGGACACACTGCAGCCCCTCAGTGCCCCACCCGAACGGAGCGGCCCGGAGCTGGACACAGCACTCGAGGCGCGGCCTCTGCAGCGCGGAGAAGGGAGAACGGCCCTGCCCTGACCCCGCCGGCCGCGCTATTCCCGACCCCGGCCGGGAACGTCCCGCACCGAGGGATCGGCGAGCGGAGCGGGGCGGGGCGGGGCCAAGGCCGAGGGGCGTGGCCGGAACCGTTAGGGGCGTGTCTAACTGTGGAAACGAGCTCATTTACATAAGCATGGGCGTGGCCTGTCCGGCCCCGCGCTGCTCGCCGGGAGCGGAAGCGGCGGCCGCGTGCGGGAGGCGGCATGGCGGCCCCCGGCAGGAGGTGAGCGCCGCGCCGGGAGCGCCTCTCCCTCACACGCGCTGCTTTCCTTCCCCTCACATGCTGCTTTCTCCCCCCGCAGGAAGCTGGCGGAGCTGAGCCTGGATGAGTTCCTCGCTGCCGGCTCGGACTCGGAGCATGACGGCGGCTGGGAGGAGGAGGAGGAGGAGGAGGAAGGCGGCCGGGCCCTTAACGGCGCCGTGAGGCAGCGGCGGCCGAGCGGGAGAGCGGCGCAGGGGCTGCAGGCACGGCCGGGCAGGTGAGCGCTGAGCACGGCCTGGAGGGGCGGCTGAAGGCGCTGGGGGGGCTCGGCCTGGAGGAGAGCAGCTCAGGAAGGAACTTTTTGCTTTCCACATCCTCCTGACAGGAGGGGACAGCCCCGGGTGGGCTCTGCTCCCAGGGAACAGGACAGGAGGAGAGGGAACGGCCTCAGCTGGACAGCAGCGGGAATTTCCCCATGTAAAGGGTGCTCAGGGGCTGGAAGGGGCTGCTCAGGGGGATGGTGGTGTCCCCATCCCCGGAGCAATCCTGAGGAGCTGAGAAACGAACTTGTGATGGTTTTCCCGGGCGTTCTCATCCGCCCCAGTGCAATCTGGCATCTTGGTACTGAAATTTCTTAATCCTTAACGAAATGTTTTACCTTACAGCCTCAGCAGAGCTTTGAGCAGCGAATTAAGAATTAATTCTCTCCCAGCAGGAAGAAGGGAAAGGCGTCTGAGCACAAGGATCAGCTCTCCAGGCTGAAGGACAGAGATCCCGAGTTTTACAAGTTTCTGGAGGAGAACGACCGCAAGCTGCTGGATTTTGATGCCTCAGACAGCTCTGAGGAGGAGGAGGCCCTGCACAGACCCCCCGATACCCTCGAGGTACCTGCCTGCCTCTGCTGGGGTCACTGAGCTCGATTCCATGTGCAGTGTTTGTGCTCCAGTGCCAGCCCTGCACCTTGGAATGATTTGGGTCGGAAAGGACCTTAAAACTCCCCCAACTCCAACCCCTTCCACTGTCCCAGGCTGCTCCAAGCCCTGTCCAGCCTGGCCTGGGACACTTCCACTTCTCTGGGCTCCTTGTGCCAGGGCCTCCTCACCCTCACAGAGAGGAATTTATTCCCAGTATTCCGCCTAAAACATTCCTGCTTCCACAGAGTTTGATCAATCAGCCCTGCCTCCCTCCCTCCTCATCAGCTGCTCAGTGGAGGAGCTGGGGCCCAGGCAGGAGCTGTAGGAGCCTTTCCTCAGTCCCTCCTGCTGATCTCTCTAGGAAGCCAGTGACGAAGACGATGATGATGATGATGAAGAGCAAGAAAAAGTCAAAAAGAAGAAAGTTTCCTTCATCCCTGTGAGCTTGAAGATGGTGGAGGAATGGAAGAAAGCTGCCCAGGTGAGCAGGGAGCTGGAACACAAAGCCCTGGAGAGTTCTCCTCCCTGCTGTGAAAGGCCAGCTCGGGATTTGTTAATCTGATGCAAAATTTACATCCTGAGCTCCGGTGCCTTCAGCATGGCACTGTCCTTCCTCTTGGGCTGCAAGATTCGAGTAATTCCATTCCATATGAGGGCGGAGCTGCAGAAATGTGGCTCAGAGGAGGCCAGAACGATCAAATTTGGGTTTTTTCCCCCTCTTGCTAAGCCCTTGGCGGCTCCAGGAGCTTTCTCAGTCACGTGTTTGTAGTGATGGAATAGCTGAGGGGAGTGAAGCTCGGACTGGAAGCTGCTTGTGGCTGATTAGTTCCTTCTCTAGCCTCAGCAATTAAAAGCCAGTTTTAGGGGAGGTGAAGGCCTCTGAGTTTGTTAACCCTGCCCTGATGCTGGGGGATGGAGTTCTTTTTACCACCATCAGGGTTCCAGTGAATTCCAGTGCTCCCAGTCAGGAGCCTTGGAGTTCCAGCAGCTCCTTTGCTTCCCCTCCTCAACAACCCCTTTTCCTCTTTTCCCCAGAGGAACCTCAGCCCAAAACTCTTCCACGAAATCACCCAAGCCTACAAGGCAGCCGTGGCCACCACCAAAGGGGACAGTGGCGGGGACCCCAGCAAGTTCCAGGTGTCTGACACCGCAGGTGAGGGAAGGGGAATCCCCTGGGGGGGAGCTGGGCTCTGGAGCAGCTCCTTCACCCTTTCACTCCCTTAGGGAGCTCATCCCAGAGCTGTGCTGCTCTGGGCTTTCAGGGGTGGGGCTTTCCTTGGGCAGCTGGCTCCTGTGCCTTCGAATCTTAAGGAAAAAAATTTAATTATTATATAATAAGGTAAACTGGGGGGATATAATACAGTGTAATACAGTATAATACAATAGAATATCTAAAATATTATATATAATATAATATAGTACAATATAGTATAATAGATAGTATAATAGATAGTATAGTATATAGTGTAGTATATAGTATAATATTATATATAGTATAATATAATATGTATAATATAATATGTATAATATAAGCATAATATAATATAATATAATCTGGGGGTTTCCAGAAGAAAATGCAGGCGCTCTGCCATGGAAATTGCTGGCTTCAGCCCCTCAGGGACCCTTTTTCCCGTTAGGAAAACCAGGAATTCATGGAAAATCACTCACAAATGCTTTCCTGGCTTGTTCTACCCAGTGTTCAATGCCCTGGTGTCCTTCTGTATCCGGGACCTCTTCCAGCACCTGCACAAGCTGCTGCTCCCCAAAGCCCCCAAGAACAAACTCAAGTAAGTCTGGGGGGTTTGGGACCTTCAGGAAAGCTGCTGGGGATTTTCAGAGCTGCCTCTGCACCTGGGGAGGAGGTGCCAGCCCTGCCCAAGCTCTGGTGATGCTCACAGGGTTCTCCTTTTCTCCCTGCAGTATCAAACTCCAGGGTCTGCAGGGGTCTGTGGCTCCAGGAGGGGCTGGAACTGCCTGTGCTCGCACTCAGGGACAGTTCAGGCACTGGAAATTGGTTTTCAGGGGGAGGGACCAACCTTTGTGCCGTGTCCCTGCAGTGCCACCCGTGTGTGACCCCAGCCCGTGCAGCAGCTCGTGCTTCGCGGGCAGTTGGTGCGAGGAATTGATCTCACTGCTCGTTTTGCTCCTGAAATCTGATTTATTTGGGTTTTTTTTAAAGCTAAACCCAATTCTTGCTCCTTTCCAGATTGGTTCTCCCATCCACCAGCCCCCTCTGGGGAAAGCTGCGACTGGACATCAAAGTTTATCTGGGCTGTACCATACAAGTAAGAAATGTCATCCTTTTCAGTTTGTGGGGTCACTCTGGGCCTTGCTGGGCTCTTTAGGATATTTTGGAGTGGGGCAGATGGGGTTTGCTCCTCTGAGATTTGTGCTCATTGTTTCCCTGGGTTGTTCTGGAATTATTTGGTCCAGTTACCAATTTCAGAGGGTCAGAATAGGTGTGAGGCAGTAAAGAAGGGCTGAATTAACATTCTGGAGCTCTCTGTGTTTTAATTTGTCTGGCAGATTAATATTTAATAGGCTTTAATGTAGTTTGGAGTCTGTGCTCCTGCATTCTGCATCATTAATTCATTTTTTGGTGCTGTGATCTCTCCACTTGAGGTAAATACTGAGATGTTCTCTTGGTGACCTCACATGTGGCATCTCTGACTGTGATAATGTTCCATCCCATCCATCCAAAATTTCTGGTGTTTTAGAGACAATTTGTGGATTGCTCCTGAAGGAAACTCCTGCCTCCGCTTAATTTTTTTTTTTTTTTTTTGAGATTGCTTCATTAGCATCCCCAAATTGGAATATTAAAACCAGACCAACACTGAAACACTGATTCTTCAGCAGCTGAGGGAAGGGGTACCAGGAGAGACAACCCAAGAGCTGCTGTCCCTCAGCTGGGAGCTGCCACAATGACTTAGCAGAAAGAGCAATTTCGTCAGGAGAGCTTTTATTTTTTATTTTTTTTCCCTCAAGCTGTGGTGCCTCTCTCCAGCAGCAGAGGATTGCAGACAAGGAGAAGCTGGGAATGCAGTCCCTGGGAGCAATCCCAGCTCCTGGGCTGACTCCTGAGAGCCCTCAGTGCCAGCCTTCACCACAGTGGATTTTCTGGCACAATTTCTGACTTGGCAAAGTCCGCTCGGCCCGGAATCTTTGCAGGGCGAGGAGGAGGCAAATGAAATGTGGACAAAATGCCTGTGCTGCTTCCAGCAGCTGGGGCTGCATCAGGCAGAGCCTCTGAGAGCAAACCCTGGGTTTGTCTGCAGCGAGCAGAGCTGGACAAGTGCAAGCACCAAGATTCGGTTCTTCACGTTTTGTCAAAGCCTTTCCCCGAGGGAGAGTTAACCCAAACACCCAAAGTACGCCAGGTTCCCCCTCAGAGATCCTGGAGAGATCCAGTGTGCTGCCAGTGACGTTTCCTTGTGCAGGCTCTTTGCAGGGAGGTGACATTTCGGTGTCCTGCCCTGCAGATGAACTGAGACTTTGCAGTGTCCCCAAGGGAGGGTGTGATGGGCTCGGGGAGCCTCAGCCACGCAGCTGCAGCAGCCTGAGCTCCCATTTTCAGCTCCTTAACCTGCCCTGCTCCAGCTCCTGGGGTTTGTGTGAGCCCCTTCCCCACTGGGGAGTGCTTGGGAGCAGCAAAACGCAGCTGGGAAAGGGAGGGCTGAGGAGAGGAGCCCTGCCTGCAGCTGGGGGTGTTGTGTTCTCCTCCACAGCTGCTGTCGTGCCTGACGGAGGCCTCAGTGAGCGCAGCAGTCCTGCAGCACGTGAACTCCACAGTTCCATATTACCTGTCCTTCCCGAAGCAGTGCCGGGCCCTGCTCAAGGTAAGGGCTGTGCCTTTGGCATCTGAGGCTTTTCCTGCCCTTCAGCTGAGCCTTTGGTGGGGTTTGGGCTGGGTCCCCTGGCAGTGCAGTGCCCTGCAGTGTTCCCTTGGCGGGGATTCCTGCCTCTCTCCAGGCAGCCCGGGGTGAGGCCAGGCTGAGGCTCTGCTCTCTTTGTAGCTGCTGCTCCCCAGGGAGGTGTTGTGGGGAAGCTCCTTCCTCCTCCTCCCAGATGGAGGAGTTGCTGCCAGCCCTGGGAATGTCTGTGCTGCCTCTCCACGCGGGGAGCTGGGGGTGGAATGTTTCTGTGGCAGCTCAGTCACAGCCATGGAGCGTGAACAGCAACATGGGGGCAGCAGCGTGGGAGCTTTAACCACACAAATAAAAGCTGGGTGTTTTTTTAGAGGTGCCTGGGTTTGGACAGGTTTCCTTTGTTGATCATGGAAACGTCAGCCTTGGCTGTTGTGTGAGGTGTGAGTGTGAGGACAGAAGGGCTGCCAGCGACTGACTGACAGCACTCTGTCCCCTCTGTGTCCCCTCTGTGTCCCCTCTGTGTCCCCTCTGTGTCCCCTCTGTGTCCCCTCTGCATCACCTCTGCCTGCTGGCTGGGAGGGAGGGCAGCTCAGGCCTGCCTGTGGCCAGCAAGGAGCTCTCTGTCCCTTCTCTCAGCTGTCTCCATGTTCTGTCCCAGCAAACCATCACTCTGTGGAGCACAGGGGAGGAGACAGTCAGAGTCCTGGCCTTCCTGGTGCTGAACAAGATCTGCAGGTACAAGAAGGAGGTTTACCTCAGCCCCCTGCTCAAGGTAAGCCTGGCTCTCGCTGAGATCTGCACCTTTCCTTCCTCGTGTTGTGTGCAAACCCCTCAGAGCCTCGAGCTGCGCGTGAGCAGGTGCTGGAGGGGATGCTGGCAGCCTCCAGAAGAACCAAACAGGGTAGAAATTCTGTCAGGTCAGGGTGATTCCTGCCTCCCACTGCTGTCCTTCCTGCTGGGGGCACAGAGGTGAGCAGGGGAGGTCTCTGGTGCCTGATGAATATCCATCTCCCAGATTCCTGACATCCTCCTGAGCCGCTCTGCCCTTTCAGCTGAGTTCCCACGTGGATTTTCCTGCCACGGCGGCACCTGAGCAGAAGAGCTGTGCCCAGCCAGCCCCACGTGTGGCTCAGAGCCTCCTGCAGCCGTGTCCCCTTGCTGCCAGGCAGGGGTGGGGACACCTCCAGGCTAAACACGCTCCTGTCTCCCCTGGAGGAGGAGGAGCAGGCTGGATTCTTCCTTTCTCTGATAAAAACAACACTCCAGGCCTGGTTTGGACGCACCTGGGAGGGGGATCCAAGAATGCTTTTCGCTCTGTTTTACACGCTGCTTTTCCCATCCTCTTCCCCTGACAGCAAATGTACATTGCCTTTGTGAAGAACTCCAGGTTCACCTCTCCCAACGTGCTGCCCATGATCAACTTCATGCAGCGCACGCTGACGGAGATGCTGGCCCTGGACACGCAGAGCTCCTACCAGCACTCCTTCATCTACATCCGCCAGCTGGCCATCCACCTGCGCAGCGCCATGACCCTCAGGAAGAAGGTGGGACCCCCCCCGCTGGGGAAGGGGCTCATTTCCCCCCTCTCCTAGGAGGGAGAGGAATTGCAGCGATCTCTTGGGGCTTGGGTGGTGTCTCACGCCTTGTTGGGGCTCCTGGGGGCTGTCTGTGCTAAGATTTCGGACAGGAAGGAGGGAAAAATGGAAGCTTTGGGCTATGCTGGTTGTGGCCTCTGAAAGGAGCCTCTGGTCCAGGTATTTCTGAGGGCCTGCAGTGGCAGGACTGGGGGGATGGATTCACACTGACAGGAGGGTTAGGTTGGATACCAGGAGAAAATTCTGCCTTCTGTGAGGGTGGGGAGGCCCTGGAGTGGATTTCCCAGGGAAGCTGTGGCTGCCCCATGCCTCCAGGGCCAGCTGGATGGAGCTCAGAGCACCCTGGGGTGCTGGAAGCTGTCCCTGCCCCCATGGATGATGATCTTTAATGTCCCTTTGGACCCAAACCCTGCCGCAGGCTGGGAGTTGCTTTTCTCTCCCCACTTGGCAAGAGTTTGTGCTGCACTTTCCATCTTGGACACCCTTTTTTGCACTCGGGGGCTGCTGTTTGCAGCCTCTGTCCCAAAACCTGCAGGCAAAGCAGCTTAGGAGCCACCCTGGGGTGCTGCAGCCCGCAGCAAAGTCGGTGCTGTTTGGAGGACTTAGCTGAACAAAGCAGCTCAGGCCTTTGGGGAGCAGCCCTGGTTTCAGCCACCTCCAGTCTGACCTGGGAAATCTGAGTCAGATTGCTAATCCTGGATTTAGTTCTGTTCAGCAAAACAGACCCTGCAGATTAATCGTTCAGCTGCCCCCAAACAGGGCAGCGTTGGTGCCCGGCTAAATCTCCTGGCTGGTCAGACACGGGGATAAATAAGCAGAGATAAATGGAGTCTGGGCTGCAGATCCCCTAATTGGATTGCACTGGCTCCTTACACCCTCGGTTGTGGCCCAGACGAGGAGATTTCACAGCTGGGGAGGGTCGTGGGGCTGGAGATGGGCACGGCAGCACCAAAATGTGCAAATGCAAGCACTAAGCCTGTTTAAATGGAGCAGTGGAGGGTGATTACCAGAGCAGATTGCTCGTCTGTTCCTGTGAAAGCTGAGAAAAGCTTTCTGGGACACCTCAGTGACCTGGGGAGAGCTGGCACAGCCCTGCCCTGTCCAGCTGTGCCTTGGCTTCAGTCCCTGCAGCGAGGTTTGGCCCAGCGGCTGCAATTCAAGGGTTCTGTCCCTGTCCCAGGGCTTGTGCATCCTGCTTTTCCATGCAGAACAGGTCAGCTGGGCCTTGGGAGCCTGGGAAAAACCCCCAGGTGGGGGCTGAGGCACCTCGTGAGTGCAGTCTGCTGTGGCTTTGGGCAATACCTGCAGAGCTACAGAACTTGTGGGCAGAGGTTTCCTTCAGGGACTCCTGCTCCAGCTGGGCTTTGATTCAGTTTGATTCTCAGTCTGGCACTAAGAGCTGCTGCAGCACCTGCCCAGGGTCTTGAAAACAACGTCCTGGCCTGGTGCAAGCCTTGTGCTGCTGGGCCAGGCCGGGTCCCTGTCCCTGCTGTCACCGTGTCCCTGCTGTCCTGCTGCAGTTTGCTCTCTGCTCTGCTGCCTGCCGCTTCCACTCTGCAGCTACAAGAAGTGAAGCTGTCCTGGGTGGTGTCATCCCCAAAAGTGCTGGGGCTGGTGGTGTGCTCCCGCTCAGGATTCCCTGTGCTTGGCCACATCCCAGCGCCTGCTCTGGGGCTGGGGCTCGTCCTTCCCGAGGCAGCCACACCTCAGCAGCACCAGGCTGGTTTTATTCACTTTGTCTCCTTCAGGCCCTGCCTGGAACCCTGTGAACCTGGGAATGACAGCTCCAGTGTTGGCAGTTCCTCCCTGGGCGTTGCAAACGAGCCTGGGCAGGGTGAGCGCCTATCAAAATGCCACATTTTCATTTCACTTTATATTTTTTTTCCCCCTTTTTTTCCTGCAGGAGAACTTCCAGGCAGTCTACAACTGGCAGTACATCCACTGCCTGTACTTCTGGTGTCGCGTTCTCAGCACCATCCACCCCAGTGAGGTGATGGAGCCCCTCATCTACCCCTTGACACAGGTCATTATCGGCTGTATCAAGTGAGTAGAAGCCTTGAAATTCTTTTTGCTCTGCTTTGTTGTGTCGCTTTTGCAGTTCTGTGGTTCGGATTTAACCGTGGATGGTCTCAAAGCTGCTTTTAATTGAAATTTTCCAGCCCGAGGTGTGCGTGAGCAGCCGTTCGGGTGGGGGCAGAGTTGTGGGTTGTTCTTTCCTCTTTGTGTAGGAGAAGTCTCAGTCTGAACAACCCGGGCAGATTATCCTTGTCACTGCCAGGAGAATGATCTGCCTCGCTTCGGAAAGTCCTCATCTCCAGCTCTGCAAACGCTTTCAGAAGCTGCATTTTTGGTGCCTGTTTGTTGGGATTTGAAGAAGTGGGATGCAGTTGTTGTTTTTGGGACGTCTGCTGAGTTCCCTCCTCGCCTCAGTTTATATGGATAAATGTTTGTGCTCTGGGGTGGCTGTGAACAAGGAGCATTGAGGGAATTTGGGGATCTCTGGTGATCTCCCAAATCCTGTTAGCTCTGTTAACCAGATTCTCAGCTTTAAAACCCAGGTCTGGAAAAACTCCCCAGCGGTGCCGAAGATAAGCAGATTTAAAGGATCAGATAAGAGGATGCAAACATCCCTGCTGCCGCCCCCCACTGCTCCTGGGGACAGACCCAGGCGGCTTCCTACCTGTCCAGCAGATAAACCAGGGCTCTGGGGCGCACCAGAGGGGAATGGGGTCAGCCTCAGCGGGTTTTTAGCAGCTTGGCATGAGCTGGTGGGGCTTTGGAGGTTTGGGAACCCCCACAGATGAGTTTGGGGTGACCTCGCTGTGACCTTCCAGGACCCGAAGGAGCTACAAGGGAGATGGAGAGAGGATTTCCAAAGGATGGAGGGACAGGACATGGGGAATGGCTTCAAACTGAGAGAGGGTGGCTTCAGATGAGATTCCAGGAAAAAATCCCTCCTCCTCAGGGTGGTGAGGCCCTGGAGTTGATTTCCCAGAGCAGCTGTGGCTGCCCCTGGATCCCTGGCAGTGCCCAAGGCCAGGCTGGGCAGGAATTGGAGCAGCCTGGGGTAGTGGAAGGTTTCCCTGCTCGTGGCACTGGATGAGCTTTAAGTCCCTTCCAACCCAAACCATTCCGTGACTCCGTGGTTCCAGCGCTGGGAGGACAGAATCAGACCCCACCTGGATTCCCTCCCGACCAGCCTGGTGTGTGGGGCCTGAAGGAGGCAGCTGTGGGGATGCCGTGGCTCCGTGGGACAGGACTCTCTCACCTCTGCAGCCCCTTCTTTCAGCCCTTGCTGCGCTGTGGGCTTTATCCCGAGGGATGGGTGGCAGGAGAATCCCAGTCCCTGCTGTCCCCTGTGCCGGGAGGTGGCGCCTGGCTCCAGCACAAGGACAGTGACCACGAGTGTCCCTGAGTCCCTGGGACCTGCTCCATGCTCCCTGAGCTGCATCCTCCCTGTGCTGGTGGTTGTTTTTAGCACCAGGAGCTCCTGTTCCGCTCTCTCCTTTTTTCCCATAAATTTTTCCTGCCCTCGTCACGGGCTGTGCCAAATCAAAGCCAGCCTTGGGAAGGACAGGAGCCGTCCCAAGTGATGGGGAGGCACTGGGGATCCTCCAGTGAGGGGAAAGGGGTCACTTTTGGGGTCTCTGGGCAGCTGGAGCTCCCTGAGCAGGGCTGGTCCCTGGCATTCCCTGCGTGTCCAGCCCCGGGATGTGGAGCAGGCCGCACACTCTGAAATGAATGGGTTTGGTTTACAGTAAATCCATACACTTAACAGCTTTATTCCTCCATCAGTTAATTCCTGAGAATGGCTTTCGTCATCTCCAGAGGTGCCAGAGCAGGGGTGCAGAGCAGATTTATTTCTGCAATGGCTCCAGTGATAATTATTTCACTATTTGGAAGGGGGATGCAGCTGATCGATGGGGCCTGGTCAGGGGTTTTTATTTTGTGGGCTCTCCTGGATTGCTCAGCAAGTCCTTTGAGGAGGAGGGTTCATTTATCAGCTTGGGTCTCTCACCTGTGAGCTCTGGTTTAAAAACATCAGATTTTTAATGCTGGGGGCTTCCATGACTTCAAGTGCAGGTCACTGAGTGAGGGGCTTGAGAGTGGGACAGAAATGAATTTTAGGGGTTGCTCTCCATTTTCTCCCTGCTCCTGGGGGAAGCTGATTCTGCTCAGTCCCCGCCTGACAGGGACTCGGCTCAACTTTTGTCTTAATTACCTTCATTATTTAAAATATGAGTGAAAGTCAGTCAAGGCTTCTCCCCACTCCTCCTCTGGGAATTTTATTTCCAGCTGTGGGCTGGCTTCAGCAGCCCGGGTTGCTGTGCAGAATTCTCCAGCAGAGCAGGAAATGCTTTGCTGTGTCACCGAAGGCTGCAGGTGCAGTTCCTCTATCAGTTTGGCCTAATATTATTTATTTTTAATTATTAACGTGTTATTTTTCCTGCCCAGGCTGGTGCCAACGTCTCGGTTCTACCCCCTGCGCATGCACTGCATCCGTGCCCTCACCCTGCTGTCCCAGAGCACCAGGACCTTCATCCCTGTGCTGCCCTTCATCCTGGAGGTGGGTTGGTCCCTGAACACCCTCACTGCCCCCCACAGCAGCTCCCAGGGGTTCCCCCTTCGCTCAGGCCCTAAAACCCCTGGCAAGCAGCACCGGAGTCGCTGAGAAAACGGGATTCAGCTTTTGTTGTCCGTGAGCTGCGGCTGAGCGCAGCTGGGTGCAGAAATGCATCCCCAGGGGCTTGCACTGGTGCAGCTGGAGCAGGCAGAGGGGTTGCCAGGGGAATTCAGAGCTTCAGCTGCCTGCAGGAATTCCCCAGGCTCGATCCTGCTGCTGTGGTCATCTCTTGGAGAAGGCAGAGTCGTTCCTGACTGCAGACAACGGGAAATGGAAGGAGGAAAAAAAAAACCCAAACAAACAAAAAAAAAACAAAAACAAAAAAAACCCCGAACAAACAGACAAAAAACCAAACCAAAACAAAAACAAAACAAAAAAAAACAACAACAACAACAAAAAAACAACAACCAAAAAGAAACACCAAAAGCCACCAACCACACTTCAAGAATGAGAAAAAAGAGATGTTTAGGAAGATATCTGTGAGGAGTTGAGCTTGGCATGAGGCTGGCCCCTGGGGAGGAGGGACACACACTGCTGCAATGAGGGCCTGACTCAGCCAGGCTCCCTCCTAACCAAGTTCTCTGGAAGCAAAGGCTTTTGTGGTCTGGGGCTGTTGTAAAGGTCCCTTCAAACCACATCCTCAGCCTGTGGGATGTTTATAAACCTCCTGCTCCCTGGCCTGGGTGGCTTTGCATTCCCCTGCTTCCTTCCTCTTGCTCCTGCGTGTCTGAAACCCTGCCAGCCAGATTTTGGGATGGAGGTGTCCCAGAGGGGTCATGGCGCTCATGGAGGATTCTTTTTGGTTTTCAGTGCTATAAGAGAGAAAACTCAGGGCCTTCCCCCATCTTGGCATTCTGGCCCTGGTGCCTCGTGGTGTCAGGGCCCAGCCAGGTGTTCCAGAAGCACCTGGGCTCCCTCATGTGATCACCCTGAGGTGTTCCCACTCTGATCACCCTCAGGTGTTCCCCCTCAGCCTTGATCACCCTCCATTGTTCTCTGTGATCACTCTCAGGTGTTCCCCCTCAGCCTTGATCACCCTCCATTGTTCTCCTTGATCACCCTCAGGTGTTCCCCCTCAGCCTTGATCACCCTCCATTGTTCTCTGTGATCACTCTCAGGTGTTACCACTCAGCCTTGATTACTCTCCATTGTTCTCCTTGATCACCCTCCATTGTTACCTTGATCACTCTCAGGTGTTCCCACTCAGCCTTGATTACTCTCCATTGTTACCTTGATCACCCTCCATTGTTACCTTGATCACTCTCAGGTGTTCCCACTCAGCCTTGATTACCCTCCATTGTTACCTTGATCACCCTCCATTGTTACCTTGATCACCCTCCATTGTTACCTTGATCACCCTCCATTGTTACCTTGATCACTCTCAGGTGTTACCACTCAGCCTTGATTACTCTCCATTGTTACCTTGATCACCCTCAGGTGTTACCACTCAACCTTGATTACTCTCCATTGTTCTCCTTGATCACCCTCAGGTGTTACCACTCAGCCTTGATTACTCTCCATTGTTACCTTGATCACCCTCCATTGTTACCTTGATCACTCTCAGGTGTTCCCACTCAGCCCTGATTACCCTCCATTGTTACCTTGATCACCCTCCATTGTTACCTTGATCACCCTCCATTGTTACCTTGATCACCCTCAGGTGTTTTCACTCAGCCCTGATCGCCCTCAGGCGTTCCCCTCATCACCCTGAGGTGTTCCCACCCGTCCCCTGATCATCCTCAGGCGTCCCTCTCCCTCTCTGCCGCTGTGCCCCCTCCCCAGCTGTGTTCCAGGTGTGGGAGGTGACCTGTCCATGTTCCCCGGGGCTGTGGTGGTGCTGGGAGGAGGATCTGCCTCCTGGTGCCCAGCCGCAGTCCTTCAGCCCTAAACCTGTGTCTGACAGCTCCAAACCCAGCAGCCACTTGTCCTTAGACACTGATGCCATGCTCCACCTTGCCCTGGACCTAAATCCCTGTGAAGGCCCTGCCCCAAACCACCCTGGGCGTGGTGAGGATGGTGTTGGAACGGGCAGGGCCCCGTTTGGGGCTGGAGAGGGAAATGAAGATCCCAGGGCAGGGCGTGCTCGTGATGAGGAACAGGGGAACCCGCTCTGTTCCAGCTGGATCG
Source organism: Hirundo rustica (assembly GCF_015227805.2). NCBI lineage: Eukaryota > Metazoa > Chordata > Aves > Passeriformes > Hirundinidae > Hirundo > Hirundo rustica. The sequence goes on from NC_053471.1 coordinate 6,358,769, forward strand.
CAGTGCAGGGCAGGAGCAGCCGTGGAGTTTGTGACCCTGCTCTGGGCAGGTTTTGGGGAGGGCTCTGTGCTGGAAGGAGTGGCTGAAGCTCTGTTCAGCCCCGTAGCTGCTGCTGCTTCAGGAGACCCAGGCCGAGCGTTGGTGCGTTGCCAGAGGCACAGGAATTCCCCACATGCCTTGGGGAGCGAGGGCTGGCTGCGGTGATGCGCTGTGGTGCAGAGCTGTTTGCAGTGGCAGCTGTGGATCCCAGCTCCCTTCCCGCTCCCCACGTGGAAACCGGGAACTTGGGAGAGCCAAAAAATCCCTCTCCTTCCTGCCTGCCTGCCCTGCCCTTCCCTCTGTCTGCCGGTGGTTTTCCCTTCGGCCACATCGCTGGCTCAGGATGTTTTGTGGCCCTCTGGTCCCTCATCATCCCCTTCCCAGCCTGCCCCAAGGAATTCCTAGACATCCGTGCCTCAGCCTGGCTGTCAGCCCTCGGGATGGGAACCACGCTCCCTCCCCTTCCCAAAGTCCCTGCCACCTGGGCCAGCTCCAGAGCCTCTGGCTGCGCTTCCCTGCCTGCCTGGAGGCGTGGGAGGATCCCGGGGAGCCCCCAGTGCCTTTAATGTGTCTGCCCTGGGGGATCAATAGCTCTGTTTGGGCCAGAGAAATCACGGCGCGTAACAAGGTTTGCGGCATCGATTCCCCGGGCAAGGGCTCTTTGTTTGCACAAGCCCCCGCGCTCGTCCCTCCGTTCCAAATAACCTGGATTGACAAATAAAATGTCAGGAATCAATAGCAGCCTCCTGCTTCTGTGGCCTGGAGGGCACTGCTGTGACCTGAGCAGCTCCTCCCTGCCGCTCCCCTGCACTGCATCCCCGGGCTGCTGATGGATGCAATGCTGCTGCTGCAGCATTCCCTGCACACAGGGAAGAGCAGTTATTTCCTGCTCAGGAGGGCGAGCTGGGGATGTTTGGGCACTGGGAGGGAGGAGCTGGGGCTGCTGCAGAGTGTGGCTGGGCAGGACGTGCTCCTCAGCCCTCCGTGGGTGCCATCAGGTGTGCGGGTCTCGCCCCAGGGTGGCTTTTCCATTTTGTTCCAATGGGATTGAAGCCTCCCTTGGGTGCCACAGGGGATCCTCTCTGGGGTCTCAGGGACTCTGCCTCGTGCCCAGTGGTTTGAGCAGGTCTCCCTGCGACAGGGATTCCAGTGACAAGAGTGGATTTGGTGTGAGCCTTGCTTTGGGACTCTTCCTGCCTTCAGGGACAGCTCCAAAACCGGCTCCAGCTTTGGGGTACGACCTCTGACCGTGACAAAGAGAGCAAACCTCAGTTCCTTGTGCTCTTGCTTGTGCTGGTTTTCTCCTCACACCACAGCCTCAGGTGTGCTTGGAGTTTTCTCCCTCCCCATCCCTGGCTGTGATATTTAGGAAAGCTGTGGGGCAGTGATCAGCATTTGGGGTTTCTGGATTGTTTTCTTGGCTCTCCCACCACCTGCATGCTCTTGGCTGAGCTGTTTGGTGCTTGTTTTGTGCTGTGATCACCTTTACACTTCGTTTTATTTTTTTTTCCTCTTCCAGGTTTTCCAGCAAGTGGATTTCAACAAGAAGCCAGGACGGATGAGTTCCAAACCCATCAACTTTGCCGTGATCCTGAAGCTCTCCAATGCCAACCTGCAGGAAAAGGCCTTCAGGGTAAGGGGAGGCTGGGCCTCCAGCAGTGCCCTGGGACAGGGCCTGTACTCCGTGGCCCTGTCCCCAAAGGCTGGGGACCTTTCCCAGTCTGGGAAATCCGCAGGGTTTGGGTGCTCTAGGAGATCTGTGGGGTTTGGGTGTTGTAGGAGATCTGCAGAGTGTAGGTGTTGCAGTAGATGTGTAGGGTATGGGTGCTATAGGTCTGTAGGGTTTGGGTTGTAGATCTTTAGGGTTTAGGTCATACCCAGTCCCTTGATTTGTGTTTCTCCTGCTCAGGATGGACTCATTGACCAGCTCTATGACCTGATTCTGGAGTATCTCCATGGCCAAGCCCACAGCATTGGCTTCCCAGAGCTGGTTCTCCCCACTGTCATCCAGGTAAGGGGGCAGAGACACCAGGAATGTGCACAGAGCGGGATAAAGTCATGCAGGCTAACAGGGAACTCCTCAGAATGAGGGGAGAGCCATTTACCTTGGCCGAATTTTAATTTTTATTTGTGTTTTGGGGAATTGTTGGGGAGGAGCAGAGGCATGACAGCTCATTAGGATGGAGGTAAGGGAAGGTAGCTCTGGAGTTTGCCATCTGCAGGGAGCCAGAGTGGAGCCAGGGCTGCAGATCTGCTCTGGGATGGTGGACTCATGTGGGTTCTTGGGGATTCAGAGCTGTCCCAGCTGCTGTGGGGTCTTGGAGCAGAACCTGCGCTCTGAGCACCAGCGTTTCCTTGTCCTCAGCCTCCCCGAGGTGCTCTCCACAAGATGGCAATCTTCCCTCCCAATCCTTCCTTCCCCAGTCCTCCCTTCCCCATTCTTTCCCATCTTTCCTCCCCACTCTTCCCTCCCTTCTCAGGCTCCATCTCCTGGAGCTGCAGGCAGCACAGCTCCGTGTGGAAGTGTTGGGACGTGTTCCCTCATTCCCAGCCCTCTGTTTCTGGCTCAGGAGTGGCTGCTGTCACATCCTCTGTGGGGACACCGACCTCTGCTTGTCCTGGTGCGTGCCACGAGCCCCTGCCCACCTTGGGATGGGCCTGGCTGCTGGGGGAGCTCTGCTGTGCCCCACAGACACTCTGGGGGAGCTCTGCTGTGCCCCACAGACACTCTGGGGGAGTTCTGCTGTGCCCCACAGACACTCTGGGGGAGCTCTGCCGTGCCCCACAGGCACTCTGGGGGAGCTCTGCTGTGCCCCACAGGCACTCTGGGGGAGCTCTGGCGTGCCCCACAGGCACTCTGGGGGAGCTCTGCCGTGCCCCACAGACACTCTGGGGGAGCTCTGGCGTGCCCCACACGCTGCTGATCACACAGAGCTCCGTGTCCCTGCCAGGGGCTGGCATCTGCCAGGCGCACGGCTCTTGGCCGTGTCGCGGGGGCTGGCACGGGGGCCGGGAGCTGGCAGCCCCTGAGTGCGCAGCAGAGCTGTGCCTGTCCCTGTCCCTGCTCCCCGCTTCTGGCAGCCCTGAGCTGGGAGCCGGCAGCTGCGGGAGCTGCGGGAGCCGATGCCGGGCTGGAACGAGGAGCTGCTGACGGCCCCGCAGCTTCCAAAGGCAGCCCCGGGCCAGCCTGGAACCGTGCAGAGGATTGATGCTGTCGGGTTCCTGCCTGGCTGCCGCTGCCTGCAGCCTCGTGGCGTCTGCCGGGCTGGCCTTGGCTTCCCAAAAGCTCCGCGCCTCGGGGAAGGCGCGTGGGGAGAGGCTTTTCTCCTGGAGCGCTTCCAGCCGACTGTGGAGATCCATCTGTCCCTCCCTGCCGAGCTCACGCCTCTCCCAGCGCTGCGGCAGGGCCGTTCCAGCTGGCAGGGGCCGTGTCCCTCCTCCTCCTCCTCCTGCTGCTCTGGTCAGCGGCTCTGGGGGAAGCTGGGCTGAGTTTCCAGGCTCAGCTTCCCAAGTTCTCTGCCTGGAAGGCAGGAAGCCGGCGGCAGATGAAAGGAGAGCAGAGCCGGTGGGGATGGGAGACGCTTCAAAGCTGCTGCCGCTGCCCCAGGGCTGACCCCGTGGTGGTCGCTGCTGCAGGGGCTGGAGGGGAAGAGCAGGAGCTGGCAGGAGCCAGGCTTGGTTCCCAGCGAGCCAGGAGGGCAGCAGGGGTTGGCTCTGAGCCTGTCCTGCCGCTCCCTCTGTCCCCAGTGAAATGTTCCCTGCTGGGAGCCGGGCAGGGTTTGGCTTCCCTGCATCGCTTCCAGTAAGAGCAGCTGGGGTTTTGCTCTGTGGTGTCTGCTGGGAGGAACCTCGGGTGTCGCAGGCAGAATGAGCCCCAGTAATGACAGGGCTGGGATGTGCAGCCTGAGTTCCACATCCACACTCTCACACCGGTGATGCAAACATCCGAGTGCTCCGTTTGGCAGGGGAGGGAAAAGCGCACACACACACACCCCCCCTGGATTTTGCCCCCTCTCTGTCCTTTATCTTCTCTATCTCCCTGGTTGTGTCCCTGCCTCTCCACACGGATCTCGTTAGGTTTCATTCGTTTCTCTGGCAGCCGGAGGTGGGACTGAGGGGGAGCGGGGGCTGTGTGAGGGAGCACGCAGCTCCAGCCTGCCCTGACACAGCCCAGGATTTTGCAGGATTTCTGGTGACACTTCTGCAAGGGAAGAAAAATGATAATGCATGTGGCAGCGGATGGAATGGATCTGGGGCTGCAGCTGGGGGGATCAAGTGAGATAAATCGAATGACAAATGCATCTCTCGGTGGAGATAAATATGCAGCACCTATAAAAAATAAATATTTTAGGAAGCGGGGGGGGCGAGGGCAGGACGGGCTTTGGCAGCAGCATTGTTGTGCTGACGGTTTCTTTGTGCTTTGGGGGAAGCAGGGAAGGTCTGGGGTCTGAATTCCCATTTTTCTGGGCTGGTGCTGGAGGGAGAGGGACAAGGGAGGGCCCAGGTGCTGCTGAATGGGGAGGTGGTGCAGCAAGCCGCCTCAGAGAGCGGTGTGCTGGCAGGGAGGGGCTGGCTGGCACTGCCACCTCTCAGTTAACAGGAACACCTCCCCACCTGGCACTGACCGGGGGGAACAGCTCCTTCCTTCCCCCAGAACCTCGGCAGCCCTGCCTGGAGCAGGCAGTAATGGATTTGCTGCCTGGAAAAAACCCTTTCTCTCCCTCCTGATAGCATCTCCTGGTGCCACGGAGAGCGGGGTTCCATCGTGGTGAACCATTTTCTCCTGCCTTATTGGGTCTCTTTCTCTAAATCAGAGCTCTCTGCAGCAGTTGTGCGTTTATTTATGGCTCCAGCAGAGAGCTCGGCCTGCAGGATTCAGGCAGCGCTCCTGGAGCTGGGGAGAGCTGCTGGCAGGCAGGGCAGTCGCTGGGATTCAGGCCATGAATCAACCTGGACACCCCCATCCTTCTTCCTGTCACCCAGAGCTTCCAGCGCTGCCTCGGCGCTGGGTTTGGAGGTGTCACAGCAGGGCGGGGGTGCTGCAGGGTTCCGTTCTGTCAGTTTTGGTGTGGATTTGAGCCCTGGGAAGGTCAGGGATGCCAGCTGGGGTTGGGTTTGAGGTTTGGGAAGGTCAGGGATGCCAGCTGGGGTTGGGTTTGAGGTTTGGGAAGGTCAGGGATGCCAGCTGGGGTTGGGTTTGAGGTTTGGGAAGGTCAGGGATGCCAGCTGGGGTTGGGGTTGAGCCCCAGGAAGGTTTGAGGTGCCAGCTGGGGTTGGGTTTGAGCCCCAGGAAGGTTTGAGGTGCCAGCTGGGGTTGGGTTGGTGCAGCACACCTCACCTGGAGCAAACCTCACCCCGCTGCGTTCATCCTGACCCTGGAGCAGCACCAGGTTTTCCCGCTGAACCAAAGCCCCCTGTTCCCAGTCCAGACACCTCCAAACCAGTTTTAAATCTCTTCTCAAACCCTGCCTTCAGTCCCAGCCATCACTCCCACCCGCCGCCCCCTGTCTGGGATATTCCCACCCCAATGTCAGCTGATGTTCCGCAGCCTCGGCCCCCAGACACCTCCCCTCAGTGCAGGGCTGCCTTCCCGTGGCTGTGGGGCATCCACGTGGATCCACTGCCATTCCTGCTCCCCACGCAGCTCCACCATCCTCCTTTTCACCTGGCTGAGCAGAAGACACAGCAGCTGTGCCTGCGCTGGCAGCTGAGGCCTCAGGACACAGAGCTTTTCCTGCACTGATGCATCTTTCCCAGAAGTGTTAGTGAGCTGCTTTGGGGCGAGCTGCAGCTCTCTGCATCATCAGGACCCCCAGGCCTGGCTGTGGTGACAGATCCCATGGGAGTGTGGGATGAGCTCCAGCTGCTCCAGCTCTCTGGGGGTGGGAGATGCTTTTCCACCCGTGGGACGTTTATGGAAACCCTCACATCGCTTTTGTTCTCCCTCTCCTCTTCCTCCTGCCAGCTGAAATCCTTCCTGAAGCACTGCAAGGTTGCCAACTACTGCAAGCCCATGCGGCAGCTGCTGGAGAAGGTGCAGGAGAACTCGGCCCACATCTGCAGCAGGAGGCAGCGAGCGACGTTCGGCGTGGGCAGCAGCCAGGCTGTGGTGAGGCTGGGCTGCCCTGGGGACAGGGACACAGAGCTTGGGGACAGGGACACACCGCCTGGGGACAGGGACACAGCCCTGGGACACAGCCTGGGACAGGGACACAGCCTGGGGACAGGGACACAGCCCTGGGACACAGCCTGGGACAGGGACACAGCCCTGGGACACAGCCTGGGACAGGGACACAGCCTGGGGACAGGGACACACAACCTGGGGACGCAAGCAGCAGAGGAGGAGCAGATGAGTTGGGATGTGTGAGGTGGGGCCCACGTCGCTGGTGGAAAGCAGCCCCTGAGCGAATCCTGCTCTTGTTTGTGATGGAAGGGCCTGGCCTGAGGTGGTGCCATCATCCCGTCCCTGCAGTGCCAGCTGGTGCCTGAAGGGATTTGGGGGACTGTGCAAGCCGGGGGCAGGTGAGCTGCGTGTGTCCTCTCTGAGGCCCCAGCGCTCCCCTGCCTGCAGGAGATCCACCTGCAGGGCGCTGTGGGCTCAGAGCAGGCTCCTGGCCGCAGGGTGGGTGCAGAGCCTGGCTCTGTGCATCCCCGGCAGCCAGCCCAGGCCGGGGCAGGCAGCGCACAGAGCGAGCTGCTGAAGCCCTGGCACCCCTGGCAGGGCACAGAGCCGTTCCCAGCAGGGCTCTGCAGTGACTCAGCAGGCTGGAGATGCCAGCCTGCCTCAGCTGGCTGCTTCCTGTGCAGCCAGGCACTCTGGTTTGGATGTTTGTGGGCAGCGCTGGGAGCACCCTCCCACTGCGGGGGCAGAGATCCCAACCTCCCGGGCTCTCTGAGGCAGAGCAGCTGGGGAGGGTCTGGAGCTGAACAAAACAAAGTTTTCATCAACCCTGCCGCTCTCTGCTCTTCCCAGCAGCTCTGGCTGCAGGCCCTGGGCTAAGGACCTGAGGATTGTTTTGATTTCCTGCTGCCTGGGTGGCTGAATCAGGGCAGCTCCCTCCTTTTTGGGCTCAGCACCTGAGCTGAGCTCTGCTGAGGAATATCTGAGCTGCTGCTGTGTTTGGTGGGGCCATGAAAGCTTCCTGGGCTCTGTGGTGATCCAGGGAACAGGTACAGCGCTGGGAGGGAGTTTTTAGCTAAAGGGAAGAATTAATTTTAATCTGACATCCCACCACCGCCTTTCAGCACTTGGATGCCAAATGATTGAAGGGTAGAAGGGTTTTTTACCATCTCATTTGCTCCCCACAGTTTATGGCCTCCTCTTTGGCCTGCCTGGGCAGCAGAAAGGGGCTCTGCCCTTCCTCACGCTCTGCTCTGCTCTCCCCAGGCTGGGCCCAGCCCAGGCCCTGCAGGGGAGTGTTTGGTTCAAAAATAAACCCTTGGCTGTGGGACAGGGGGAGGACTCACAGCCCTGGGTGAGGCTCAGGCCTCAGAGATGCCCGTGGGACCCGTGCCTGAATGGAAACCAGGGGAAGAGGTGAAGGAGCGGGAGGCAGAGTTTGTCCTGAAAGCCCCTCTGCTCTGTCCCTCTCTGGTTCCTGCCTGCAGGTTTCATTTGAGGGGATTGTTTTTCCATTACAGCGTCACCTGCCTTGCCCTCTGTGTCGTGTTCTCCCTGCAGCTGGAGCAGAAGGGAATGCTCAGTAACAGAGGGTCCCAGAGGGCACTGAGCTCATTTTGGGAGAGCCTCCTGTGAGCTCCCAGCAGCTCTGAGACTCAGACCTCTTCCAGCAGGCAGGAATTGGAATCTGGGAACTCCCATTCCAGTGCTGAGATCATCTGGGGCTCTGCCATAAGCTGAAGCATCCTCCAGCCCCCCCGGGATGCTCCTCTGTGGGGGCTTTGTGCAGCCCCTCGGTGCCTTTGGCATCACAGGATTGCATTTCCCAGTTTTCCACTTCAGCTTTTGGCTCCCTCTGTTCTCCCTGCAGCGCCCAGGCTTTGCTTGGCCTGAGGAGACTTCTCAGTCCCACCGCTCCTGACTCAGCAGCTGCCTAAACACCTGAGCCTAAATCCATTTAGCCCCGCTTGCCTCGGGGTTGTGGTTGCCAATTTCTGCCCAGGAGCTGGGAAAATGTGGTTTGGGAAAGGGTCTTCACCTTGTGCCCTTGACTGGCTGTGTTTATTGGAAAACTGCCTGGAAAACCTTTAAATTTGTGCCCCTTTCTCCACAGGAGCAGTGGGAGAAGCAGGTGAAGGAGGAGGGGACACCCCTGACCAAATACTACACTCAGTGGAAGAAGCTGAGAGAGAAGGAGATCCAGCTGGAAATCAGTGGCAAGGAAAGGGTGAGTACCAAACCCTGGATCTGGGGAGAGCAGAGCCACGTCCTGGTGGCAGCCGGGATGGTGCTGGCACCTTCTGCCTGCCCGTGAGCAGCCCAGGCCGTCATTCCCACATCTCCAGCCCCAGGGAATGCTCGTGGCCACTGCAGGCTGCAGCAGGAGCTGCATCAGGAGTCTGAGGAGGGAGCAGTGTCTCTGCTGGGGCAGCCAGAGCGCTGGGGCAGGCTCAGGGACAGATCTCACTGCTCTGCAGCGGGAGCAGGGCAGCAATTCCAATAATCCATGGCACGGGAGGAGAGCTGGCCCCCAGCCACATCCCAGAGCGTGGCACGGGCTGGGGACATCACCCAGAGCCCAGGAGGGGCTGAGGGGACAGCCAGGGAGGGCAGAGACACCTGGGGAGTGGGGACAGGGGACAGGGACAGCCAGGGAGGGCAGAGACACCTGGGGAGTGGGGACAGGGGACAGGGACAGCCAGGGAGGGCAGAGACACCTGGGGAGTGGGGACAGGGACAGGGACAGGCAGGGAGGGCAGAGACACCTGGGGAGTGGGGACAGGGGGACAGGGGACAGTGAGGGAATGGGGACAGGGACACCACAGAGTGGGGCCAAGCTCCTGGCCCTGCTGCAATTTCCCTGCAGAGAGGGGCAGGTTTGGGGTTTTTTTCTCAACAGGCAGATTTGGGGTTTGCTGTGTTCAGGGGGGCAGATTTGGGGTTTGCTCTGTTCAGAGGGGCAGATTTGGGGGTTGCTGTGTTCAGAGGGGCAGATCTGGGGGTTGCTGTCCAAGAGGCTGCCTGGCAGCTCTGCTGCTGAATGGGGCTGTTGTGTGGCTCGGTGGGGACTGGTGGTTTAATGATGCAGCTTTGTGAGCCCCAGCAGGAGAGGGAACACCATGAGGCCCATTAGGGCTGGGAAAATCCATGTCCCATTAGCAGCCATTGGGGGGAAAAAACAGTAATAACAGGGAAAAAAAGAGAAACCCAGCCTGGCTGGGAGCTGCAGCTCCCTTACACAACAGCTCTGACCCTTTCTGCCCATTCCATTTGCTTTTCCCAATGGTTTTTAATGGGATGGGGACTAATCAGCTCGGTGAGACTCGGCAGATAGGAACCCTCTAGCTGGGGATTAAAAGGCTGGCCCCCAAATTAGCTAATTAGTGCTCGTGTGTGATGAGCACAGGGGCTGTGGGCTGTGCCAGAGCAAATCTCAGCCCTTTGGGATGGCTCCACGGCAGGTTTGAGCTTCTGAGGGCTCTCAGGAGGGTGGGGGTGGCACAGCTCACCTAGCACCGGCTCCTCTTTGATGTGCTCAGGTCACCCAGAGCTGCTTCTGGAAAAGGGGATTTCTCCTGGGCTCTGTGGGAATGTAAACTCCAGGACAGGAGCCTGCCTGGTCCCCCAGAAAGGATGGGAATTATGGAAAATGCATTCACCCCGCGGTGGGGCTGGAGCAGGAGCAGGCTGTGGCTGCCCCGTGGCAATGGAAGGTGTCCCTGGACCTGCAGGAGACTGGGGTCCTTTCCTGCCCAGACCACTCTGGGACAGGTGCCAGCCGTGGGGTCAGCTGAGGGCAGTGCTCTGATCAGTCCCTGCCGGTTTGTGTCCCCAGCTCTCTCCCCTGGCGTGTTGGGGCTGTTCCTCACAGCCAGCCCCGTGCACAGACAGGAGCAGAGGCCTCTCGCACAAAGAGCAGGGGAAGGGGATGATTTCAGAGGAGGCCCCTGCTCACTGGTGGGTGATTTGTGCCCTTCCCTGCCCAGCCCGGCCCTGCAGGTGATTGCTCAGCTCCAGGATCGATAGAGCCCAGCTGGGGACCAAAACCCTGGAAGAGGCTGGGAGAAATTGCTGGAATTGGCTGCTGGAGCAGAAGCACGGCTCCGTCTCGCTGCTCCTCAGCCCCGTCCTGTCTCTTTTCCACACAGACAGCTCTGGCTGCTGTTCCCCTGGGGCATGGCTGAGCTCTGGGGTGGTCTGAGGGGCGGCAGCAGAGCAGATGAGTGATGACCCTGGGGCTGAGCGTTTCCAAGCAAGCCCTAATGTGTGCTAATGCCTGAGTGCCTCCCAGGAGGGGCAGGGCAGGGCAGCTGATGCTCAGAGAGCGCTGGGGATTGCATTTGCATTCTGATTATCTTTGCCCTGCTGGCCTGAGCCCTCGCAAGTAAATCCTCCCCCTAATCCCCCTCCGGAGAGGTGTAAAGAGCGCGAGGTGGTGTCGATTGAGAGGCGTTGATATCGGCTGCCTGCTCCTGGACCCTGGGCACATTGATCTCCGTCAGGGCAGGGGATGCACACAGTCCTGCAGCATCCTCGGCACCTGGAATCCTGAAATCTGCGCCCAAAGCTCAGGAGCTGCTGCTCCAGAGGTGCCCAGCACAGAGCACAGCCTGCCCTCACGCCAGAGCTCCCACAGGCAGCCTCCAGTGCATCTCCTGCGCCTCTGTCCCTGCTGGGGTGCCAGCAGTGCATGTTGCATTAGCTGCAGCAGTTGATTAGGGGAGGATCAATGCAGCAGCAGAGCTCTGTGTGGGTCTCACCCCTGGGACCCCCTCCCAAGTCTGGCTGGCAGCACAGACCCAGCTGCTCTGGGCAGAGCCAAGTTCCTGCCTCAGACACAGCCTTCGACACCCAAAAGCACCACGGGGGCTGTTCTTACTGGTGGGTTTGTTTTCTTTCCAGCTTGAGGACTTGAACTTCCCAGAAATCAAGCGCAGGAAGCAGGAGGAGAGGAAGGAGGAGGATAAGAAGGAATTCAAGGATCTCTTTGAGCTGGACAGTGACTCTGAGGAGGAGAACGGTGGATTCTCTGTGAAAGGTACGGGGCTGGGGCTGGGCTTGCCTTCTCCTTGTCCACAATCCCATTTTCGCACTCCACAATTCCATGTGTTGGGGTCAGTTTGGCCCTGCCCTGAGGGGGTTTCTTGCTGGCCATGTTGGGTTCAAAAGATTCCCTGATGAGGAGGGAGAGCACAGGAGGAAGTGGCACTGAAGGTGTTCGGGTTGCTTTTATCTTTCTCTCCATCTCAGTCCAGCTCTTTTTAAAGCCTCAGCCCTGTTTTCCTTCCCCTGGGCACTTTCCTTTTGTCACCCACAAGGTCAGAGCCCAAAGACCAGGTTCTGTGCCTGGACCAGCACAGGGATCTTTGGTCTGCCCTTCAGATTTCTTTCTTTTATCCTGACCGATGTTCCAAGCGTTCCCAACACGCCAAGGGATCCTGGAGAGCAGGGGGTGATGTCACCTGGGCCGTGACCACGAGAGGGCCGCAGCAAATTGTGCAGCCTTGCCTGGGACATTGACCACGAGAGTTTGGGGATAAATCTCTGTGATGTGGGGTGTTTGGCGTGTCCCGGGTGTGTGCAGCGGGAAGGGAAGGGAATCTGCAGTCCCTCCTTGTGCAGGGATCCAGGGGAGATCCAGGAATTTCAGCAGGATCACAAACCCAGAATCCTCCCAGGGCAGCAGGAAAGGTGCTGGATGCAGGGAATTCCAGCACAGCAGGATGAGCTTTCTCCTGGAAGGGGAGATGTTTGCCAGGCAGGAAAGAATCCCTGGCTGGGGTCTCTGCAAGGGCTGAAGGGGGGAGAGGATCCAGTTTGGGAATCCAGAGCAGGAAGGAGGCAGGAGCTGCACTCCGGTGTTTTCCAGCTGGGCTTCTGGCAGAAAGGGAAAGTGGGAATGAGGAATGGCTCAGGAAGAGGTGCTGGGCCTCTGGAGCAGAGGGAGGTGGCTTTTGGGGGGATATTAATGAGAAATGTGGAGAATTCTCCACTCCAGTGCATCTGGCACTCCTGAGCTCTCTGCCCCTCATGTGCTGCCGCTCACGTTCCCCTCACACCCCGAAAACCCTTCCAGGGAAAGGCAGAGCCAGGCAGGCCTCAGATGACAGCTCAGAAGCCAGCAGCAAGGAGTTCGGGGAGGAGGACGACGAGGAAGAAGGAAATTACGAAGTGGAGGAGGACGAGGAAGAGCTGGAAGAGGACAGCGAGTCCGAGGGTGAGCGGGGAACTCCGGACAGCGCTGGGCCCCGGGGCGTGGTGTGCTGAGGGTGTCAGGAGCGGCTCCCGCACCCTGCAGGGGAGAGCTGGCAGCTCTGGCTTGCAGGGAGCAAAGGGTTAAGGTGTTCCCAGCCCCTCAGAGCCCCCCAGAGCCCCCCAGCCCCTTTGATCTCATCTCGGCCTCCTGCAGCCCAGCGGGAGCACACGGAGCTGGCCGCAGGCGCTGCAGGTGACACTGCAGGTGACACTGCAGGTGACGCTGCCAGGGTGCCCTCGCCTTTCACCTGCGCCCTGCCTGGGGGGCACGGGGTAACCCTTTCCTTGCTGGGGAGCTGCCCCAGCCCTGCCTCCAGTGGGAAATGTGTGCCCAGACCCCGCTGGCAGCGCTGCCTGTCCCGTGTCCCCAGATTGCCCTGGGTGTTCCAGCCCCGGGCGGGGCAGTTTGTGCTGCCGTGCCCGCCCCTGCGGGGCTCTGCGGGATGGATTCCTGAGCTGCAGGCTGACCACTGACACCTCTCCCTTCTCCCCGGCAGAGGAAGGTGGGGAAGGAGCCCGGGATTCCCGGCAGAGGAGGAGCCACCCCCAGGGGCTGTCCCGCTGCGACCTGGAGCAGCTGGCGCGGGGCGGGGACGACGTGGTGCGGGACCTGGAGTTCTCTGATGAGGATTGAGCACCTGCAGCCCCTGGAGCCGGGAGCGAGGTGGGAGCAGCCCCAGGTGCCACCCAGGACCCGCCCGGTGACGCAACTCAGCTCGGACTTTTCCAGCTTTTTCTGCCAGTTCTGCTTTTTGGTACCAATAAAACCGCGGCCAAGTCAAGGCCAGTAAAAACTGCTCAGCAGATGGAATTAAAGCCCCTCATTAAAATCTGCTGCTTCCAGTAGCGCAGGGTTCACTCCCAGCTCCTGCTGAGTGAGCTGAGACAGGGAAGGACGAGGGTTTTGTCCAAGGTTCCTCCTCTCTGCCCCACCAACCGCTCCAGGTTTAGCTGTGGGGCCCTCAGCACACCCTGCCTGGCTCCCAAAAACCCTGAAGGACTCCACAGACTCCTCCAGAGCTTTGTAGCTTCCATGGAGGCCTCGATCAGTTGAAGCTGGCTCTAAGAGTGCTGCAGAAGGAAACTTTAACTTAAAGTTCCTTGGTTGTGGTGGCATGAAGGAATAAGGAAAGGCAAAAGTGATCACGTAGGAGACAGTGCCCAGGTGAGAACTGCACCACCTCAACTGTAAAGAGAAGATTTTTCCCTTTGTAAAAGATTCTAACTTACCTGTTCTTCCCAAAGGGAAAGGAATTCCCTTTTTCTTGGCTCTAACGTAGCTGGGCAAGGTGCTGGACCCAACCCTGGGATTGGATTCCAGGCAGGAACAGGAAAAGAAGGACAGAGACTGCTTGGGTAAAGCCAGGTACCGTTTGTAAATTAAGTGTTTTTCTTTTTTATTTAAATTGATTGCTGGAAAGCATTTTTTTATCGTGACGTGATGGATAATGAGGTTTGGTTTTGTTGGTTTTTTTTTCCTTTTTTTACAATATAAAGAAGCTAAAGTACCACCAAAGCTATTCTGTAAGAAAAAACGGCAGCACGTGCAACGTTTAAACAAAAAAATAAAACAACAGAAAAAAAAAACGGGGATTGGGGGGGAGAGAAAGAGAGAGAGAGAGAAAAGTACCACATGTGATTGTTGCTCACAACTGTACAAGTCACAGGAGGTCACCCCCAGGAGTTCCCAGCTCATTCACAGTAACAAAAACTGCCCACGGTTCGCAGCCTGTCGCAGGGCTCTGCCTGTGCTCCGCGCAGAACAATGTGCAACGCCTCCACCTCGGCACAGGGCTTCAGAGCAGCCGCAGAAATGAGGCTGGGGGCAGCCGGGCTGGGACCCCTCCTCCCCAAACCTGCCCGGGAAGGAGCCACCCCTGCAGGGCACGGTGCCAGGGCAGGGGGGCTCTGTACCATCCGCACAAAGTAAACATGGACGGGAACTTGCCGCTTTTTTATTTCTGTCCTTTTTTTTTTTTTTTTTTTTTGTCTTTTTTTTATCCTTTTTGTCTGTCTTTGGTATTGTTTTCGAAGTTGCTCGAGATGCATAGAACACCTGACTGAGGAAGTGAGCCCAGTTTCCAGGGAGGAGGAGAGGCCTGGGAAGGTGGCCGGGGTGGGTGTGGATGGGTTTTGCTTTTTTCGGTATTTTTTTGCTCGAAGTAGCGGTGGGAGGAGCAGAGCCTCTTCCCTTCCCTTCCCTGTGGAGTCACAGCCCGCAGTCCTGAAGGCAGAGAGCAGCCTGTCCGTGGTTTTCCCTGTGCAGGGCTCTCCAGCTCCTCCGAGGAGTGTGGAAGGGAACGGGAACGCTGCCTCCATCCTCCAGCATCCTTCTCTTCACTTGGCGTCGTCCCACGACAACATCTTTGGATCATTTTCCTTCTTTCCTTCCCTTTAAAATTGTTTTGACAGTTCAGAAATCTCCGTGGTTCCTTTTTTTATTTATTTTTTTTTCCTTTAATTTTCCCCAAACGAAAAAAGAAAAAAAAAAAAAGCAAATGTATCCCGAAAAAAAAAAATTAAAAAAAAAAAAAAAAAAAAAAAGGACAAAAAAAAAAAACCAACCCCCAAAGCCCGTCCCTTCCTCGGCGGCGTTCCCTGGCTCCCGGGCGCTGCCGCAGTTAGGACGGGGGCTTGGGGGTGTCGCTGAGGAGGGGAGCGTTGCCGTTCTCCTGCTTGGGGGAGCCCCTGCTGCCCGGCACGGCGCCGCCGAAGGGCGAGGCCACGCTGCCCGTGGAGGCTGGGCGCAGCTCGCCCGCCGGCGCCTCCCGCTCCGGGGGCCGCAGCCCCGGCAGCGCCACCGGGAACCCGGCCATGCACAGCACCCGGCCCAGCCGCTTGGCCACCTGCAGGGAAACACAGACACACAGACAGACAGACGGCCGTGGGAGGAGGGATGGATGGAGGCGGAGAGGGGGCAGTGTGAGCGAAACGGAGGGGAAAGCCCAGGGTTTGTGCAGAATCCTGAGGACTGCGGATAGAAGAGGCTCTCTGGAGAAGCTCCAGCCCTGGATGTGTTCAGAGGCAGCCTGGGACAGTGCAAGGGTGGCACTGGCTGGGCTCTGAGGTCCCACCCCAAACTCTTTGGTGGAGCATCACTGGAATGGAGCAATCCCATCCCCAATGCACCTGAAAACCAGGCCAGGGGAGGTTTCCTGCTCTCATTCCCTGGAGGATTTTGTCCTGCTCCTTTTCCTGGGCACTGCTGGAGCCCCCAGGTCTGCCCCGGCTCCCCCGTGCCAGCTCCAGCTCATTCCTGCCCCTTTTATCCATGGGACTCTGCTGATGGCACAGCACTGCCTGGCCCCTCTGTGACAGCAGGAATTGTTCCTAAAAAGGCCAAGGCAGGGAGGGAAAATAAAACTCGTGCTGCAGGGAGCCTGAGCCTCTCTCCTGCAGCAGCTCCTGCCCCCCAGCACCTCCACAGCTGCTTCCCATTTGAGCTTAAACAAAACCAGGGGCTGCTGCTGGGCCCAGACAAGTGGGACATTATTCAGGGAGCAGCACCAGGGCTCTGCTCCCACCCCCAGCCCGGCCTTGTTACAGAACCTTAAACACCATTGATTGAATCGAAGGAATTTCTCCATCCCAGCCCCAATCTCGCGTTCCCCCCAGCCCAAGCCCCATCCCTGAGCTGTTGAGGGCTCTCATTTTTTAAGGAACATAAGAGTTTTATTTCCTCCTGAATTGACCCACGGGGAACAATTGCCCACAGAACCTTTTTATGAGCCCCCTTGTAAACAGGGAGGGCTGCAGGGAAAGCAGTAAAGTGGCTCTCATTGTTGGGGTCTGGGGAGCTGTGCCCGAGCTGGGGCTGTCCCTGGGCCCCTCCCAGGACACAATTCCCCAGGGGACACAGCTCAGCCTGGCTTTACACGTGCCAGGAGGGATTCTGGAATCCAGCAGAGAAGTTCTGGGTTTGAGTCCCACTGAGGGCAAGAGGAATGGAGCTGCTGTGCCTGGAACCGGCTCATCCCAAGAGCTTCCTACGGCATCCCTGTTATTCCCTCCACCACTCAGCCTGGAGTGTTTATTTCTGCCCCTGGGCACTGAATTCTGTCAGGTGTTTTTCCCTCAAACAGCTCTGACAAGTTTCAGGTGAAGATATCTCCCTGAAATAGCTCTGACAAGTTTCAGGTGGGGATTTCTGCCTCAAACAGCTCTGACAAGTTTCAGGTGAGTGCTTCCCCCTTTCAGGTGAGGATTTCTCCCTCAAACACCTGTGACAAGTTTCAGGTGGGGATATCTGCCTCAAACAGCTCTGACAGGTTCCAGGTGAGGCTATGGAACATTTTCAGGGACAGACCAAGCATTCTCGAAACAACTGCAGTTACATTATTGCTTAATAAATGATATTTGATAAACCTCGTTTCTGGACAGCCCCAGGGACAGCTTTAAATGGTGCCACTTGTTTTGGGAGAGATTCTCCTACCTGTGACCTGATCTTGAGGGCAGGTCCCAGCTTGAGCCCCATGTTGTTCAGTAAGTGCTCTTCTGTCAGGAGGGGCAGGGTCTCCCCGTCGATGGCCTGCTCTCGGAATACCTGAGGGGACACGGGCAGTGACACACCTGAGCCACCCGCGCAGCCCCGGCACCCTGGGAGAGGTGAGCTCACTGCACCTCGGCCCGGATTCACCCACCAGGGGCGTTCCCAGCCCTGCAGCCCCGGCCTGGAGCCAAAACCCTCCCTAAAGCACTCCACAAAAAGCCTGAACTCGGGAGAAGCATCCCCTGGGGTGTCCCCGGCTCTGGGGCAGAGACAAAGCTGAACCCCAGACAGGCCGGGGCAGTTTCCAGCTGTGCTGAAGTTCCCTGGTTTGCCTGAGCCGTGGTTCTGGATGCAGAGCACTCCAGGGATTTCTGCAGGACTCTCCTGGCTCTGGAACCCCAGCACTCCAGGGAATTCTGCAGGACTCTCCTGGCTCTGGGATCCCAGCATTCCAGGGATTTCTGCAGGCCCTTTCCTGGCAGGAGCAGGGAGCAGAGCAGTGCCAGACCTCCCTGGCAGCTGCTGGGCTGGGAGCTCTGGGATTTTCACACAGTAAAAATCCCCGTTAAAGCCCCCCAGGCAGGGCCTGAAACCCTGACCCCCCAAAGCCAGGGAGCCCCACAGGACGGAGCAGGGCCAGGGGCCGTCGGCAACAGCTCCGGCACCCGGAACTGCCTGGGATGCACCAGGAAGGGAGCAGCTCAGCCCCACGGCTGGTTCCTGCCCCACGGCTGGTTCCTGCCCCTGGAGCACCGGGATGGTGTGGAAGGAAGGTGGGGATGGTGATGCCGCTGCCAGGGGCTCGTGCTGGAGATTCCTGCACATTTCAGGAGCTCCCAGGCAGTGCCAGTGGTCGCTCCCCAGTGCAGGAATGCAGCACCACTGGGGTGGGGGAACCTGGGAACGGGAGGAGCTGGGATTTGGGGCTTAGAGCCTTTTTCCTGAGCTCTCATCAGCTCACACACCACAGTCCTGGACCATCCTCACCCTCACCTTCACTAAACCCAGCTCCTGAGCTCCCCTGTGCACACAGGGGCATCCCATAAACATCCACAATCCATCTCCAGGCTCCCCTGCCTCCCTCTCACCTCGCTCAGAAGCTGATCCCCTCCCAGGCACATCCGAAATCCCTGGCAGTCCCCTTGGGAAGGCTCCCCGTCCCCATGTCCCGATCCTGTCCCTCAGTCCCTCTCCCTGTCCCCATGTCCCGATCCTGTCCCTCAGTCCCCCTCCGTGTCCACCTGAGCTCGGGCTCAGCCCTAACCCTGCCCCTAATCCCATCCTCTCCCCTCATTTCTGCGCAGCCTCATGCCACGCCTTGGCTGGCAGCACCTTCAGCAGCCCCCGACGGAGATAACGCGGCAGGGCCCTGCGGGGCTGGGAGATGCAGCTTCCAGCAGGGAGGGAAGCGGGACGTTCCTCCCGCCACAGCCCAGCGCTGCTGCCGTTACCTGAGTGTACTCGGTGCAGCCAGACAAGTTGGACACGAAGCTGCAGACGTCCTCCACTGTCCATTTGCTGATGTCTTCCAGCGCCGGGCTCTCCTCCCCGTCCAGGAACAGACCTCCCATGGTGCCTGGATTGTTTGGAGTCAAGGGGGGGTGGGAAGGAGGGGAGGAGAAAGGAACATAAATCATTAAAATCCCACACGGACAACAACCGGCCCGCGATCTGAATATTTTTTTTCTCTAGCCGCACATTCATCTTTAATGACCTGTCAATTAAAGCGTTGGGCAGGGTCAATTCACGGGCCTCTTCCTCCTGGAGGTCCCCGCCTGGGGAAGGGGGGCAGGGGCAAGGAAAAAATCCGAGCTAATGCATTTCATGTGTTTAATGTTCCTCAGCTGCGGGGGGAAGCAGGGGGAGGGCAGGGGCCAGCAGCAAAGCCCGGAGGAGTTTCTGCACACGCACCACCAAGGGGAAAGCTCTGCCCGCCCCGTGGGCTCCCCGGCAGCCCCGCTCCCGGAACGTGCTCGGAATGACAACGGGAATCCTGGGAGCTCCTGCTCCTTCCAGGGGTCACCGTGCACCCTGCCCAGCCTGAAACGGCCCTGGGACGGGGCTGCCTCTGCCCGGGCTCTGTCCTGGTACTGTCCTGGCTCTGCCCGGGCTCTGTCCTGGCTCTGCCCGGGCTCTGTCCTGGTGTGCTGGCTCTGTGCTGGTGCTATCCTGACTTTGTCCTGGTGTGCCGGCACTGTCCTGGCTCTGTCCTGGAGTCCTGGCTCTGCTGTCCCTGCCAGCCCTGATGGGACAGAGCCACTGTCACTTCCCCAAAATGCAACAGTGGCAGTGGTTCCATCCCTGTCACACACAAGGTTCCATCCCTGTCACACACGGGGTGCCATCCCTCTCACACACAAGCGGTGCCATCCCTGTCACACGAGGTTCCGTCCCTGTCACACACACGAGGTTCCATCCCTGTCACATGAGGGTTCCGTCCCTGTCACACACACGAGGTTCCATCCCTGTCACACACACGTGGTTCCATCCCTGTCACACACACGAGGTTCCATCCCTGTCACACACATGAGGTTCCATCCCTGTCACATGAGGGTTCCATCCCTGTCACATGAGGGTTCCATCCCTGTCACACACGAGGCTCCATCCCTGTCACACTCGGGGTGTCCCCCCTTGTCACGTGGGGTGTCCCCCCTTGACGGGCTCCGAGGGGCTGCGGGAGCCCCCCCAGCCCTGCAGCCTGACAGAACACCCAGGGAAATCCCAACGGGAGCCAGGGAGGAGCGGGAGAGGGGCAGGGAGTGGGGATGGGAATGGAGAGAGGGAACAGCTCGGGTGACTCTGACCTGCTGTGTGGGGAGAGCACAGAACAAACCCAATTCCACAAATGGCCTCTTCAGGGCAGGGGAGAGCCGCTGTACCCCTGGAAGTGGCTGCTGTGGGGCGTCCGGAGCACGAGAGCACAAGGACGTTTACAGGGATGAGAACATCCAGGATTCTCAGGCAGGGAAAGAGTTTATGAGGGGCGTGAGCTGCTCTGCTCAGGGCATGGAGAACGGAATTGCCAGGAGAAAAAATATTTCTCCCAGGAGCCTGTCATGACAAAATTATCTGTCCTGTGGGCTGCGGGCTTTTCCCTGGTGGATTTGATGGATATAACCCTTGCCCCTGCCCGCAGCAGCCGGGACAGCACTTCCACACGGAACGGGAGAGGGAAAAATGGATAAACCAAAACCACGGTGGGGAGCGCAGCGGAGAGGGCAGGGAGCAGCCAATCCCCTGGGGAACACCCCGGGGCTGAGGGAGGGCAGGGAACGGAGCAGAGCCACACAGCAGGGCCACACACGCTCCCCACAAAGCCTGAGCACATCCAGGGAAGCAGGAAAAGCTCGGGGTCTGCACGGGAAGTTATCGTGCCAGTGAGATGCTTTAAACCAGCAGAGCCTGCACAGGGAGCAGGCAGAGGCTCTGCAATCATTCCCACACGTTTCCCTTCCCGATTTCCTGTTCCTCTCCCCGGCTTCTCCCTCGCTGTCCCTGCACTGCGCCCCGAGTCTGGGCAGGGGACAGCTCTGGCTGCTGCTGCACAGCTCCTGCACGGCTGCAGGCAGCCCAGGAGCAGCTCCCTGGGGCTGGGGGCTCCCCTGGATCCCTCCTGGAGGGAGAGGGGTCTCGGGGAGCAGCCCCAGACCTCAGGGTGAGCCCGTGCCACAGCCAGAGCAGACACAGCCCCAGAGCCAGGACGCCTTGGCTGGAGCTCTCCAAGGCTCTCCACGATCCACAGGAGGCTCTTGGGAGGTCCTGGAAGCGGGGTTGGAGCAGAGGAGCTCCAGCGGTCCCCGGAGCTGAGCCCTCCTGGGGCTCTGCGCTGCCTGCTGCCTCTGCCCGTCCCTCTGGAGCGGGGTCAGGGCTGCTCCTCTCCCCTCACATCTCCGGCCCTCGCTGGCAGCGCCTCCTTCCACTCGGGACACCTTTCCCAGTCCCATCCTGGGGACCTTCACTCAGGGCTGGTGTCCAGGTGTCCCCCCAGCTCCCAGCCCGTGCTGCCCCCGCTCAGGAATGACCTGGGGAGGATTTCTGGGGCTGAGCACTCTCCCTTCCCCTCCGTGTGCACAGGAGCAGCGCCCAGCACCCCAAATCGGGGCTCCCTGGAGCAGAGGGGCTCTGTCCCGTCCCCCCCCGGCGCCGGCAGCACGGACAGTGAGGACAAACGGGTGCCGAGGGGCAGCGGTGGTGACATGCCAGCGCTGCCAGCGCCACACAGGGCAGCAGCCCCTCCCTGCCCGGCCGAGGAGCGATGGGCCGGCGGGCTGCTGATGGGCTGGGGAGCGTTCCACCGGCTGGGGCCGGCCTGAGGGGCTGGAAGGAATCCATCGTCCCAGGACAGGTGCCCCCAGCGCAGCACAGCGCAGCGCAGCCACGAGGCGTTTGTAATTCCCTCCCTCCTCCTGACACCCAGCTGCTCCAGAGACAGGAGCCAGAGGGGCTCTGGAGAGCAAAGCTCCCGGCCCTGGTGGCCAGGGAATCAGCTCCAGGCTCTGCAGCACGGGCACGGCTCCTGGCACCGCAGGGGACAGCTCAGGGGACGGCTGGGGACACAATGCCACCCCCTGCCAGGGGGCCCACGCCCGGCTTCAGTCAGTTTTGCTCCCAGCCCCTTCCCCATTCCCACCTCCAGCCCCTTCCCCATTCCCACCTCCAGCCCCTTCCACCCCCGGTGAGGGCTGGGGTCAGCAGCAGCACAAGGCTGGCGTTAATTGCTCTCCAGACTGCAATCAATAGAAGGATTTTAGCCTCCTGCACACTCCATCCTTCACCCTTTCCAAAGGACGAGGCTGCGGGAGGAGGAGGAGGAGGCAGCGAGGCTGCTGAAACCTTGAGGAGATGAGGTCATCGAGCCACAGCCCCAGAAGGCGGCTCAGGGAATCGACCCTGGCTCATCGATAATGCTCCAGCAGGGCCAGAGCAGCTCCCTGCCCCCAGCTCAGCCTCCTCTCCTCTCCTCTCCTCTCCTCTCCTCTCCTCTCCTCTCCTCTCCTCTCCTCTCCTCTCCTCTCCTCTCCTCTCATATTCCCAGTATCCAGGGTAGATTAAAGTTATATTATAACAGAACTGGTTATTTTATAATCCCTCCGGAGGGAGCGGTCCCTGTGCACCAAGGGGGCACAGGAATTGCCTGGCACGGGGGGAGAGGCGGGTCCAGCTCTGCCCTCTGTCCCCCCGGGCCCCTGAACGCATTTCTCACTCGCCGCAGCCTTGGGTCGATGCGACCCCCAACATTCCAGCTGCTGCGCTCCCACCTCGCCCTGCCGCTGCATCTCCCTGCCCTGCCAAGGCTTTCCAGGCGGGAGGACGTGCTGAGGAGCAGCCCCAGCGCAGCCTGGAAGCAGCCAGAAGCCCAAGGGCTCCGAGGAGAAGCCCCGCAGCCCTGGCACAGGGCACGAGGGGCGGGCAGGGAAACCCAGCCCGGAGCTGCGCCGCTGATACAAACCCGAAGTGATGATAATAAATGAGCTGTTACAGCGACTCAGCCGCTGCTGGAGGAGGGAGGGAGGGAGGGAGAAAGGGAGAAAGGGAGGGAGGGAGGGAGGGGAGCCAGCCCCAGCCCCGGCTCCCCGCAGCGCCTCTCACAAGCCACCAGCACCAGGAGCTGAGCCCGGCCCTCTTTAATGGCCAGGAGGAGAAGGCTCCTGCGAGGGAGCCTCGGCAGCCCGAGGCAGCAGGAATATTTATCATCCTGGCCACCTGCCTGTCGCTGAAAAATCGCTTCCTCCTTCCTGCCTGGGAGGCAGCTCTAATGAGGGATGGGCAGCCGAGCTCACAGGCAGCTCCTGGCGTGGAGAGCAGCGCGCCACAGCCCCCCCTTCTCCCTCCTCATGCGCCTCCTGCTAATTGCTCCACCAGGTAATTAGCTGGGGCAGATCTGGGCTCTTGGCGGGGTTCCCTGGGTTTGAGAGCCCCTTGGTGCCACCCGCTGCTCCCGCAGTGAGAACAGAGCTGGCAGTGACCTCCCTGCGGGTCTGTCCCAGTGCCCGTGGCACCGAGGAGTGCACCAGGGGCCGGGCACAGAGCCCAGCTGCCCTGGAACAGGGACCCGGCCCGGAAAAGCCCTCCAAGGTCACCGAGTCCCACCTCTGACCAACGCCCACCTTGCCACCGGAGCACCGAGCGCCACGTCCCTGCTTCCCCGGACACCTCCAGGGACGGTGACACCACCTTCCAACGCCTGACCACCCCTTCCAGGGAGAAATTCTCCCTCTCGAAAGGAGGGAGAGAAGCTGACCAAGGAACCACACCGAGCACGGAGCAGGGGGGAGATCCCAAAGGCGTCCCTGCCCCTCCCCGGCCGCTCACCTGCATGGAAGTAGGGGCTCACGGTGTAGGGGAATCCGAAGGGCAGCGGCTGCGGCGCGGGCAGGGAGGCCGGCGGGAGGTATTTCACCTCGGCCTTGCCGATGCCGGGCCCGAGCAGGTGGCTGGGGGACTCGGCGCTCGAGGAGCTGCAGGGGACGCCGGGCGCCGCGCCCGCCTCGCCCGCCTCCTTGGCCCCCTCGCACGCCTTGCCCGCGCCGTCCTTGCACTCCTTCGGCTCCGCTCCCGAGCCGCCCTCGGCCTTGGGCCCCTCGGCCTTGTCCTCGCCGGCCTCGGCGTCGCTCTCCGAGTCCTTCATCTCCTCGTCGTTACAGTCCTGGGCGCCGTCCCTGGCGCGCGGCTCCCGCGCCTCCCCGGGGCCCTGCGGCTCCGCGCGGGGCTGCGAGGATTTGCGGCCTCCCCCGGCCCGCCGGGGCTGCTCCTTGGGCGGGGTGGCGGCTCCGGGGCCGCCGGGGGTGAGGGACAGCAGCGGGGCGTTGTTGTGCCGCAGCACCAGCATGGCGTTGCGCCGGGACAGCTCGTCGCGCAGCGCGTGGCCCTCGGGGACGTCGTGCACGCTGCGCAGCGCGGGGTGGTCCGGGGGCAGCCCCGGGTGCAGGCTCAGAGGGTCTCCGGCCAGCAGCCTCTGCCGGTGCAGGTTCTCCAGCTCCTTCTGCCGGAGCAGCTCGGCAGACATCTCCAGCCTGCGCGGGGAGAGGGGATTTCGGTGGGCGGGGGGAGGCTTGGAGGAACGCGCTCCCCGCCGGCCCCGCGGGAGCCAGGCCAGCCCCGCGCCCGCAGCGCCCTCCCGCACCTCCTCCTGTGCCGCCCGTGCCCGGCTCAGCCCTTCCCGCTCTTACCTGGCCAGGTTTTGTTTCCGTAGCATCTCCTGCTGCCGTGCGAACATCTCGGCCTGCGCCGGCTGCAGGAACCCGTAACCTGGGCAGGGAGAGCGCTGCGGGTCACTCACCCCAGCACTGACCCTCGGCCGCCTCAGGGCCAGGTTCCAGGGGGGAAAAGGGCACCTGAGAGCTGCCTCTGTGCTCCAGAGCACAGCCACCCCTCTGTGCTCCAGAGCACAGCCACCCCTGCTCTGTGTCCCAGAGCACAGCCACCCCTGCTCTGTGCTCAGAGCACAGCCACCCCTGCTCTGTGCTCAGAGCACAGCCACCCCTGCTCTGTGCCACAGCTCCCAGAACACAGCACTGGGGAGGCAGGAGGGGATTCCAGGTAGAGTCCAAGGAATCCGCTCCTGTCCCCGCGGAATTGGGGGAAGCGGTGGTGGGGAGGCACAGGAAACGCGTGTGGCTGCGGTGCAGACGGTCACAGGCTGTCACAAACGTCACCCGAGCGCTCACCTGGCGTCTGGCACAGCGCCGAAGGCACCCCGAGGAAGGGAGGTCTCAAGTGGGGCCCCAGGGCGATGTGGGGAGCGTTCTGGGGCGACAGCAGAGGCGGTGGGTGGGAGATCTCCCTGCAGGGATCAGAAAACAAAGCCGTGTTGAGAACCTGCAGGCTCCCAGCTCAGGAAGAACATCTTGGCTGCAGATGAGCTGCTCCCTGCCTCTCCAGCCTCATGAGGAGCTTCTAAAATGAAGAGAAAAACCAAAAGCAGCAGAACCAAAAGCAGCCAGGACCCCACAGGCCCCACGCGTTTCCCACTTTGCTCCTGTGGCCTTTCAGCCGGGCTGTCCGAGGGGAATTCCCTGCCCGTGGCAGGTTAAAGGGGAGGGCTGAAGAGGCTCCAGCTGCCCCTCCCTCGTCACATTTGGGTTTCTGCCTCAACTACCTCACACCTGAGGAGCAACCCAGCGTCTGAGGGGCTGCAGAGTTTGGGAAGATCTGAAGGCATCGCTGGCTCACCTTGCAAAAAACCCAGTCCTATCTGGGCTGAGGGATGAGCTTTAATTGTGGAGAGGAAAGCTGGAAGTGAGGCAGAGGAAAATACAGACAGGAGAGGGATGTGAGCAGGAAGGGCAGCGGGATCAGCGGGAAGGAATCCTGCTGGAGAAGGGGTGGGTGGGAAGGGGACAGTGCCTGGAGAAGAGGCAGGGAGCACTTGCAGCAGGAGGGAAGGCAGGGAAAGAAAAAAAAAAATCAGGAAGGGAATAAGAGCCAAGGTCTCTTCCATTAGTCAGATCTGCCCTGGGAGCCTGCAAGCAAATCTGCTTTCCGGCTGCACGTCTCTTAATTCCTTTTGATGGCCACTTACAACATTATTACCTTCAGCAGGGCATCCAGAGGCAGAGCCGAGCGCGGGGCCGTTTATTTTCATTTTGCAGTATCTCCCTGGAAAAATCTGCCCCGGGAGAGGCTGGAGGGCAAGGGAGAGGGAGGCAGGAGGTGCCAGTGGACTTGCAACAAACACAGCGCATGCAGAGGCGCTGCAGTGGGGGGTAACAGCGGGAGCACCCCGGGCACCCGTGGATCAGGTCATGGGCATGGATCAGCACATGGAAATGGATCAGCCCATGGAAACGGATCAGCCCATGGAAATGGACCAGCTCATGGGCATGGATCAGCACATGGAAACGGATCAGCCCATGGAAATGGACCAGCTCATGGGCATGGATCAGCACATGGAAATGGATCAGCCCATGGAAATGGACCAGCTCATGGGCATGGATCAGCACATGGAAACGGATCAGCCCATGGAAAGCCAGACAAGAACTCCTGAGCCCGAAGTGGGTGAGGAGAGCCCTTCCCAGCGCAGCTCTATCCGCGCTCCGCGCAGCCCCTCCGCACCCTGCTCCCCTCCGGCGCTGCTCCCTTCCCGCACGCCGTGCCCGTCTGCCCTGGCCGTCTCCGGGCTCTCCTTCCCCTCCTCCCCGGCTGCCCTGGCTCTCCTCTAAACTAATTGCGGAGCCGGCGGTGTCTGGAGGCGCGGCGCGGATCGATCGGGGGCTGTTGAAATGTTAATGCCGCCCGTGCGCCGCTGGCAGCTCCAATTAATCTCAGGTAACGCCGCGCTCGACCTTCGGCTCCGAGCCGGGGCAGCAGCCAAGCGATGCTTATGTAATTACAGCGTGAAGTGTGTAATCACCTGCCCTAATCCCCGAGGCCTCGCAATTAGCCGGGGCCGCGGTCGCGGGGCTGCCAAGTGCCGCCGCCGCCCGCGCCGGCCCCGCGGATGAATAAGGGACAATTAAAGCGGCGTGACGGGGGCTCCGAGGTGTCCGCTCGATCGTAATTAGCTGTAATCACGGGGAGACGAGCCTGGCAGACGTGCCGGTCGTTTTATAAGAAGCAATTTAGGAAATCAAGTCGCTGTTAACCGTGGCGTGGCCGGGCGCCGCTCCCCGCCCTGGGGATGCGCGGGGAAGGGGATCCTGCAGCTCGGGGGTGCCCCTGGGCAGCCCAGAAACAAAGGAGCTGCGTGATTTACACCGGCCCGTGCCCTGGCAGCGGTGTACGATGGGGATCAGGGCTGGGCGCGGGGAATGAAAGGTTCTGTCTCCCTCCGGCGCAGCCCGGCGCTCATCCCGGGCTGGTTTGACGCTTTCATGTTGTGCTACGGGGCGTGACTTTGATCCCTGAGGAATTCGCATCTGCTCCACATTCTGCAGCTCGTTCCCTCAGAGCTCCCCGGCCTTCCTGGGCCTCCCCTGGGCTGGCCAGGGCGGGGTGCCCGGCTGGGGAAGGGGATGGAGCAGAGGGACAAAGCCATAGCTCCTGGACCCGATCCCAGTGCCAGGGACAGAGCTGAGCACCGGGATGGAGCAGAGGGACAAAGCCACAGCTCCTGGACCTGATCCCAGTTCCAGGGACAGGGCTGAGCACCAGGATGGAGCTAAGGGACAAAGCCACAGCTCCTGGACCCGATCCCAGTGCCAGACACAGGGCTGAGCACCGGGATGGAGCAGAGGGACAAAGCCACTGGACCCGATCCCAGTGCCAGGGACGGGGCTGAGCACCGGGATGGAGCAGAGGGACAAAGCCACAGCTCCTGGACCTGATCCCACGAGCACTGCAGCCTGGAAAGCAGCTGGAGGTGGCTGGAAGAGGGGCAGGAGAGGACACATCAGTCCCACACACTCCAACAGACGCTGGGGATGGGCCTGAAGGTTTAGAACCCAGGGACACGCACTGACACACGCTGTCACCGTGCCCGCCTGGCACACAGACAGCCCTCGGCGGCCCTGGGGCTCCCCCAAACACCCACACAAGGCTGCTGGTGGGGCCAGGGGAGCAGGAGCAGCCCAAGGTCCCTCGGCTGGCACTGTCACAGCCCTGGGGTCGGAGCAGGGAGGCCAGATGGCCAAAACAGCCAAAAAAAGGCTGCAGATGGCCGAACACGGGGGGCCACGGCACCTCCCCTGCCCAGCGCAGTGCCAGCAGCAGAGGCCTCAGCAAGCAGGCAGCTGTGCTCAGAAATATTTGGGGGAGAGGGGAATTTCCTCCCTGCGGGGAGCCTGGCGCTGCCCAGCACAGCCCCTCGGCTGAGGGACAGACCCGTGTGCCACCCCACGGAGCCACGCTGCCGGGCACAGAACCTGCTGCAGCCTGCCCTGCTCCCCGCCAGCCCTCTGCCGTCCCGGGCACGCGGAGCTGGCACGGCAGGCAGGCAGCAGCACCGGGCCGTGCCCTGGCACAGAGCTGGGAAAAGAAGCGGCAACCCCGGGGTAAAAAACCCCCGAGAGCCCAGCAAGGGCCGGCGTGTGCACCAAGCCCTGATCCCTGCATCCTCGCCCGGGTGCATCGTGCCAGCCTCCAATCCCCCGTGAAATCCCTTCCTCGCCTTCCCCCGGGCTCAGGGACAGAGTTACAGCGCCCTGCTCTGAGGAGGGGAATTCAGCCCCCGGCAATTTTATCTGATGAGCCTTGTCCTTACCTTGCAGAGAGCAATTCTGTGCTGCTGCACATTCCCCCCCTGCCCCCTTTTCCTTTCCCTCCCTAAAATGCCAGCTGGAGGCTTGTGAGCAGGGAATTAGGGGATTTGCACTGCACGCTGCTAAATTTGATATGTCCTTTAACAGGAGACAAATGCTTCACAAGGCTTAAAAAGTATCGACTTTTCTTTAACAATAAGCACTAATGGCCTTCAAATAATCGATATTTAAAGTCATTATGGGGTTACACATTATACTGTTAAAACCCAGCCTTTCACTTTAACCCCATCATATCCTCCCCAGGCCGGAGCAGAGCTCCCCCCGGCTCCATCCGAGCTCCCGGGGAAGGCTCGGAGCACAGGCTGTGACTGGAGATGTGAGAGGGTCAGGAAATGCAGATTGAAACCGGCAAGGCATGGAAATAAATTTAGAACGGATGGAAGAAGAGGGAAGGGGGGGCAGTGGTGGAAAAGAATGCATGAAAGCTCTGCTTTCTTCTGCTCTGCATTTGATAGGGAGAGACACTTTAAACCCGAGGTAACAGGCAGGAGCACAGAGCTGCTCGCTGCTCTGCCATCCCCCGACGCTGCCGGCGAGGGAGAACAAACAAAATCAAAGGCCTTGCTAAAAATGGGGTTTGGGATTTCCAGGCTGGAAAAGAGCACGCGCTGGCACTGCCCTGCCAGGGCAGCAGTGAGAGGGGCTGCCTCGTGCTGCCCCCTCAAAACCCAAACTGCTGCTGAAACCAGACTGCGAGAAGCAGGTCAAGCTCCTTGGCCTTTGCTCTGCAGAACATTCGGCCAGACGGGAACCAGGGAGGGATCCTGCCAGGGCAAAAATCAGAGAATCAGAGAGGAGAGGGGGACACGGGGCTGGGTAAGAGCAGGAGAGAGATGGGCAGGGGATGGGCACGGAGAGGGCAGGGGATGGGCACAGAGAGGGCAGAGGATGGGCACGGAGAGGGCAGGGAGAAGCAGAACCTCCCCAAAGCAAGGGGAGGAATGAAGAAGAACAAACCGTAGCAACAGCAGATGGGAAGAAGGGAATCCAAAAATGCAGGCTGGGTATTTTGGGCACATCGCTGCTCGGAGGAAGCCTCTGGCTGGCACACGGTGTCTGTCAGCTCCTGCAGGGGAGGCAGAGGGTGCCTCTCCCACCCCCAGCTCGCTCCTTGGAGGGGCTGAGCTTCCCGGGACCCCGGGACAGGGTGCTGACGGCACCTCGGGCTGGCAGCATTCCCTGGCATTGCCGCTGCCTGCCCTGATCCTGGGGGATGAACTGTGCCCCCGGGGCCTGCTCAGGCAGCACGGAGCCCTGGGTGCCTGCACCAACACCTGCCTCAGCTCCTGCCCCACACCTCACCCTGCAGGCACAAAAAACAACTCCCAGCACAAAACTGAGGCATCAAACCCAACCAAGGAGCTTCACGCCACTGACCACAGCGTGCAGCAGCTGACCCAGCCCTGCCCCAGCTCCTCTCCAGCCCCTTCTGCACCAAAGATCTTCCCTCCAGAGGAAATCTTCCCCAGGCTCTGCACAGGGAAGCAGGGATGAGCACCTCGGGAAGAGCTGAAGGACCCCAGCAGAACAGTGCCAACAGATCCTGGAGACTGCAGCCAAGGAGCAGGATCCAAGCAGCTCTGCAGGGTACAGCCACCTGCCAGCTCTGCAGGAGAGGCAGCAGTCTGGAGATGGGAAGAGCTCCAGGCTGGAGTAGTTACAGTGGCACCTTTCAGCTGCACCCCCTCCTCTTCCAAGTCTTTTTATAACCCTGAACTCATCTTCCCAAACACAGCACCGGGCCCTGGCACTCCGGCATCCCAGCTGAATCCATCTCCAAGGGATCCAGCCAAAGCCATGAAACCAAAGGGATTCTCCAGACTGTGGCTGGAGGCTGCTTTTGGCAAGATGCCTCAGTTTCACTGAACTCCCTCCAAGAGATGGAGGAGGGAGCAAAGAGGTGAAGGGACCCCTATGGCACTACCAGGACCTTGGCCTATCCTGGAAAATCCCTGTCCCTGTGTTTGTGTGCCTCATCCCCACAAAGCCAAACCTCCCAGGCTGTTTCTGACCAGCAAGGATGTAATCAATAATTAATTCATGACAAGTATCTGAGCACAGCCAGCTTCCCAAGGGTCAGCTGAGCCCCTCACACCTGGGAGAACTGCAGGCACGGCTCCCATTGCCAGGCACGACCCGTGCCTTTGCAGAAACACCAGCACTGCCCTGACAGACCCGACTGGGTCAGCTCAGCAGTGAGGCTTTGCCAGACTGAGGGCTGAAGTCGCTGATTGTTCCTGCTCTCAGAGCTCAGAGCTGACCTGGGCACGGGAAGATGAACACTTCCCAGCCCCTGCACCCTGGTTGTGACTCCTGCTCCTGGGAGACACCAGAAATCCACCTGGGAACGTGGGGCAGCTTCCTCCGCTGCCAGTGCCCTCCCGGAGCCTTGGGAATGTGTGTTCCTCCAGGATGGAGCTGCACGAGGCTGCCCTGCTCCACGCCGAGGACAAACCCAAGGCTAACAGGGAACTCAAGGGAGGAATTGCCACCACCAGAACTTCACTTCTCTGCAACAGGGCCACGGCTTCTCCTGGCGTTCCCAAAAACAGCTGGGCACAGCTGGCAAGCTCACTCCAGCCATCAATATCTAGAAATAACCATACCGTGAGCTGATCCCAGAGCTGCTTGGGGTTCCTCATTCCAACCCCCGGCTCCTCCAACCACCCCATCCCTGCTGCTCCTACAGCTGAACCTCCCCAGACACTGGACACAACCTCCTTTCAACCTGAGAGCCACTGCCACCTGCAGCAGGGGAAACTGAGACACGGGGGACACCTGGCCCAAGCTCCCACAGGGATTTCTCTCACGTCAAGGACGTGTTTCTCCCTCGCCAGGATCTCCCTCTCCTGATAATCCAACTGTTCCTAGGGTTATTTGGAGACCTGACCCGGCAGGAAAAGCAGTGGTTGGTCCAAGAGCCACC
This sequence comes from Hirundo rustica, assembly GCF_015227805.2. Lineage (NCBI taxonomy): Eukaryota > Metazoa > Chordata > Aves > Passeriformes > Hirundinidae > Hirundo > Hirundo rustica. Next base: position 6,389,797 of record NC_053471.1, read on the forward strand.
TCCCGGCCTTCAGTCCCTGTCCCCTTCCCTCTTCCCAAACGTTGGAAACACCTCCTGCCCCCACACCTGCCTGCCAGAGGCAGACTCCTCCGGGCTCGGTGCGGATGTTCGGCTCCCATCCCGCCCCTGCTGCCAGCGGAGCAGCCTCCACCCCGCCGGGGATGTGGCCTGGCCCCCGTCCAGCCCGCACAGCGCCGGGGAAACGCTCCGGAGGCTCCTCCATCCCCGCATTCCTCGCAGGTCCGCTCAGGGGCCCGGATTTATGGGCTGGGTTAGCCAAAGTACACTGCGGGAGAGACGCTGCCAGGGCCGCCCGGCCCCTCCACAGCGCTGCCGGGAGAGGAGGAAAACCAGACGGGATCTCCAAGGCTCCAAACGGGGGGGAAACCCTGGGACTCAGCACATCCAGACGCTGCAGAGCTGACACGGCGCAGCCCGCTCTGCCCCCGGCCCGACACAAAAGCCAAGGAAAGTGTGAATTCCAGAGGCTTTCAGCGCTCATCCCGTGACAGCCGGAGCCTTCGCACCCCCACAGCCCCCTCCTGGCCCCGCCATCCCTGTCAGGAACACGCGCAGCTTTAATTTAATTTCCCTCTGAAGTTCTTGATTGCAGAGGGAATGGCTCGTGGCACAGAGCAAGATAAATGAGCTCGAGTTTCCTGGGGGTGGGGGGATATCAGCTTTCCAGCACTCCCAGCAGCGGGAGAGGCAAGCTGAGGCTCTTTTCCTTAACAAAGAAAACTTCTTCCCTTTCGGTTCCACCTCAGCATTTCTCCTCTCTCCTTGTCTGGGGATGCTACGAAATGCAAACTTCAACACCTTCACTTGCTCTGTGCCCAAGAACAGGTGAGAGTGGCACCTCCAGCACAGGTCTGGGATCACTCCAGCCTGGCAGTGCCTCCCCTGGATGTGGATGCAGATGCGCACAGGCACAGATTTCCCCCATTCCGTACAAACACCCCCAGCACCTGCACAGCCCCCAGAGGAGCCGGTCACACCTTGGCCGGGCGCTGCTGCCCTCTGCCATGGAATCACACAACCCTAAAGGTCCCCTCTGAAATCACCAACTCCGGCCTTCACCGCGGTGTCACCGCCAAATCGCGTCCCCAGTGCCCTATCCACGCTTTCTGAACGCCCCCAGGCACCATGACCCCCGCGGGTCCCCGTGTCCAGCCCATCCCAACGCCGCGCCCGCTCTCTCCCCCCTTCCCGCACCGCCCCCCAGCCCGGCCCGGGGGTGCCCCGGCCTCCCCGCCCCGGGGCCGTGCGGGTCGGTACCTGTCGGGGAAGTGGCTGTCCCTGTGCTGCGGCAGGCCCTGCTTCCTGCGCTGGCTGGAGGAGTTGCTGGCCGAGGGGATGTGCGCTTCCATCGCGCCCGGGGTCCGCGCCGCCGCCGCCGCCGCCTCCTGCCGCGCCCGGAGCAGATCTGGGGACAGCCAGGGAGGGAGGATGAGGAGGATGAGGAGGATGAGGAGGAGCTGCTGCTGCTGCTGCTGCTGCCCGGCACCGACGCCGCCAGCCGCGCTCGGACACACGGACACGCACACGGACAGACAGAGGCTCCGGGGCTGCCGGCGGCTCCCCGCGGGCGACAGCGCTGCCCCGGGGCTGCTCCCGGCCGTGCCCGCGGCCCCCGGGCGAGACGGCTCCGCTGATCCCTCTGTCCCCGCTCTCCCCCCCGTCCCCCGCTGTCCCCGGGGCGCCGGGGCGGCGGCGGAGCCCGGCGGGGAGCGGCGGCCCCGGCGCTCACCCGGCCCCGGCCCCGGCCCCCGGCCCCGGCGGCTCCGGGCGCGATCCGCCCCGCCGCCCAGGGAGTTTTGGCAGCGGAGATGGAAATTGTGCAACTACGGCAGGGGGGTGGATTTGCTGTTTAATTGCCTTCCTGCCGGAGGGAGGGAGGGAAGGATGGAAGGAGGGATGGATGGATGCGAGGAGAGCAGGAGGGGAGGGAGGCATTCCCCAAACTCCCTCTCCCGGTCGGTGCCGAGCGGAGCCGCGCTGGCACCTGCCCCGGCCCGCCGTGTCCCCTCCGCCACCGCCGAGGGTATCGGGGCTCTGCGGGGACCGGGCGGGGCTGGGGGGGCACAAAGGGGACCCTGCTCCCGGCCCCAGCACAGCTCCGCCCGGACAGAAGGGCGGCTCAGAGCGAACGGCAGCCCTCACCGAGCCTGCAGTGCCCCGGCAGAACCTGAGACCCGGGTCACCCTGCAGTGACAGCTGAGACCTGTGTCACCCTGCAGTGTCACCTGTGACCCGTGACACCCTGCAGCGACAGCTGAGACCTGTGTCACCCTGCAGTGTCACCCTGCAGTGACAGCTGTGTAGTGACACCCTGCAGTGTCACCTGAGACCCGGGTCACCCCGCAGTGACACCTGTGACCCGTGACACCCTGCAGTGACACCCTGCAATGACATATGTCACCTGCAGCGACACCCGTGCAGTGACACCCATGCAGTGACATCCTGCAGTGACACATGTCACCCAGCACTGACACCCACACAGTGACACCCGTGCAGTGACACCCATGCAGTGACACCCGTGCAGTGACACCCATGCACTGACACCCATGCAGTGACACCCGTGCAGTGACACCTGTGCAGGGTCACCCATGCAGTGACACCCATGCAGTGACACCCTGCAGTGACACCCGTGCAGTGACACCCGTACACTGACACCCGTGCAGTGACACCTGTGCAGGGTCACCCATGCAGTGACACCCGTGCAGCGACACCCGTGCAGCGACACCCATGCAGTGACACCCATGCAGCGACACCCGTGCAGCGACACCCGTGCAGCCCCTGCCGTGCAGGGGGCTCAGGGCAGCCAGGCTGCCCCACAGCAGGCAGGGCCAGAACCCCCAAGCAGCCGCCGAGGAGGGGCAGGGGATGCAGGTACAGCCCGTGCGCCCCCGCCCCGGCCTCAGGGAAGGAGGAGAGACAAGGACAGCCGTGCCCGGGCGCCGGGGCTCTCCCAGGGGCTGCTCTGTCCCGGTGAAGCCCCGGGAGTCCCCTGGTGTCTGTGTGACCCCGCTGCACACAGCTCTCGTCCCACCCCAGAGCCTCTGCTGCCGTTCACGGGTGCACAGGAAACATCCCCGTGGAGGAAACTTCCCTGACACCATCACCCTGCCCCAGCCCGCCAGAGGAAACCAAAACACAGCTGGGGAGAGCAGCAGGGGCAGATTTCTCTCCCTGAGCACAGCCTGGGCAGCGTCACCTCCAGCAGGGACCCTGCAGAGCCCTCACATCCATCCACCTCTCCCCACAGCAGGATTGTAAAGCCTCATCCCGGCAGGAGCACTGCTCAGCCCCGCTAATGCCACACTTCCCATCTCCCTGTCCTCCTTTTTCCCACCTTCTTCCCTTCTCCTTCAGCTCTGGAAATCCCAGCCTGGCGCCAAGCTGTGCCCAGCCCAGCCTGAGCCCCATCACCCACAGCCTCAAACATTTCGGTGATGGTCGGGGCCGGAGCCCCGTGCTGGGGTCAGAACATCCCCACAGCGGCTGTTCCTGCCGGCAGGAAGGGGACAGCAGCGCCCCGATTTCTGCCCACGCTCCTGCCCCCGTCCCCAGGCCGAGGGGACAAACGCTGGAGCGACAATTGCGAACCGCACGAGAACGCAGGGAGCAGCCAAACACCATCAGAGCACAGCAGAGGCCCAGAGAATCCTCCGAGCCAGGGAGACCGTGCAGCCTTCCAATGTTTATAAATTAATTATCTGAAAAAGCCGGGTCACTCCTGATTGCCACGGCGGCTGTAATTTAGAAGGCTGGCGTGCAGCCAGCTGCAGGAGCCGCATTGATCCTGGGTGACCGCAACAACCCCCGCGCGCAGCCCCCTCCCCGGCCCCCTCCTCCCCTCCCCGCCGCCCGGACCCCCCCCGAGGATCTGTTATTTACAATCCTGCACTCTGACAGTTGGGAAATCAGATTGATTGACAGTGGGACGCTGGCGGATGGAGGTTCCAGGCACGGAGACAGACTGAATTCAGAATGTGGGATGAATGCCACTGGGAGAACGGGGGCGGAGGAGGGAGGGGGGCGAGGGGGGTGGGGGGGGGGGGGCTGAAAAGCAATTAAAAAAAAAATCTAAATTATTAACATTTTTTTAATTATTAATGTTATTGGTGCCTCCATGTGAGCCCGCAGATAAACTGCGCTTTGTACTGGCACTAATAATTTATATCCCAACCAGAGCCCTGTGGTGTGGAGCCGATCCAAAAATACCCCAAGTTTTGTCTTGTCAGTGTTCCCCGGGCGGGGCTGGCTGTGCAGGCTCCTTCTGCCCCTGCCCACCCAGAACCCCAACCAAGGCTGACGAGACACTTGAACGGTCACCATAAACACACGCGGGGCTCTCGAGGTAACGAGCTCCCCTCGTTATCTGGGGCAAGGGGGTGACGCGGCTGTGCCCCAGCGCACACTGGTGGGACGGACGCGTCCCTGTGTCCAGCGGTGTCACAGCCCCGGGCCATGCCCGTGGGCTCCAGCACGTTCCGGTGCCACCCTTTTGTCACGCCCCGTCCCCGCAGGTCGCTGTGGCACTCTCAGCTGCGCCCCTCCGCCAGGAGCTGAGGTTGCAGGGGCTCTGCAGCGCCTGGCACCGCCCCGGGCTGGGGCAGGTTTGTGCCGGGCCTTTGCTGATAAGCAAATCCTTCCTCCACAGCAATCGCCTTGCTGCCCCCAGAGAAGCCAATCAAATCAAACAGAGTGGAAAAGAAGACAGCCTCTTCATTAACCTAACAAGGAGCCCTGGGGATTTACACTCCCGGCCAGAGATTCTCCTGCAGCTCTGGCTGATGCTCTGCTGAGGCTGCCCGTGCTCCTCAGCCAGGCAGGGACAGGGACAGGGACAGGGACAGACGCTGGCATGGCTCTGCCCCTCAGGATCAGCAGCAGCAGCTCTGCCAGGCCCTGGCTTTGCCTGATCCTGCTGAGTTGTGTCCCTGCAGGACAGGACCCGGGCACGGCTCTGCAGTGCCAGCAGGTTCTGCTCACCTGAGGGCAGGGGAGGAGCAGGGACCTGTGCAGGGACGCTGCACCTGTGCAGGGACGCTCGTGACCCTGGTGCCCCTTTAGGCACAGCCCAGGACGTGCTGGATCCAGCCAGCTCCCTCCCAAACCCTGGGAAAACCTTCCAGCCACCCCTCAGTCCGTGAGGGGCTGATCTCGTCCCTGCAGGACCCCCAGACACCGCTCCAGCCCCAGGAGAAGGCAGCAGCATCACCTCAGCACTCCCATCCCGAAATGCCAGGGGTGTCTGGCACTGCCAGCGCCTCCCCCCTGTGCTCCACACCACAAAACCTCACTTCAGAGATTCCCAAAATCCAGATGGACACAAACTCCTGAGACAAGAGAAGGGCCCCCTCATTTCCCCTGCAAGGCACAGAGCCTTGGTGTGCTCCATTCCAGGCAGGAAAAGCCCATCCCATCCCCAGGGATGGCCATGGAGGAATCAGCACTTCCCCGTGGCCGAGGGGACGTTCCTCCACAGAGATGGAGAAAGGCTCTGCAGGAACCCCTGCAGCACCACGGGGACCCAGGGCACGACAGACACCCAGCACTGCAGCCTGTCCAGCCCTCAGTGCACACAGGGCTCGGGGACAGCCCCCAGACCCATCTGAAATGACTCCAGGGCTCAGGGACATCTCCCAGTTGAGTCCAGAGCTTGAGGATATCTCCCAGACCCATCCCAAATGACTCCAGGGCTCAGGAACATCTCCCAAACCCATCCCAAATGACTCCAGGGCTCAGGAACCTCTCCCAAACCCACCCCAAACGACTCCAGGGCTCAGGAACATCTCCCAAACCCACCCCAAACGACTCCAGGGCCCGTGGCAGCCCTACCTCCGTGGCTGGGCACTGCCATGCTGTTGGCCAGCTGGTAGAGGCGCTGCTGCTGCTGCTCCTCGAAGGCGCCGTGCTCGTTGAGGGCCGACATCATGCGCCTGTAGTGCTCCTCCGGGGTCATCTGCGCCACGGCCTCCTCCAGCACCGCCGTCTGCGAGTTCTCTGCGGGAACAAAGCGCGGCGTCAGCGGGGCCGGCCTCCTTCCCCAGGCAGCGTTGGCAGGACGAGGGCACAGAGCCTCAGGCTGTGCCAAGGGAAATACAGGCTGGATGTCAGGGAAAAGTGTTTCCCAGAAAGGGTGCTAAAGTCCTGGGATGATCTGCCCAGGGAGGTGGTGCAGTCACCACCCCTGGGTGAGTTCAGACAAAGCCTGGATGTGGCACTGGGTGCCAGGGTTTGGTTGAGGTGTTGGGGCTGGGCTGGATTCGATGATCCTGGAGGTCTCTTCCAGCCTGGTGATTCCGTGATTCTGTGAACTTGCCTTGCTTTGTGAAAGACAGAGGAAAGGGGTAAACGGACATCAGCGCCAATTCCCACAGCTCTGTGTTGTGCTGACACATCCCAGGGGATGGTGACACACCCCAGGGTCAATGTGACACACCCCTGGGGACAATGTGACACACCCCAGGGACAGTGTGACACCCCAGGGACAGTGTGACACACCCCAGGGGATGGTGACACACCCCAGGGACAGTGTGACACCCCAGGGAGAGTGTGACATACCCCAGGGGATGGTGACACACCCCAGGGACAGTGTGACACACCCCTGGGGACAATGTGACACACCCCAGGGACAGTGTGACACCCCAGGGACAGTGTGACACACCCCTGGGGACAATGTGACATACCCCAGGGACAGTGTGACACACCCCTGGGGACAATGTGACATACCCCAGGGACAGTGTGACACCCCAGGGGATGGTGACACACCCCAGGGACAGTGTGACACCCCAGGGACAGTGTGACACCCCAGGGACAGTGTGACAGACCCCAGGGGATGGTGACACACCCCAAGGGATGGTGACACACCCCAGGGACAATGTGACACACCCCAGGGACAGCGCTGACACCTGCCCAGCCCTCAGAGGGACATCTCAGCGCAGGCTGCTCCCCACCTGTGGTGCCCAAGCGCCCTGAGGTGCCCCGCGTCCCCTCCCCATCCCGTTCCCGGAATGTCTGCAGCTCCGGGCGCGGGGCAGGAGGGACCCCGGGCTGGCTGGCAGCAGAGGAAACCGCAGGGGTTTTGTGTTTACTGTAAGCACAGCTCTCAGTAATTACTGCTCTCCGCCTTGGCTGCTCCAACACTATTTTATCTCGGATCTTTCCCACAGGCAAAGCCTTTTCATTAGCGGAGAGGAACTCCCAGCCTGGGCGGGCGGAGGGGAGGCACGATCACAGCTCGGACCCTCCGCGGTGCTGGGGAGGGACAGGAGCGGCCCCGGGAGCGGGGCAGGACAGAGCCACCGCCGTGGCACCCGGCACGCTGCGGGTCTCGGGCACGGTGAGAGGAGGGGTCCCGCCGGGAGAGGTGGGCGTGGGGCGGGCAGGGACGGCCCCGACACCGCGGGGCTGGGAAATGGGGCAGCTCCGGGGCTGGAGCTGCTCTGTGTGACACCAAACCCACGGCACAGCCCGGCACACGGGGCTCGGCCTTCGGGGATGCAGCTTCCACAGGGGGTCAGGGACACCAACACCCCCTCCCCAAAATACAGGGGGGGAACATCTTCATCATCATCATCTCATCATCATCATATCGTCATCATCATCTCATCATCATCATCAACATCATCGTCATCTCATCATCCCAATAATAATAAAACAATAATCAAATAGGATGTGAAAATAAATAGCAATGAATGATGGGTAACGATAATGATAGTAACAACAATAACGACAATAATTATGGTAATTATGATCACGATAAATAACGTTAATGTTAATAATAACAATAGTAATGGTAGAGTCTGAGCTGCACAACGTTTCAGCCCCAAAGAGCTGCGTCCAGGCCCCAAAGGGAAAGGATTCCAGCTGAGCTCCAGCCCAGCCAGGGCTGTCCCAGTGACACACATCTGCTGCCGTGCACATCCCGCGCTCAGGGGCTGCTCTGGGAGGCTCCCACTCTGCCCTGCGTCCCCCAGCCCCAAAATCCAGGCCCCAGAGGCAGGGGCTGCTCTGGGAACAGCCGTGCTGCCCCTCAGTCCCACCCCAAACAATGGAAGCACCAGGGGAGGGAGCAGAGGGCAGAATTCCCTTCCAGGTCTCCTCCCCACCAGGGAGGATTCCCTCCTCCTCCTCCTCCTCCAGGGATGCAGCAGCTCACGGTTTCAGTTCCCTCCTGATGCTCTTACCCAAAGGTCTAAGGAGCAAAGCCACAGACCTGATTTAGAAAAACACCGATTTTTTTTTCTTTTTTCCCCACAGCTGTGTCATTAGAGCAAAAAAAGGGAGGGGGGAGGGGATTTAATAACACTTAATTACCATAAACTCTATCGGATCAGCCGCAGAGCAGATTTCAGGTGCAAGGAGGGGAGGGAGAATGGGGGTGGCGAGGGGAGGCTAAGAGCAAGGAGGAATCCAGGGAAAGGCTGGATTTCCACGCTTAAAACTTGGAAGATTTCACATGACTCAGCCAGCAGTAATTCCAGCTTTGCTGGAGCTTTGCTGTCTGCTTTTGTCATTACCAGGGGTAATGCGGGAGACTGATCTCGCCAAATCTCCTGCAGCCGCCAGGTGTGAAATGGACTCTGGCACAGGCCTGGGGAGGCAGAGCCACGCCAGGCATCTGCTGGGCCCTCTGCACGCCCAGCACATCCCCCTGGGCACCCCAGCCCCGCTCTGCCACCTCCCACCCTCCGCAGGCTCCTGCTGGCACGGCCCTCGGGTTCTGCACAGAGCCAAGGACATCTCACAGCCCCCCCAGGACATTTTCTCGGGTTCGTCCTCTCCAGGCAATGCCAGACAAGACAGGAGCACCCAGCCTGTCCATCCTGCCCTCCTGTCCTGCAAACAAACCCACGACAGGCCAAGGTTCCCTTTGTTCAGCCCCAGGACCTGCAGTGAACCCGGGCCAGGGCCCAGCAGCTTTAGGGGTTCTCCTCCTTCCCAGGTTCAGCAGCCTGGCCGTGGGGGCAGCGACGCTGCCAGCAAGAACCAAACCCTCTCCTCCCGTGGCCCAATGGACAGCTGCCAAAGCCACCAGCACCGGGATGTCCCCCAAAGGAGAGGGACAAAGGGACACGGGCTGGATCTGAACTGCTCAGCACAGGCACAGGCAGGATTTGGGGTGGTTCCAATGGCCCAGAGAGGAGCTCGGCAGCAGCAGCAGCAGCAGCAGCTGTGAGCTCATCCCCAGCGCAGGGCCGAGCCCCGGGCTGTTCCCTACGTGTGTTTTCCAGCTCTCCATCCAGCCGCTTTCCAACCTCCCCCAGCCTCCCTACCAGACGGATTTTTCAGCCGCTCCGCCGGGAACCGGAACGCTCTCCCCGATTTTCCCTTTCCGCCGCCCTCCGGCCGCATTCCGCGTCTGGAGGCGGTGGGAAGGAGCTCTCCAGCCCCGCAGGAGCGAGGCTTTCAGCGGGGAATCGTCTCCCGGGGCGCTGCCGGCACAGCCCGGCTCCCTGGCGCTGCCATGTGCCCAGGAGCGTTCTGCTCCGTTTGACACGGGCAGCCTTGGATCGGCGGAGAGCCCGCCGAGAGGGGAGGGGAGGGGAGGGGAGGGGAGGGGAGGGGAGGGGAGGGGAGGGGAGGGGAGGGGAGGGAGGGAAGGGAAGGGAAGGGAAGGGAAGGGAAGGGAAGGGAAGGGAAGGGAAGGGAAGGGAAGGGAAGGGAAGGGAAGGGAAGGGAAGGGAAGGGAAGGGAAGGGAAGGGAAGGGAAGGGAAGGGAAGGGAAGGGAAGGGAAGGGAAGGGAAGGGAAGGGAAGGGAAGGGAAGGGAAGGGAAGGAGGCTGCTTCCCCCTGCAAGCCTTCCCAGCCCTACAGGTGTTTTTTCGCTCAGGCAGGGAGCGGCGGTGGTTTCCTTGGCTGCCTCTGCTCCCCTCGCCCTGGCAGGAGCGGCCACGGCAGCGGGAGCTGAGCCACGGGGCCACTGCTCCTCGTCCAGAGGCTCCTCGTCCTAAAGATCTCCCAAAGGCTCCTCTCCCAAGGGCTCCTCTCCCAAGGGCTCCTCTCCCAAGGGCTCCTTGTCCTAAACATCTCCCAAAGGCTCCTCTCCCAAGGGCTCCTCTCCCAAAGGCTCCTCTCCCAAAGGCTCCTCTTCCAGAGGCTCCTCCAGACCCAGACCAGCTGTGCCCAAGCCAGAGCTGCTCCCAGGGCCGGTGTGGGATGGAGAGGAGCAGATCCTGCCTGGGTCAGTGTGGGATGGAAAGGAGCAGATCCTGCCTGGGTCAGTGTGGGATGGAGAGGAGCAGATCCTGCCTGGGTTTGCAGAGGGGCAGATCCTGCCTGGAGCCCGACACCACCCCGGGGATGCAGGAGGCGCAGGAGCAGCACCCACATGAGGCACGGGACCACCAGGCTGCAGGAGAAGGGGTCCCAGGAGATGCTGCAGCCCGGCAGGACACGTGGGGCTGATGGGATCCTGAATTCCAGGCAGTCCTCGCCCCTCTTCCCGCTCCCAAATCCCCAGGTGGGTGCACCAAAGCTGCAGCAGCAGCTCCCAAAGCCCAGGGGAGCAGCCAGCAGGGCCCATCCCTCTGGGAATGCATTGCCACACAAGGTTTCTGTTTCCAGGCAGAGCTGGGAACACAGGGGTTGTGTTCTCCCCACGGCACAGGGATGCTGCTGGATCACAGCAGGATGGGAGCTCCCCGCTCTGCTGAGGGTTAGGACACAAACCTTGTGCCACCCCTGTCACCCCCTTTTCACAGCAAAAACAGCTCCAAAGCACAGAGACCTCAGCCCCTCACTATTCCAGTGGAATTCCAGCATCAGCACAGCCTGGCCTAAAATTCCTGCACAGCTCTGGAGGGAACAGGGGCTCCCAAAGGATTTAATAAAAAACAGTGGGACATCGGCAAAAGCCCCAGCTCCGAATTTCCATTCTGTCTCCCCTCTATGCGGGAGTAGAAAATGAAACTTTGCTTTATTCAGGGCTTCCTGGGAGCCCCTCTGTTAAAAAGCTGGGGTGATCCCTGAAACTCCAGGAGCCAAGGAGCAGGATTTGGATCCTGAGTGCTTCCTGCAGAGCCAAGGGCTCCTCACCCTGAACAGAATGAGATCACTTGACCCCGATGCTCCCATACCAAAACCATCCACCTGTGCCAGCTCCGGCACTTTTTTTTGGATGAATCCAAAGGCAACCCCCTGGTTTCACGTGGCCTGGTTGAAGTTCAGCCCATTCCCAGCCAGGCCACACAGGGTCTGCTCCAGTTCTCAGTCACAGACTGGGAATTACGAGGGGCACGGCCTCAGCAGGGACAGCAAAATCTGCAATGTGTCCCGGGAGCCTCACGCTCGATGGAACAAATCTGCTCATGAACCCACGGAAGGATTCATAAACAGATCTGGAACTCACCTGCACAGCCACCAGAAACATCTCAGGGATAGCAGGGATAGAGCAGACGGGAAAAAAAATCAAGGAAAACATCAAGAGGAGCAGCTGAAAGCGCTCCCAGTGAAATCTGAGGCATTTCTGCTGTTACGAAAGAGTTCACGGGCAGCGAAGGGTTACATCCAAGAGAGGATTTGGTATTTTCCAGAGAGTGACACCAGCACTCAGCATCCTCCCAGAGAATTCTGCCTTCGGATCAACATCTGGGCACAGGCAGGGAAGAAAGAGGAACGTTCTGTGCGAGGAGGGTGCAGCAGAGGCGCCCGCAGTGCATCCTCACCACGCAGGGTATGAAGGATGTGGTTTGGGCCAGGACAAACTGCTCACAGTGCCCCCCGACATTCCCTGGACATGGGGATCGACCCCAAGCCCATGGAGCAGGACCCAGCCTCACACTCTGCTCTGCTCTGGGTTTTTATTTTCAGTGGCCAGGGCGCAGGTTTAAGCACGGGGATGGAGGTGGGTATTACTGACAGCTGATTAGTCTGATATTAACAACAAAGCCTTTAAGTAAAGGGCTGCAAAACCTCATTTACTCAACCTGGAGACAAACTCATTAACTGCAGGCTCCATTACCCATCCCACTTTGCAGGTCGTAAAGAAAGTTTAAAAATCGTGTTTACAGGAAAGGACTGGAAGGCAAACCGAGAGATTAAAAAAAAAAAAACCAAAAAACCCCAAAACAAACAACAACAACAAAAAACCACCAAGAAAACCCCAACAAACCGAACCCTAACCAGAGAAACCTTCTGCAGATTCCATCTCTATAGGAACGGTGCCATAAATGCATAAGAGAAAACTCAGCAGCCCCATTCTCCCTGACAGGCTCCTTTTTTTCCCTTTAAAGGAGCAGATGCCAGCACGATAAGCCCGTGTGTACCTTTCATATTAAACGTGTAATCAAGACATTCTGCCTGAAAAAAAAAAAAAAGAGTAGGAACACCCCAAAAATCCACCTCGAAGGCTGCAGCCTGCTTTGTTTTGGTTTTGGTTTGTTTTTGTTTTTTTTTTTTTTTTTTAATCATCAAGCAATTACTGTAATTAAGAGGCAATCCCTCTCTCGCCCTGCCAGGCTCCCTCCGAGGAGATAAAGGAAAAACAGAGCCCTGGTCGCCTCCTCCTGCACCCCCAGTGCCAGACACAGCTCCCAGCCCACAGCCCTCCCTCCTTAATTTCAATTAAGTTCCACTCAGGGGAAAGGAGAAGAAAGGGGAAGGGGATGGGGGAGGGAGAAGCAGCACTTACCCTTCGGGGACTCACTTCGGGCTTTCTTGCTCTCTAAAGGACACTCACTGCTGCTGTTGGGAGAACATACTCTTCTCTTGCCTAAAATTTCATCTGGGAGAGAGATGAGAAAGCTGAGTGTCAGAGAAGGCTGCACTTTCCTCTTTGCAGGAGCGACCAGAGACACTTTTGGTATTTTGCTGCTCTCTCGCACACGCAGACACACACACACACACACACACACTGATATTACGAGCAGAGAGAGAGAGAAAAAAATGAAAGTAAAAAGAGAAATCATCATCTTGAGAGCCTTGATCTGCTTTCCTAATCACGCAGCCCAAAAGCACATAATGACTATTCATACTCTGATCAATGCAACGTTTTCCAGCCATAAATTCTGAATCCAGTTGATTTCCTTACTGAGTTTCATCATTTGCTCTGGTGCCTTTTGTCCCCCCGGTGTTTCCACTCCTTTCATGCCCTGATGCAAAGCAACTGGGGGAGAGGAAGGGTTGGAAAAAAACAACACAGGGAAAAAAAAAGAAAAAGAAAAAAAAAAAAAGCACAACAGATCTCTGAATCTTCCTACCACAGTATCTCTGTCTCTGTCTCTCTCTCTCTCAGTCTCTCCCCCTCCCTCCCCCCTCCTCCTTCAAAACCTCAAGGTCCTCAGCAATCTTCCCCCTCTGGATTGCACGGAAACACTCAAGCCTTTTGCATTACTGCAGCCCTCCGAAGCAACACCAAATCTCTAATACACAATTACAGCGTCCCCGAGCAGATTTCGAATCAATATCCTCCCCTAATAACGCTGGGGAAACTGAAAGCATGATGGTGCATATGGGCAGGAAGGAAGAGCCTGTTTGTCACTGCGAGCATCACATTCTCATCTATCAAGGGCTTGTTAAAGATGCAGCATCTTAAAAAAAAAGGGGAAAAAAATAAATTTAAAAACCCAAACCCTCACAAACAAGCAGCAGATTTGAGTGAGGACGGACTGGATCTGCCTGTGAGCCCAAGCACAGCCCGGCTGCTGCAATCTGCCCGGAACGCGGGGGTTAAGGAAGGTTACAACCCCCCTCGGTCCTGTTTGTAACAACAACGACATTATCGCTGTTCCAGGGGACGTTTCCAGCCCAGCGACTGTCCCCCGCACTCAGCATCACTCCCCATCCCTCGGAACGCAGCCGAGCAGCCCGGGCCGGGCTTACCGGGGGTCAGAGCCCAGGGCTGAGCGGAGCAGCCCCGGCAGGTGCCTCGGCTCCGGGGCACTTCAGGGCTGCACAGAGCAGGGGCTGCCTCCAAAATCGGCCCGACCCCAAAGCCCTGAGCGCGGCTGGCACGGGGGGCGGGCACAGCGCAGAGCCCAGGACGGGCGGAGGGAACCGGGGAGAGGCGGGGAAGGACAGGAGCGGCGGCGACAGCGCCGGGAGCTCTCTCGGCGCCTCACAGCCAGGTGCCGCAACGTTCTCACTGCCCCTGCCTCAGTTTACCCCTCCGCAGCACTCTCAGCCCCCCGGGCCGGGCGGTACCTGGGCAGGGAGCACCCCCGGCGCTCCCTCCCCTGGAACGCTCCATCATTTTCCTGGAAGCGTCGCCCCGCGCCCCCGGCCGAGCTCCCGCATCCCGCTCCTCCTCGGGACCGCTCCCGGCCCGGATTTGCGGCTTTGGCACATCCCGAGTCCCCGCTGCTCCGCTGGCCCCTCCCAGCCCGGGCGGGAGGCAGAGGAGTCTCCATGGAAAAGAGCTGGTGACAGGAGCACGGGCTCCGTGTGACAGCACTTGGAATGCGAGCGGTGAAGATTCCTTGCTTTCACAGCTCTGCCAAGCTCCTCGTTCCCCCATCCCTGCTTCCCTCCCGCTGCTCATCCCTCCCCCGGGCCCATCTGCCGGCAGACACTCGCTCGGGGCCCTGCTATTCCCAGATATTCCCTGCTATTCCCAGATATTCCCAGCCACTCCCAGATATTCCCAGCCATTCCCAGATATTCCCTGCTATTCCCAGCCATTCCCAGATATTCCCTGCTATTCCCAGATATTCCCTGCTATTCCCAGCCATTCCCAGATATTCCCTGCTATTCCCAGATATTCCCAACAATTCCCTGCTATTCCCTGCTATTCCCAGATATTCCCTGCTATTCCCTGCCATTCCCAGATATTCACAGCTATTCCCAGATATTCCCTGCCATTCCCAGCCATTCCCAGCCATTCCCAGCCATTCCCAGCCATTCCCAGCCATTCCCATACCATTCCCAGCCATTCCCAGCCATTCCCAGCCATTCCCAGCCGTTCCCAGCCGTTCCCAGCCATTCCCAGCCATTCCCAGCCATTCCCAGCCATTCCCAGCCGTTCCCAGCCGTTCCCAGCCGTTCCCATACCATTCCCAGCCATTCCCAGCCGTTCCCCCACAGGTCAGCAGCCCCCTCCCCTCCCCTCCCAGCCGGGTGCCCAGGGCAGGCCTGGTTCCAGGCAGGAATTCTGAGCGGAGCCCCGCAGGGCGCAGGGGAGCAGCCAGGTGTGACACCCGACACTGGGGGGGACGGGATCCTGCAGATTCCCCCCGGAGAGATCCCACATTTATCCCCAGGGATCCTCCCGGCCTCTCCAGCCCCCTCGTCCCCAGTCCCACCGGGGCTGGATTTGGGCTGCCCCCCGGCAGTTTTCCTGTGACATCTCAGAATGAAACATTTCCTCTTTTTTTTTACTAATTTCCTCTGTTCAGGCAAAGCCCTGCAGTGTGGCAGAGACGCCTCTGGCCCCAGCAGTGCGGGCTCTAAACCAGAGGTGCAGCAAGCCAGGAAAGGGGAGTAAAGAGCGGCACAAAGATCGTCACAACAACCGACCCCAAACGTGCTGAGCCAGGAGCAGAGCACAGCACTGAACTCCAGTTTCCTGGGTGTTTTAAGGACTCAAACCCCACGTTTGCTCCCTGAGCTGAGAGCAGAGACGAGGCAGGTCGCAATTAACTGCCAGCTCCCGGGGTACGGCCTCACAGCACCCGTCCTCTCCTCCTCACCTGCTCAGTGCGCAGCTCTGCCACCCCACCTGCGCCCACCCAGCCCTTCCAGAGAGCCCTGCAGCCCCAGGCCAGCCCTGCATCTCCACCTGCGCCCACCCAGCCCTTCCAGAGAGCCCTGCAGCCCCAGGCCAGCCCTGCATCTCCACCTGTGCCCACCCAGCCCTTCCAGAGAGCCCTGCAGCCCCAGGCCAGCCCTGCATCTCCACCTGCACGCACCCAGCCCTTCCAGAGAGCCCTGCAGCCCCAGGCCAGCCCTGCATCTCCACCTGCACCCACCCAGCCCTTCCAGAGAGCCCTGCAGCTCCAGGCCAGCCCTGCATCTCCACCTGCACCCACCCAGCCCTTCCAGAGGGCCCTGCAGCCCCAGGCCAGCCCTGCATCTCCACCTGTGCCCACCCAGCCCTTCCAGAGGGCCCTGCAGCCCCAGGCCAGCCCTGCATCTCCACCTGCACCCTGCGAGCCCCCGGAGACGGGAGCGGGCACTGCCATCTCCCCCGCCTCTGCAGCAGCAGCAGCAGCACCAAAAACGCTTTGCAGATGAGCTGGCAGAGCGGCTCCTGCCCGTCTCACCACCTGCCAGAGCCGGGCTGTGCCTTTGGTGCCTTGCTGCCCGTGGGCACAACGCCCCAAGGCAGATTCTGCTCAGCCCGGGCACCTGCAGAGGGCAAGGTCCACCTGGGAGGATGGGCAGGGAAGTTGGGGTTTTGTCCCCCAAATCCCTGCTTGTGCCTCCTCTCCCCTGCCTTTCAAAGCACTGCAGTTGAAAGGAAGCCAAATCAGGGCAGTTTTTAATATTACAGCTGAAAATGAAAGACATTATCAGTGGAACTGCCGAGTTATGAAGCCGGGCCAGGCTGGAACAGCAGGAAGGGGGGCTGGGGGAAGGCCCAGGCAAGGTGAGCACCCCCGGCCACCAGCACAGCACAGCCCCGAGCACAAAACCCGCAGCCAGGCCTCCCACACACCCCCAGAGCCCACATCACATCCCAGGCTCCTGCTGTGACCCACAGGGAGGATTTGGGGACTGAGTGGAGCATTTCCCCCAAAGCCGCAGAAATCAGAGCGGAATGTTTTCCCTCCCGTCTTCCACGGGAGGTCCAGCACTCACCTGCTGCGCTCCTGGAGGCAGGGCTGGGCAGCAGCTGGAGCAGGACAGCACTTCTGTGCCCTGCTCAGGGGCCAGCCCGGGCTCTGCAGCAGCAGGGGAAAGGACGTGGGCACGGCCCCGTGAGCCAGCTGGCGTGGCAGCCAGCCTCGGGGGTTATTCTGTCTCCTGCCCTGCTCTAATCCTCAGCCTCCCCGCACTCAGCAGAGCTGCCTGGCTTAGGAGTCATCCTCACCACCACATCTAAGATCCCCAAGCCTCCTGATCAGCTTTCAGGAGAGGACTTGGGAGCCTAAGTCTGGGGAGATTAGAAAACCTATCCCTCGGCTTCTCCAAAGGCAGAGGGGCTTTATCCCACTCTCCAGAGGGAACCTGCACCAAGGACGCTCCTGGGGAGGGCTGAGCACGGGGGGCTCCTGGAGAAGGGAGATCACTGAGGTGCTCACGTGGTTTTCGCTGCAGGGGCTGCAAAGGGTCCCAGTTTCGGCCGAGGGACGGCACCAAATGCCTCAGCACTGTGCTCCTGCTCCAGCAGCACGGGAAGAGATGGAGACCTATCTCACGCTCCCATCCACAGCACTGGGGCTGCTCTGAAAGCTTCTTGGACCACAAAGCCCTGAGTAAACAGAGAACGGAGCCAACTTCCACGGGAAACCACCCAGGCCGGGCCAGCCGGCATCCAGCGGGACCAGAGCCCCTCTTCCACCTCCTTCCCGTTACTTTCAGAGAGGGAAAAACATCCTCCCTTGCTCTTAACTGCAGCCCTGAGGATGACAATCCCCTCTGGGCAGTCTGAGATGTCTTGGCAGCATCTCCCCGTTTTCCTCTGGCACAGGCTCCGCTCAGAGCTCCATCGCTCCATCCCGGCTCCTCCCGTCCCTGTGTCCCACACAACGGCTTTGGGGACACCCTGGGGACTCCCTTTCCCAGCCACGGCCTTTTGTGAGGAGCTGCCCCGGCGTGCTGGGGCTCAGCAGGCCCAGAGCTGCTCCCAACAAAAGCTGGGAGAGCGGGATCCGGCCGCGCATCCATCGGCACCGGCCCCGGCCAGCGGGAATCCAGGGAACAAAGGCAGGGAGAAGCACGAGGTCATGGGAATAACGGGCCAGCATTTAACTGAGGGCAACGAGAATGGGGGGAAAAGTAATTATTGGGGAGGCTGGGGGCAGGGAAGCAGTCAGCTTCTGGGATTTGGGATCCAGGGACGGTTCCAGAGCCCTCACTTGGGAGCAGTCTGGCTCAGGCTGGCTGTGCAGCCAGTGCCCCCAGCAGCAGAGGAGGGCTGCAGGGAGAGCCAGGGCCCAGCAGCACTCTGACCCCAGTGACCCCACAGGAGCGCCCCAAAGGCTGCCTCGGCGTCCCCCTCCCCAAATACCGGATAACCGCAGGAACGAGGGGCTGAGCGCAGCAGCCAGCCTCCGCTGGGCACGGGGAGCAGCCTGCGTCCCCTTCCCCAGCTCACAGCCCCTCTGCCTCTGCCCCCAGCCCCTCACAGCCCGCCTCCCCCGCGGCAGAGAAGCACCTGCAGGCAACGTGCAGCGTTTCTGATCCCCAGGAGCGGGACAGAGGGAGGTGCAGGTGATGCTGGAGCCGTCCTGCTGCCTGCCTGGGACGAGGCTGTTGGCTGGGGAAGGTGCTCCAAGACCCCCCTGGCTCCCAGGTTCCCACAAAATTCATTTTTGCAGCATGCACCGAAGGCACAGAAAGGTGGTAAATATTCATGGTATGAAAAACGCTCACGGAAAGGATGTACTGCACTTAAGAGAGAGATCTGAATTAATTTTATACGCTGCAGAGAGGCTTTTTAGCAATCACAAACTTGTGAATCTCAACTTTCTTTCAGGGAAGATTTAAAGAACGCAGCTGGGAGAGTGGGCTGGAAGTCCAGGCCTTTTGGAGGCTCGTTTTCCTGCCTGGAAAGGAGCAGGTTCCAGCGGGAAAGGCAGGAGGAGGGGGGAGTTCGATAAATCAGAGACCTAAGCCAGACAGGTTATGAATTCCCCATCCCTGGCAGTGTCCAGGGAGCAGCCTGGGACAGTGGGAGGTGTCCCTGCCATGGCAGGGGTGGCTCTGGGTGGGATTTAAGTTCCCTTCCCATCAGTCTGGGATTCTGTGACCACAAACCTCTCGGGCAAAGCTTTGTTTGGCCCCGGTTTCTCCCTCTGTGCTAAAAAGCTGTGAGAATTGGCACCAGTTCTGGCACAGGGGGCTGTCACCTGTCACTGTGGAGGCAGGGACAGCACCCCCGTGCCCCTGCAGGCTCCTGGGTGGCCTCCAGGACCCAGAGCAGCTGCTCCATCTCCCTGGCTGCCCCTTCCAGAGCGTCTCCTCAGCAGGGGAAGGCCGAGGAGAGCGATTTCCAGCAGAGCTGCTGGTGGTGCTGCACCCCTTAGCACCATTGAAATGTCCAATTGCACTCATTCAGCCCCTGAAAAAAAAAACCCACTGCTCCTCCAGCCCATGACAGCTTTGACAGCCAGACTCCTTAATTCCTTTTTCTTATTCCCTTAATCTGTCATCTTTATCAGGCTGGGGAAGTGCCAGGCAGCAAGCAGGAGCCCCGGCCCCGATCAATCTCCACATTACAGCTGACAGAATGGTGCTAATAACTTATTGATCTCATGTTTGCCAAGCCCCAGTGGGGCCGAAAGGCTCCCATTGATTGGCTTGAGGGGAAGGAGCCTCTCAGCTGAGAGCAGAGCGGAAAACCTTCAAATTGTCTTCTTCCCCAGGAGCTGGGAGAGGGAGGGAGCTGGGCAAGGAAGGGCAGGGACCAGGAGAAGGGACTGGGGAGGAGGAGGAATGGGAAGGAAGAAGGTGTGAGAGAGAGATGAGGGTTAAGAATGGAAAAGGAAGTGGAGGGGAAAAGGGTTTGAGAAGAAAGAAATGCCAAGAGGAGGGGAAAGAGCAGGGAAGGGGAAAGAAGCAAAGGGAAGAAACGGATTTGGGAACAAAAAGATTGTGCAGAGCTGAAAAATGAATGGAACAGGCAGCTGGGCCTCTTCTTGCTCACAGCAAATCATTAATAAAATCCTTCCCATGGCCAGCCCTCCATCCTGAAATAACTCTTCCCGAGCCTGCTGGCACAAAGCGCTGCTCACTCCCGGGCAGGGAGGAACCGCCAGCTTTACCTGGGGACAGCAGCACGACACAGCCCCGTCCCCACGGGGACACAGTCCCAGTTCAACCCCAGCAAATCCCCGCCAGCTCCTGGATCTGCACCGGCCCGGAGCCACCAGGAGCCACCAGAGAGAGGGAAGGGAGCTGGGGGTGTGTTCTGAGCCCCGGGATCACCGGTGTGCAGGGACAGGAGGGAAAACAAACCAAGAGAGACCTCTCACCAACCACAGCAACAGCTCAGAGCTCCTTCCCACTGCCCTGGGCAGTGCCAGGGTCACTCACACCCTGCCCTGGGCAGTGCCAGGGTCACTCACACCCTGCCCCAGGGTCACTCACTGCCCAGGGCTCTTTTCCTGGTGGATTTCTCTCCAGTTTATCCACCCCAAAGCCTGCAGCAGCATTTCCACGAGCATCCTCCAACACAGGCAGCTCCCTGCACCGCTCTCCCTCCAGCAGGACTTGTCCCCCTGTGTCACCCAGTGGGCACCCCTGGCAGGACCAGGGGCAGAGCAGCAGCTCCCAGCCTGCTCCTCCCCACAGGAGGGACAGGGACAGGGACAGAGCTGTCCCCCCGAGCAGCAGGCACAGGAGGCTGTGCAGGACTCACCCAGCCCGGTGCCAGGGTCAGGGCAGGGACACCCTGTGCCACCCAGCAGCAGGGAGGTGTCACGGCACCGGGGATCTGCTTCCAGCTCTTCCCCAGCTGCCTGGAGAGGCACCTGGCAAAGGAGGCGGAGGCAGGGGGCGGGGAGAGGTTATTTCTGGAAGCAGGATAATCTCGCTCTTCCCGGAGCTGCGGGGAAAGGGAGCAGCACTCGGCGTTGGCTGGGGATTCAAAGCTGCTGCTGCTGCGTGGGGTTGGTGCCTCCAGCCCCAGGGAGGGATGGATTCCTCATCCCCATTGAGCACAGGCTCCCCCAAAGTGAGGGAGACCCCAAAACCTCCCCAGAGGATTTGCAGAGCCCTCCTACACGGAGCCGGTCCAAACCCCTGCCCAGCTGGGCCTCGAGGATCTCAGGGGTCTTTTCCAACCTTTAACCGAACTCCAACAACAGAGCCCTAAAGCGCCTCAGCTCCTTCTCCTCTTGGCAAAGCCAAGAATAAAACCTGAGCGCTGGGAGCAGCAAAACCCCCTGCACGGAGCAGGAAACGCTCCCACGCTGGCTTTTCCCACTTTCCCCTCACTGCCCAAGACCTCTGCTCTTGGTGACCTCCCACTCCTGCGAGGCTTCGGGAGATGAAAAACAAACTGAAAGAGAGCACGGAGAGGGGACGGCGCTCCAGCTCCAAGCCCGGAGGATGCAGAGCAGGGACAGAGCCTCGACCCTCCCGTTGCCAAGGTAAACAATTGTCCTTCACGGGAAAACACGTCAACAACGGGGCCTGGGCTTCCAGCTCCTGGATGCCCATTTGGTGCTGATTTTCTGCTCAATTTGAGGCAGCAGTCCAATAAAGGCTGCTGCTTTTTTTCCCTGTTGTTTGGCTTAGTTAAATGAAAACACGTCTGCAGCCCAGCTCATTATCCCGCGCCCCGAGAGCAGCCGTGCGCCGGGATCCTGTCTCCAGCCATTAGCAGCAACATCCCTGATCCCAATTCCTTCTCATCCCCAATATTAACTCCTCCTTAGCACATGAAAGCTCCGGGTCTCAGTGCAGAGCCAAACGAGGTCGCTGCAAGGGACACGGAACACACTGAGGCAGCTGTGGATCCATAAAAACCCCAAATTCTTACACCTGAGTCTCCTCACAGTCCAGAAATTCCTCCTTCTCCCTCGCTCAGCTGACAGGGCACCACGTGGAACGATGACACAGGAGGGTGAGTACAGAACAAATCCTCTGACAGAGAGGAATCTCAGCTCCCTGAGGTTTCTGAGCCACTCTGCTCTTCCAGGGCTGCGAAAGCACCGGGAGTAAAGGAGCCCTAAGGGAGCAGGGCTCCCGAAGCGGGGACGCAGGTGTCACACTGTCCCCAGCACAGGGCATTCCCGCAGGAATCGCTGCAGGGGAAGATGCAGCTGCCCCAGACACCGAGGACATCCCTGCTCCCGCGGGGCCGAGGCTCTGGGGTTTGTCATCCCCACCACACCGACCAAAAAGCCCCGGAAAAGCCTCTCTGGGATCTCTGCCCCACGGCCGAACTGCCCTGCTGCTGCCCCACGGCCAAGGGCTTCAGTCCCAAACATTTTATGCGGCGAATTTCTCGCTGTTCGAGGCTCTGTCTCCACTCTCAGACCCTCTCCAGCCACCAAACCAAACTCCCTGCGGGCACCAGGGGTGGAAGGAAGAGAGGGAAGAGCTACCCACCTTCCTCTAGCATCAGGGAGCCTGAATCCTCCACTTCTATCCATGCAAATAGTCCTACTGCAACTGGAAACCCATGAAATCTGGCACTGCAGAACAGAGGGTGTTTGAGGAGAGAAAGAGGAGAAATTAACAGGATTTTTTTAAAATTTTTTTTCTTTTTTTCTTTTTTTTTCAGGAGAGGAATGAATTAAAGCCTCGGGAGCAGGACTCTGGTGCAAAACGCTGCCTCAGGCCCCAAAGCAGCGTGCCAAGCACACAAACCTGGGGGGAAGCACTTCCTGAGACCCTCTGAGGCTGTTCCCGAGGGAGCACAGACCCCACTCCCTGCGCTTTTCCTCTCTTCCTTCCCTTCCACCCCCAGCTGCAGTTTCATTAGCAGCCAGGACCACCACGGGAGCGGGGGTCAGCAGGGAACCCTCTGCGGGGTCAGCCCAGGAGACACAGGTCAGCGTTTGTAGGGAAACTGCTCTGGGGGCTTTGGGAATCACAAAGCTGCTTTTCCAGGCGCTGCTCCCTGCTCCCGGAGCAGGCTGGCAGTGCCAAGGGCTGCCTCACCCCTCTGCCCTGCACAGGGAGCCAACCTCACCCCCAGCACCGGGCCTCAGCCCTTCCCCACCTCCCTAAAGCCAGAAAAGCCCCAGAACCCCCCACGATCATTTTTCATTAGTTTCAGCCCCTTTCCCCGTTTCAAGATCCAGTAATATTGCTGATTTTCCAGCCCGTGCTGTTTGAAACCACAGCACTGCCTCTAATCCTGGCTGTCACACCAAGTGAAGGAATTCCCTCCCAGGATTAATCACAAACCAGCCAACCCTGCCAGCTTCAGCCTTTTTGCTGCCCCCACGGGCTGGCGGTGAGCAAATCCCCGCCGTTTGTGCTGTCCTCGTTCCCAGCCCTCTCCTGGAGCTCGGGCAGGAGCCGGCACCGCTGAGTCCTGCTCCTGCAGCGCTCAGAGCACAGTGGGGAGCGCAGCAGCCTCCAGAGAGCTCCTCCTGCCCTCCCTGGGGCCGATCCCAGCCAGGAACCAGCAGCAGGAACATTCCAGAGCACATCCCAGCAGTGATGCAGGACTTGGTGAACCCAACGGCACCAGCATCATTTATTCAGCATTGTTTATCTCCAGGTGCCTTTTTAGGGGAGATTCTCATAACCCAAGACGCAGAGTTGTTCTACAGGGCAGGCAGCTGGGGGCAAGGTTCTCCTCCCCTTCTTGTTGGAACAAAATGGTTTCAACAACAGCCAATCCTTCAGACTGACCCAGCAGCACCTCTGAAAGCTCTGTGTGCAGCAAGTGACGATTACCCAGTTCCTCTTCCAGCAAAATCTGCCCCAGCAGCGCTCAGCCCCGAAGCCCAGCGTGGAACTGGCCCTGGGGAGAGGTGACAGAGCCCCTGTCCCCTCAGACACCTCCTGTCCCCCCTCGCTCCTGCCCCAGTCACCTCTCGCTGGACACCCAACCCTGTTGTGACCTCCAGGGCTCTGTCCCTGGCTTGGTGGCCTCTGGTGCGCATGAGCCTCCCCCTTTTCACTCCAGGAGCATTTCCCGGGATCACAGAGGTTGGAAAAGAGCTCCAAGATCAGGCAGCCCAAGCGTTAACCCAGCAGCACTAACCCACGTCCCGAGTGCACATCCACAGGTGCCCTGGACACCTCCAGGGTGGGGACTCCACCACTGCCCTGGGCAGCCTCCTCCAAAGCTTCCCCTCAACAAACTCTTCCTAACATTGAACCCAGACCTCCCCTGGCACAACTCGAGGCCATTTCTTACAGTTTCTTAATTTAATAAACGACCCAGAGCGCCTCAATTAAGAAACAGGGAGCAGAGTTCCCACATCTCCTCTTTTCTCCTGATGGGAATGAGAAGAAGCCTTTGCATTTCTGGAATGCCGCAGGTCTCAAAGAATTCCAGCGATGCTGGTGAAGCCCAGCAGTTTCTCTGCAAAGCAAACAATACTGAAACCCATTGTGACATGCAGGGTCAGCTGAGCCCCACAGACTCCAGCAGGGTCACAGGGAAAAGTGGATTTATGGCCAGTTTGGCTTTCGGAGTTGTGCAGGGGAAAAGGGCTTTGGAAAATTGTTAATGATGGGCTTGGAGATTCAGCCGTGAAAGCCAAGCCTGGGAGCTGCCACGGCTGATTTACAGACACACCACAAATCCCTCCTGAGTGGGACTCAAGAAGTTATTTAGGATTTCACCCTCCAAAGACATTCCCAAAGGGTGTCAGGTGTGGTGCCCCCTCCGGATTTGGGGTTCACTCACACACTCAGCAGAATGAGGGACAAAATACAGGAACAAATCCACAACCAGACAGATTTTCAGGAAAGGCCTCTGTGAGCACAGAGAGATCCTGCTCTGATTTGGAAGGGCAGGGATCACTCAGCAGAAAAACTGACAGAAACCCCATTTTTCCCCTCAACTTGTATTTATAATTGAAGGATCCTGCAATCAACAAGCAGATCTTGGTTTGTTTACTCCAGACTCTCACATTTGCCATCCTTCCCCACCCTCCCTTCCTGATATCCAGGGTCAGCAGGATCCCACTGGAGCATTTCTGGGCTCACACTGCCTGGAGCTGAACCCAAAAACTGCCAGGTAGCACCAGAAACGCAACCAACCCTGCTCCCAGAGGAGCTGGCAGGCCCGGCAGCAGCGTGGGGAACCTGTGATTAATGAAATTACAAATCAAATCCTGCTCCCTGCGAGGCCTTTCTGCTCCACTTGGCACCAGCCCTGGGGACGCTTCCCTCCCGCGCTGGCACAAGCTCCTCTCACACAGACCACCGGATCTGAGAACAACACGAGGCTGGGACCTGCAGAGGCTTCACCAGCACCACGAAATCCTTCCCACGTTCAGCTTTAGCCAGAACAGTCAAAGATTTCCTACAGCTACAGCGTGACACAGAAAAGAAACGACGGGAAAACCAGCGGATGGGGGAGAGGAGGGAGAGGGAGAGGAGGGAAAAGGGAGAGGAGGGAAGAGGGAGAGGAGGGAAAAGGGAGAGGAGGGAAAAGGGAGAGGAGGGAAAAGGGAGAGCAGGGAAAAGGGAGAGCAGGGAGAGCACGACCCCAGGGCAGCAGGAGGTGCCCCAGCCCTCACCTGCAGCTGCCAGCCCCACGTCCAGGGTGTTCCTCTTGAACTCACAGCGGCTCTGGGTCTCTGGCATAACGAGCTGGCGGCTCTGGTGCAGGTTGGAGATGATGGTGGAGAGGTCGCTGTCGCGGCTGCGGCAGAGCACAGAAACCCCACGTTAAGGAAATCCCATCTGCACCCAGCAGTAATTGATTTTCCCCCGTGTGAGCACATCTGGGAGAGGCTTTGTGCGCTCCAGCACCGCTGCATTGCAGGAGAGGTCCCCTCTCCCTCCCTCCCATGGGGTAACCTCTCCTCAGTTTGGGGGATTTCAGAGCCCTTCCCGAGCTCCCCTCTCATTTCCCATCAAGGACCCTGCAGCTGCCAGAGCTCCTGATCCCAGCCCTGCCAGATATAACTTGCGTGGGCCAGGACTCACATCTAGGATGGAAAATCTGAAAGCGGAGGAATTGGCAGATCTGCTCCAGAATTAATAGGAAACTTGAACTGAACTAACTGATAGTTTTCTATCAGCTGCCACCCCTCTATTCTTAAAAACCGAAGTTTTTCCATTCCATCATTGCCGGGACAAAAGGCTGCTTGTTTTGATTGAATAATAGTTTTTCTCCTTAGAGAGAAGCCCACCACGAGCCCGGGCAGCAGCGTTCTCAGAGCTGAGGGGACAGATTTATTTACAAAACCCATTTCCAACCCTCCCCTCCAACAGATCCTGAAACAATGCTCTTCCTTCTGGGAAAAGAGACTGTTGTTAGAGCAATTCAGCATTATTTTGCCTGTTCTTGCACCACATTGCTGCTAACTAGGCTGGTTTAGTCCTTTGTTTTTTTCCCTATTTTTTTTCCCCATTCTATGGAGAGGAAAAAGACAAAACCCAATTCGCTGTAGCTGACGCTGCAGCTCAGTGGCGAATGCTTTTGCTGGCAAACCTCTCTCCAGTTGCAAAATATTCCTGAATAAATGATCTACACAGAGCGAGGAGGAAGAACCAGGTGGAGGCCACGGCAGGAGCAGGAACGTCTCCCTTTTGCTTGCTGGCAGGGGATGCTGAGCTCCTCATCCTCCCAGCACCAGGGGCTCACCCCGAGCTACTCGGGGCCTCTTTCCTCCCTGCCCTCTCTCTGAAGGGAAGATGACAGCCAGGA
The DNA here is from genome assembly GCF_015227805.2 of Hirundo rustica. NCBI lineage: Eukaryota > Metazoa > Chordata > Aves > Passeriformes > Hirundinidae > Hirundo > Hirundo rustica. The sequence continues at coordinate 6,416,204 of NC_053471.1, forward strand.
AAAGGCACTCTTGGAAAAAAGCGGCACAAACGAGGAATATTGCCCTCCCTGCCCGGCCACAGCTCCCACCCAGGGGTGTCCTCACCTGGGCCCGGCAGGGCAGCCCGGAGGGTGCATTATCTGCGGAATTACCCGGCCCTGATCTGCCTTAAATACCCCCCATGCCCCCAGCGCTGCTGCCCCCGGCCCCCAGCGTTTCCTGGGGCTGCAGCTGGGGCTAATCCGTGTCCAGCTCGCTGCTAATCAGATCAGTTCATGACAGAAAGTCTTTAGGTACTTTCAGCGGGCGTCTGGCTGCAGATTTTCCCGGGAGGCTGCAGACACAAAGAGCCCCCGGTGCCCCCCAGGATCCCCCCAGCGCTCAGGGGGATCAGCAGGGAAGGGATCTGGGATCCCAAATCCCCTGAGCACCCACGGCATCTCCCCCTGCCCCAGCAGCTCCTTATGCAAGCACCAGGCTCGTTGCTTGAGCAAGCCCACAGGTGAGTGGGAAGCCCGTTTCTCCTGTGCCAAGCAGTTTTGGGTCTTATCCTCTTTTAGCTGCCACCTTTAAGATGCATTATGCAAATATTTTGGTGTCTTAAGTCATTTATGGGATTAATGTGAAGTGATTATCAGTTCTTTTTAATCATGCCAATCAATAAGTGGCTGTCAGGGACAGAGGACAAATGCAGATAAACGCTGCCATCAGCACGAGGCCCGGAAAGGGCGGAGGAGAGGAGCCAGGAGAGCAGGGAGTGGGAAGAGAAAAATGGGATAATTACATCTTTGCATTTGCACGGTGCCTCGCATCCCAATGGAGCCCGGAGCAGCGCTGGTGTGTAAACACCTTCAGCTACGGGGAGGGATTGTTTTATCTACCAGGAAAATGCAGCTCCCTCCCTCAGGAGTGGCTCCTCAAAACCCAGAGAGCGCGGAACACCGGGATGTGTCCAGGGAAAACAGAACCCAGGAGGTTTCTGTGAAAGGAAACATCCCCACTGCAGCGCTGGTGTTCTCCTCCCCCCAAAATCTGGTGCTTTCAGGAGCTTTTCCATGGGTGTCAAATGAAAATCATCGTGGTGTGCAAAGGTGCAACAGCAAATGCAAGCTCAGGGACCACAAGCACACTCCAGGCTCTGAACTCCACTCAGTTCACCCACGGAATCAGGCAGAATCCAGTCCCCATCCTCCATCCCAGTCCCTGTCCTCCACTCCAGTCCCCATCCTCCATCCCAGTCCCTGTCCTCCACTCCAGTCCTCATTCTCCATCCCAGTCCCTGTCCTCCATCCCGGTCCCTCTCCTCTATCCCAGTCCCTCTCTCCAATCCCAGTCCCTCTCCATCCCAGTCCCTGTCCTCCATCCCGGTCCCTCTCCTCTATCCCAGTCCCTCTCTCCCATCCCAGTCCCTCTCTATCCCAGTCCCTCTCTCCCATCCCGGTCCCTCTCTCCCATCCCAGTCCCTCTCTCCCATCCCAGTCCCTCTCTCCCATCCCAGTCCCTCTCCTCTATCCCGGTCCCTCTCTCCCATCCCGGTCCCTCTCCTCCTCCCAGCCCTTTCTGAGCCAGCGCAGGGTGCAGAACCCCAGCAGGGGACGAGGCAGAGGGAGCAGCCCCGGGGCCCCTTTGGCTCCTGCCCTGGGAGCCCCGGGGGTCCCAGAGGTGCTGGCAGTGTCCCCGAGGGTCACACGCCACGGCAGCTCCCGGCGCCCGCTCAGCCAGAGCCCGAACGCATCTCATTCACGGCCATTAGCAGCGAGCGCGTCTCTAACGAGCAGAGGGATGAGCAGACTAATGGCTGGAGACAATTAACCAAAATATAAATCAGCGTCAGGGCTCCGCAGGCAGCCAGGCGCCCGCGGGCTCTGCTGGCTCTCGCCCGGCGCTGCTCACGCTGCAGGGAGGGGCTGCAGACGGGGGAAGGAGACAGTTCGGTCAAAATTTAAATAATTTCCAAGAGTGGCTGCCTTTCAGTTCTCTGCAGCTCCCTGTCTCCCAGGATGGAGCAGCGACCCGGCTCCGAGCGCCCCATCCTCCTCACGGTGATGCCTTAATTTTATCTTCTCTGTGTTTCAGGCTCTGTGGTGCCCAGGGTGCAGCTCTGAGCTCACACCCAGCGTCACTCAGCTCTGCACACAGCAGGGCACAGAACAAATCCTGTTCCACATGGACACCAAAAACATCGAGTACAACTCTCACGCCCAAAAGCACAAACAGCGGTGGCTGAAGGGAGGAACAAGAAGGATGGGACCTCACAACCTGGAGCTGGAACTGGACAATTAAACCGCAATGTGCAAATGGAGCAAAACATAAAAGCGTGAGACCTCGTGACCATTTGTCCATTTTGGGTCCATTTTGTGCCCATTTTGGCTCCACCTTGGGTGCAGCCCTGGCCAGGCTCTTGTCCTGCCCAAGATGTACCCTAAAGGCCTTTCAATAAACCTCTCCTTTATTCTCTGGCTCTGTCCCTTTTATCCTTTAGCCCACCTGGTCCTGCAGCCACAGGAGCTCCAGGGAAAACTGGGATAAAACCTGAACCAGTCCCAAACCAGCAGACACAAAATCCCACAGACCCAGAAACTGCAGGAGAGCGGAGGGAGCGGGGAACGGGTCCAGCACCACACCAGACCGGGTAACTTCTAATACTTAAGCAAATCAAAGGAGAGCTGGGAAAACACAGCCAAAAATCTCTGACGTGATGCAAAAGGAGGAGACCGGAAGAGAAGAGAGACTCGGAAAGTGAAAAATAAACCAGAAAAATATTTCTTTTAAGATACATTTCACCGTCTCTCCATCCCCTTAACGATCACCCAGTAAGTGCAGGGATTATATTAAATTTTACTGATCAATACAGCAGCCATAAAACCGTGCCGACCCTCTGCCCCTCCCTCCAATAAAGAAAGGAAAAATCCAATATGCAAGAGGAGGGATGTCAGGGCCCGCAGGGGAGGAGGCAGGAGGGCAGCGATCGGGGCGGGCAGGGCAGGAGGAGCAGCCTGGCTGCACCAGTGGTGTCTCACCTGGCTCAGGTGCCAGGCTCAGCTCCCTCACTCCGCAGCGCTTCCCCTCCCTGACCCTGCCTGAGGCACCGGGAGAGGCAGAGAAGCTCCAGGGAGATAGAACATCCCCAGAAGCTGCAGGAACACAAGGGATTTCCCCTCCTCTGCTGGTCCCAGCCGCACAAAAAGCCAAGTTCTGGTGTCAGGAGAAGTCCCAGCCAGAGCCAGCGGCTGCTGCAGGGAACGGCCTCAGCCTGCACCAGGGAGCTTTGGACTGGAGAGCAGGAAACATTTCCCACGCGAAAAAAGGGGAATGCTGGAGTGCCCAGCGCTGCAGGGCCACAGCAGCCGTGGGGATGTGGCCCTTGGGGACACCACGGGCGGGACTGGGTGACCTGGGAGGGCTTTTCCAGCCGGGACAGGCAGGGTTTGGCGAGAGGGGAGCGCGGCTCGGGGCTGCCCGAAGCGGAGCGCACGCCCAGGGTCGGGAGGGATGTAAATCAGGCGGGGAATAACGAGCTTTTTATGGGAGCCATTAAAGGAGAGCCCAGATTGGGCCATAAATGCTGTTGCATCATTAGAGCCCCGAGAAAGAAGCTCCTGTAAGAGCACAGCTGTGGGGCGGCAGGGCTGCTGCAGCACTGGCACCCAGCGGGGCTCAGATCTCCTAGTTAGCATTAAAAAAAATAATAATAATAACTGATCTCTAAAGAAACGTCAGCACTCCAGTCCAACCCCTGGAAAAAAAACTCAAAAAACCTCTATTTGGTGAATGTGGGTGTTGCACAAGGACCTGGGAGAGCAATTCCTGCTGCAGCCCCCACATAAAACACCACCAATGTCATCGCTTTTCCCTCAGCCCGCAGTGTCCAGCCTCCGTGGGCCATTTAATCACAGACTCATTGATTTTCAAGCCCCAGAAGGGACTGCTCTATCTCCCTGCTCTGACCTCCTGCACGGAACCTGTCAGGAAATCAGCCCCTGGTGCTCCCGGTTAATGGTGGCAGCTCAGAGTGGGGAAAAAAATATCTGTGAGCTGTGTCTCAGAGATCCTCCCCATCCCAACCCAGAGCTCTGGCAATAAAATCCTGTTCATTCCCAAGAACTGATGGATCCCCTCAGCTCCTTCCTTGCCACGACACAAACCTTCCTAAACAAAATTAAAAAAAAAACACAAAACCAATTTCACGAGCTCTGCCTCCCCCAGCGCAGGACCAGGCAGGAGGGACCCCGGGGTGGGGAACTCTGCGGTGGCTTTGTCCCGGCACGCCCGGCTGTGCCCTGGCACGGCCCGCGGCGCCCTGGCGGGCACAAAGTCGGCAGCAAAGCCGGGCCCTGTGTCAGCAGCAAGGGCACTGTGGCTCAGAAGGGCTGAGCTCAGCGCCGCCGTCCCTCCTCCCGCCGCAGCCCCCGGGCAGCGCCCGCGCTGGGCACGGCGGGATTGGGGTCACGGATCTGCGCGCTCAGGGGACGCGCGGGGACGGCACGAGGGCTGCACGGGGCAGCCGGCGCTGCCACCGCCCTGGCACGGCCCGGGCACCTGTGTGACACGCCTGGCACCTGTGTCACATGCCTGGCACCGGTGTCACACGCCTGGTACCTGTGTCACACACCTGGTACCGGTGTCACACCTCTGGCACCAGTGTCACACCCCCGGCACCTGTGTCACACGCCTGGCACCACTCTGGCACATCCCTGCCACCGGTGTCACACCTCTGGCACCTGTGTCACACCCCTGGTACCTGTGTCACACCCCTGGCACCGGTGTCACACGCCTGGTACTGGTGTCACACGCCTGGCACTGCTCTGGCACATCCCTGACACCTGTGTCACACCTCTGGCACCTGTGTCACACCTCTGGCACCTGTGTCACACACCTGGCACCTGTGTCACACACCTGGTACCACTCTGGCACATCCCTGGCACCTGTGTCACAACCCTGGCACCGCTCTGTGTCACACGCCTGGCACCGCTCTGGCACATCCCTGGCACCTGTGTCACACCTCTGGCACCTGTGTCACACCCCTGGTACCTGTGTCACACGCCTGGTACCAGTGTCACACCTCTGGCACCACTCTGGCACACCCCTGCCACCTGTGTCACACACCTGGCACCTGTGTCACACCCCCGGCACTGCTCTGGCACAGCCCTGGCACCTGTGTCACAACCCTGGCACCACTATGTGTCACACCTGTGTCACATGCCTGGCACGTCCCTGGCACACCCCTGTCAGAGCCAGCAGCTCCTGGAAATTCCCCCTGCCCCAGCAGTGAGAGGTTCCCCGAGGGAATTTTGTGCTCTGGACAGAAGCCAGCAGGCAAAGCTCAGGGAAAGCTTGGTGGCACTTGGCCACCTCTTATTATTGCTTTTAGTTCTTAAATTATATGTGTCCATTTTTATCACATAACTGTATTTTTATATTATATTTCTATATTTTATAGGTATATATCAATATGAAAATGTATGTTATTATATATTATATTGTATAATATGTATTATGTATTTATATATTATAAAGTATCTGGTATTTATATTGTATATTATATATTATATATTATATATTGTATATTATATATTGTATATTATATATTATATCTTATATCTTATATCTTAATCTTATATCTTATATCTTATATCTTATATCTTATATATCATGTACATTCTATATTGCATATTATTATATATCCTAGTGTATATTATTATACATATTATGTATTTACCATTCGTATTTCATATAACATATCCATAATATATGTTTGTATTATATATTATTAAATGTTATATTGTATTTCTATTATATTTTTATTGCTCGGCCTTTTGGGTAACTTTTAAAAACGTCACCATTGGTAAAAAACCCCCTCTGGGTCACTCTCTGTCCTCCTCAGACATGAATTTGACAACAATTCAGCATCCGAGCCGCGCCTCGCACCTCCAGGCACAGGAACAAGGGAGGGAAAGGGGGAAACGAGGGGAAGGAGGGAGGGATAAACAAATTTTCCCAACTGGAGGGAGCAGAGAAGCCTGAAAATCCCAACCCTACCCGTGGGCAGCACGGCCCTAAATCTCCCTGCAGACTGAGCCTGAAAAAACAAATTAATCATCCTGCAATGTCCCCAGCAAAATGCCCATAAAATTTCATTAATGCTCATGACAGTTCATAAAAATGATCAGTAGGGCTGGCAACTCCAAAATAAGGTGGAAATAAGTATGAAGATGTTTTTACTGTAAGGCTGCTTTGTCATTCAGCTCCCTGCCAGCTCATAAATAAAATAAAATAAAAGATGGAATTACATCACCCTGAGAGACGGGGAGGAGAGAGATCCCTGAAGTTTGGGACATGTCAGGGACACACGAACGGATGTTGTGCTCAGCCAGGAACAGGAATGTGTGCCTGGCACAGCTGATGGGGCTGAGGGCTCTTTAAACGTCCCAAATTCCCCTCACCACTCACCAAGCCCGAGCTGATGAAATATTGAAATCCTCGTCTGAGCAGCTTTAACTGCTGCTGGGGCAGCAGGGGAGACCCCGAGCTGAGGGAAGGGAGGATCCCCAGGAGCCCCCCACACCACCCAGCTCAAAATCTAGGTTAATTTCAATTTAAATTAATTGTTTGGGGCACCCCAAACCACTCCAGCCCCAGAGAGGGGTGTGAGGAGAGGGGGCTGGAGAAGATCTCCAGTTCCAGGAGCGCCCTGGAGGTGTGGATCCAGAGTCAGGTCCTGCCAGCGTGGACTGGTCCTTCCAGGTGTGGTTGTTTCTTTGGGGATTGTGTGACTCAAAGCAGGAATCCTCCCCAAGCCTGGCTGTGTCCCAGCCACACGCAGAGGCCTGGGATGTTCCGTTTATCCCAAATCCACCAGGATTCCCTACCAAAGGTCCCATCCCGCCCTGCCACGGCAGAGACACGGCCAGAGTGACTCCTGATAAACTTTCCCCCTTTTCCTGTGGGTGTCCATCAGCTCTTCCCACCTCCATCTGAAGTGCAATTTTAGCTTTAGGGTGGAAGTTCAGCCTGGTTTGCAGCTCCCCACTCCCCTTTCGCACCGGAACCTCTGCTGGTCCATAAATGGTCTCCTCTCCCTTCCCCGTCATCCCTGTAGCCAGATAAATCTTCCTGGGAATGAGTGCAAGAGCAGAAAGTGCTGCTAATGAAATGATGATGACATAATTAATTCAGATTAAGTCATACTTTTCATCACTCCAACTTTTCTCCTTGTTTGGCCTTGTCCCTGCAGGAAAGGGAAAAGGCCACTCAGGTACCTCTGCCGTGCCTGGTTCCTAGAAATCCAGGATGAGGATGAAGTATTTCCCTGAAGCGGTCTGGATGGGCTGAATTCAGTCTGATGCCGAATAAATGTCCTTTTCCTGCCGGTGCAAGCCATGGCTGACACATCTGTGGTGTCTCACTGGGGACTTCTGAAGCCTTCCACGGGGTCCAGAACCAGATTTGTCCCCCCGAGTCCCCAGGAGTTCTGGGATCTCCCCAGTCTCCTCCTCCCTGACTTCTCCTGATGGACAAACCTCACGCTGCCCAGCTCAGCAGCAGCTTTTCCAGCTGGGGAGCAGCCAGGGAGTGCCAGAGGGGGAAGGCAGGTCCCGTGAGGGGCACTCTGCTCCGCTGGCACTGCCCGCTGTCCCTGCTGCAGCTGCAGGGCTCTCCCCTGGCACCGCCCAGCTCTGCCAGCGCCCGCTGCGGGCTGAGGCTGCTCGGGGCTCTGAAAACTCCCTCTGACCTTCCAGCCCCCTTCCAGCCCTCGGGGATTAGAAGGGAGAAGCTTACTAGGGAAAAAAAAAACCTAAATAAAAACAAAACCAGCCAGCCCCCCGAGGCATCCTGCATCAGTGCTGGAAGGGCAGAGCAGGGCAGCAGGGCTGTGGCACTCGAGAACGTCACCTGTGTCACTCAGCAGAGCTCTGCTGAGTCAGGAGCAGCCTTGACACCTCCAGCAGCAGCAGCAGCAGCAGCAGCTTCCCAACCCAACCCTACCCTACCCTACCCTACCCTACCCTACCCTGCCCAGCCCTGCCCTGCCCTCCCTGCGTGTCTTCCCAAAGGAAGGAGCTAAATCACCGAATTTCCCGTTTCTCCCACCTCGTTTCCCAGGTGGTTTTCATCTCCTCCTTCCCCCCAGCCTGATTTATGTCCTTTTTCCACTCCCCTTTCCCCGCAGCTCCTGGGGCTGCAGCTGCAGCGCACCCACGCAGCTGCAGTGAGAGCAGTGCGGCTCAGTGCCAGCAGTGCAGCTGCAGTGACAGCGGTGCAGTGCCAGCGCCAGCAGTGCAGCTCAGTGCCAGCAGTGCAGTGCCAGCAGTGCAGCTCAGTGCCAGCAGTGCAGCTCAGCACCAGCAGTGCAGCTCAGCGCCAGCAGTGCAGTGCCAGCAGTGCAGCTCAGCGCCAGCAGTGCAGCTCAGCACCAGCAGTGCAGTGCCAGCAGTGCAGCTCAGCGCCAGCAGTGCAGCTCAGCAGTGCAGCTCAGCGCCAGCAGTGCAGTGCCAGCAGTGCAGCTCAGCGCCAGCAGTGCAGCTCAGCAGTGCAGCTCAGCGCCAGCAGTGCAGCTCAGCAGTGCAGCTCAGCAGTGCAGCTCAGCACCAGCAGTGCAGCTCAGCAGTGCAGCTCAGCGCCAGCAGCGCAGTGCAGTGCCAGCAGTGCAGCTCAGCACCAGCAGTGCAGCTCAGCACCAGCAGTGCAGCTCAGCAGTGCAGCTCAGCGCCAGCAGTGCAGCTCAGCAGTGCAGCTCAGTGCCAGCAGTGCAGCTCAGCGCCAGCAGTGCAGCACAGCAGTGCAGCTCAGCGCCAGCAGTGCAGCTCAGCGCCAGCAGTGCAGCTCAGCAGTGCAGCTCAGCGCCAGCAGTGCAGCACAGCAGTGCAGCTCAGCGCCAGCAGTGCAGCTCAGCGCCAGCAGTGCAGCTCAGCGCCAGCAGTGCAGCTCAGCGCCAGCAGTGCAGCTCAGCGCCAGCAGTGCAGCTCAGCGCCAGCAGTGCAGCTCAGCAGTGCAGCTCAGCGCCAGCAGTGCAGCTCAGCGCCAGCAGTGCAGCTCAGCACCAGCAGTGCAGCGCAGCACCAGCAGCTCAGCACCAGCAGTGCAGCTCAGCGCCAGCAGTGCAGCTCAGCACCAGCAGTGCAGCTCAGCGCCAGCAGTGCAGCTCAGCCCATGGTGGCACCGGGATCTGCTCCACACGCTCGGGGCCACTCAAAGAGAGAAAACCTTTTTCTGTCCCGCCATATAACCCCCAACTCCTCCCTCTGCCACACACCGTGAGCGGGTTTTTCCCCTCTGAACGGGCTGGGTGGGCAGCCTCTGACAGCTGGGCTCATCAGGAAAAGCAAAACTCCTGTTCCCAAGGGCAATTACTGAGGTTTCTTCCAGGACAGAGCTAAACTGGAGGGAACAGTCAAGCTGAGGAAGACCAGGAAATGTATTTGACGTAAAAATCAGGCCATTATTTTATTCCATGCATTGCGAGTTCAGAATTCTTTTTTTTTTTTGAGACAGGGATTCTGATTTCCAAAGGTGTTGGCACCCTCAGCTGCCATTGTGCAGAATCATTGCTCACAGGGCCATTAATTAAGGCACTGTCAGCACTTCCACCCCAAACCTCTGCTTTTTAGGGGTTTATAACTCAGCCATAAAACTCTGCTCTGGGCTGAAATTTAGCATGAAAGGCTCTGCCTGGAAGGAATCCATCCTTTTGTATTTGAGAGTCCCAAAAGCTTGGAGCAGCAAGCCAGGGGTTTTATTCTAAGGGCTGCCTTTCAAAAACCTGTTTTTATGGGTGCTGCCTGCTCATTGTGCTCACTCTGGGGTGGGGTTTGCGCTCTTAACGCTGGAAAATTTAGGAGTTATGGGGGTTTGTGGTTCAGAGCCACAGTCTGTGCTTCGTTAAAAACCAGAGAATTCCTCTGCGCTCTCTGGTCCCCACGGCAGGATGAGTCCACGTGGATTTCCCACCTTCACTCCCTCTCAGGGGTCAGTTAAAGACGTGGACATTGTCTTCTGCTCCACCAGTGGCAGTATTTCCCTTTTTTCCACCTCTAACTGAACAGATTCACACAAACCATCAAAAAACTCCTTTTGGCAAACCTCCAGTTTCGGACTGGGCTGCTCTTTGCCAGCAGATCCCGATTTCCCCGGCACCCAGGGGTGGAAGGAGCCCCCAGGCCCTCACTGCCCCCCCCAGCTCTGCTTTCTCCGCCCTGAGAAGTTTCCCAGCTGCTCAGATTTACTGTGCTCATTCTGAAAACCGAGCAGGTCTCCACAACTCAAGGGCTGCACCCTGATCTGGCAATCCAGAATAAAACAGACCTTTCAAAATCCCAGATTTTAGAGCAAGTTTCTGCAGTTGGATTTTTAAAGGAGTTTGTGGCTGCTGGCAGCACATGAAGATAATGCACCACACCCAGGATATCAATGACCCAGGGGTCACAGAGGAATATTCATGTTTGCAACTGGAGATCTTCAGTTCATGCATTTCCACCTTCTTGAGACCAGAGTACATGTCTCAAAATTTGTTTTTCTTTAGAAAGTCTCATCAGTTCCCTGTCCCAATGTAAAAGGGACTGGTTATCCCCAAAATAAAAACATAAGAGAGGGTGTGTGGCAAGGAGAGAGTGAGGAACAAAAGAAAAAAAAAAACCCAGAAGAGACAGCAATGTTCATTTCCATCCATGAATAAACCAGAAACTCCCAGCCCACCACAGAGAGGTGCCCCAAATCGGTACCTGCAAGAGGTCTCTCGGAAGGAGATGTTTAAATCCCAGTGGGTGTGAATCCTGTAACGAACAAAAGAGAGGTCAGAGGCACGGGCTGAGCGCTCCTCTCCTGCCCTCAAACCCTGCCCCACCCTGGGGACCCCCAGAGCCCCCTCAGCCCCAAACCCTGCCCTGTCCAGCCCCACTTGGGAGCTCTGTGGCCACAGCAAGACCCAGGAACTGCTCAGCACTGGGAAATTCTCTCGTGCCCCATCCTGACCCTCTCCCTGCTCCATCCTGACCCTCTCCTGCTCCATCCTGACCCTCTCCCTGCTCCATCCAGCCCCTCTCCCTGCTCCATCCAGCCCCTCTCCCTGCTCCATCCTGACCTTTTCCCTGCTCCATCCTGACCCTCTCCCTGCTCCATCCTGACCCTCTCCTGCTCCATCCTGACCCTCTCCCTGCTCCATCCTGACCCTCTCCCTGCTCCATCCTGACCCTCTCCTGCTCCATCCAGCCCCTCTCCCTGCTCCATCCTGACCCTCTCCCTGCTCCATCCTGACCCTCTCCCTGCTCCAGGTGCTGTCTCAGCTCCCAGGCCCCGTTCAGAGGAGGCAGAACGAGCTCAGCGCTGACATTTCAGGCAAAAGCCCCAGACGTGTCTGTGCCGTGCTCCTCCCCAGCTGGAAGTGAATTATCAGCGATTTCCCAGCCCAGAAACGAAGCCAGCACCTTTCTGTCACCGTGCCTGTGGCAGGCAGGAGCAGCACTTTGGCATGAGCAATATCCTGAGCTAAGGCAGAGCAGCTGAGGGCGTTGGGGCTTTTGGTGGGACTTTTTTGGTCAGATGGGCAGAGCTGGATCCTCCCTGCTCCTCCCAGTTATCCCAGTCCCAGCTTCCACAGCCTCCCAGTATCCACGCCAGGCTGGCCCCAGCACTCCGAAGGCTGAGCAGGGAGGGAACGGGGATTCAGGGAATCTCATCCTGGAGGAACAACTGCGGCAGGAAATCGGGATTGGGGCACCTGGGCTGCTCCCCAGCACGGGATTGCTGCTGCAAGGGTCAGGGAGATGAGGAGAGCTGTCAGACACTGGGAGATGGGCAGAGCTGCCAAGAGCCCCTGTGGGGCAAAGCCTCCTTCCCTTCCCTTCCCTTCCCTTCCCTTCCCTTCCCTTCCCTTCCCTTCCCTGCTGCCCCCACATCTCCGTCCTGGGCAGGAAGGGGTTTTGTTCTCTTTGGGGTGTTCTACCCTGCAGCACCCTGGGGGCTCAGTGGCTGTTTTCCCCTTCTCCTTCCCTCAAATCCACGTCCTCATCAGGTCAGGGACACGTTCCCAGCGCTGTGAGCAGGTGTTGGAGCTCCGCTCCCCCTCGGCCCCCCATCCCACTGCTGGGGACTTGGCCAGAGCCGCTCCTGCCCCACCCTGCTCGCTCCCAGATGCCGTCACTGCATTTCTCCCCGTCCCCTCCCCTCCCACACCAGGGAGAGAGGCCACTCCTTAAACCAGGAATTAAATGCATCGACCCACAAGACAATGCTGGGCTGAACTCCAGCAGCTGTGAGGATCTTGCTGTTCGAGCTGAGCCTTCCTCCCTGTGCCTTCCATCTGCCTGGAGATTCCCGGGATAACATCCCGGAGATCCTGACAGGCAGTTTGCACCTCGGGGTGGGAACGCTCCCAGGCTGAGGTCATGCATCCATCAGGGCTGGGCGGAATCTCCCCGGGAGGGCAGGGAAGGTACAGCTTCCCAAACTACTGCACAGCAATGGAATTCGTGGAGTCTCGTTGAGAATTATGGAATCGTTAGGGCTGGAAAAGCCCTCTAAGCTCATCCAGTCCAGCTTTTAACCCAGCACTGCCGCCTTCACCACCAAGCCACGTCCCCAGGTGCCACATCCACCTGAGCACTTCCAGGGGTGCTGACTCCACCATTCCCTCCTCTGGTGCCTGGGATATTCCAGAGGGCAGCAGCAAAAGCCAAGCCTGTCAAAGGCTGAGGTGAGGAACAGCCAAGAAAATTCCAGTTCTAACCCCCAGAGTCCTTCCTTCCCCAGTGCCCAGCCCTCAAAGCAACAGGAAGCTGGGGACAGAAAAAGAGGGAAAGGCCAAGTGCTGGGAGCAGGGATACAGGTGTTCACGGTGCCAGGTGTGCAGGGGGAAAACTCAGGTTTGCTGAGGCCTGGCCTTGCCTCCCCATCCCAGTTTAACCCAGTTCTCCTCCCAGTGGGGGCCAGCCCAGCCCCGGGGGGAGGACACAGCGGGTGAATTAGGGCAGGAGCAGATGGGGCACGGTCCCTGCAGGGCCCAGCTGTCCTGTCTGGGCTGTGGCGCCTTTGTGCTGCTGCCGCTGTCCCCAGAGCCACCCCGGCCACCCCAGCCTGGCTCTGCTGCCACTGCCACCACCCCAGGGCCGGCAGGAGGGGCACAGGGTGCTGGTGTCCCCAGAGCCACCCCAGGGCCAGCAGGAGGGGCACTGGCTGCTGCTGTCCCCAGTGCCACCCCAGGGCCGGCAGGAGGGGGACAGGGTGCTGCTGGTGTCCCCAGAGCCACCCCAGGGCCAGCAGGAGGGGGACAGGGTGCTGCTGCTGTCCCCAGAGCCACCCCAGGGCCAGCAGGAGGGGGACAGGGTGCTGCTGCTGTCCCCAGAGCCACCCCAGGGCCAGCAGGAGGGGGACAGGGTGCTGCTGCTGTCCCCAGAGCCACCCCAGGGCCGGCAGGAGGGGCACAGGCTGCTGCTGGTGTCCCCAGAGCCACCCCAGGGCCGGCAGGAGGGGGACAGGCTGCTCCCTCTCGAGGCCCTGGAGCAGCTGAAGTGCCCAATCTCCCCTCAGTGGGACAGGAGGGCTGGGGGATCCCCCCTCTCTCTCTCTCTCTGTTGGGAGTGCTGGGTGGGAGCAGCAGATGTTCCCTGCCTGGGCACCGAGCACAGAATTCCTGGTTTTTTCCCTTTTTCCTGCACTCACAAGAATTCTGCCAGCTCCAGCCCAGCTTTTCCCCCCACACTGCAGCACAGCTCCCAGGAAAAGAACAGCTACCAAAGCAGAGAGGGGTCAGGGCAGCTGGGAGAATCCTGCTCCCCTGCAAGGAAATAAAGCTGCACCAGGAGAGCTGCAGACAAACTGGTGGGGAATTTCTGGAGAGCACAGCCACGGCGAGCTGGGGGATCCCAGCCATTTTCCCTTCATGTCCTAATAAACAAGGCGAAGCAATTACAGTAATTAAAGATTTTAGATAAGAGCGCTCTGTGTTTGGGGGGCCCGGCACTATCAATGGCGGAGTCATCGTGTTGCTCTCCCTCCTAATGAGCCAATCTAGCGCCGTAATTCTGCAGCATTCAAAGCCTAATTAAAGGGGGCAGGAGGGGCAAAACCGCCTGGGAGGGGTCTCTGTGCCCGGTGGCTCCGGGTGCATCCCAAACACCTTTCCATTTCCATGTCCTGGACAGACAAAGCCAGAGTTCGGTGGCAGGAGGGGTTTGGGCAAGGGCTGGCTGCTCCCCCTGCTCCCAGCCCTCGGCTGCTGAGGGGACAGCGTCACAGGGAAGGGGGAAACAGCTCCTCTGCTGCGGGCAAGGAGCACACCAAACACTGGGAGAGCAACCACAGCCCCGCAGCTCCCTCTGCTCGGCTTTTACCGGGCTCCCCTCGGGATCTGAGCATCACGGGCAGAGCACAGCCCCGAGGAGCTGCGTGGGAGCCTGCAGGGCTGGTGCTCCGGGGGTTACAGATGTTCCGAGATCCCTGGGTGTTCAGAGGGGTGAGAGGACCTGGAATTCTGCAGCTGAATACTGAGGGCACTGAGACCTCCCCGGGTTACCAGGACCTCGCTCAGGACAATCCCTTCTCTTTCCTCTAACACTGCACAGTTCCAGGATAAATGTTCACGGCGCTGAGGAAGACAGGATCAAAACCAAGCAGTTCCTCCTCTCTGCTGCTACTCCATCACTTCTCCCTCGCTCCTGGAGGCTCTCAGGGTGCTCTGACACTCCCAGTCAAACATCAGCCCCACACCTTGCTGCTGCCCCTTCCCAAACGCTGCTCCCCTGCACTGCATTCCCCAGTTCCCATCACATCAGAACTGGAGCACAACTGCAAGCACAAGGCAGGGTTTGGGGCCCCCACACCTCTGCATTTCACACAGCTGAAGCCCACAGATGATTTTCTTGGCCATGCAATTCCTCGGCCACAGAGCCCTGGACAGAGAGTGAGACCCAAGCGAAGATTTGATGTGCAAACGCCACCCCAGGCAGGAGCAGATTGAAAATCCCCACCCAGCTGCCCTTTGTGACGTCTGCAGAGCGATTTCAGCCCTCACCAGGCTCTGCCCAGGGTCCCTGTGGCTCTGCCCCAGCCCAGCCCCACTGGTACCTTCTTTTCATGATACTGATGTGCAGATCCTCCTCCTGCTTCACTTCGGGGTGCTGCCCATTGCTCTTGTCGCTCTCCTGGCTGTCCTCGCTGTGGGAGAAGATGGAGCTCAGCTCCTTCTTGGGGACCCTGGTGGGGGGCAGGGGGATGGTTCTCTTCTCTGCCAGGCGGCCCCGGTTCTGGGGTGGGTTTGGAATGGGGACAGGGAGAGAGGGAAAGAGAAGAAAACAAGGATTTGGTGAGGAAACACCAAGCAAAAACTTGTTTAACCTCTGTCAGAAAGCTCTTTTTGATGAGCAGAAGCTGCCAGTCCCTGCACAGCTCACACTTCGTACTGGTCAAACTTTGCAAAGGATTTTCCAGCACAGGCACTTCTATTTCTGATTTTTTTCAGCCTCTCCCACCCCTTCATCCCAGCCTGCATCTCATCCCCACCGAGAGGAAAGGAAGGTGCCAGCAGAATCAGGCACCAATCTCTGTCTCCAGAGTATTTCCCACCAAATATTTCCACGTCACCATTCAATTAAAGCTTTGCCAGCAGCCCAGGGAAAACAGCCTGGAAACCAGGGAGGCTGCAGTGCCACTGCCCCACAGAATCTGTAATTTTAGCCAGCAAAGTCATGGAACAGGGATGGGAGCCCCAGCGAGGGAGAGTGAGGGCACAGCCCTGTGCCCGTTCTCTGGATGGTAAAGGTGAGTGAAACAGGGCCAGTAAACGCACAGGATCACCTAAATAACAACAGCTCCTCTGAAAAAACCCCTGACTTCAACTATTTAGGAACACCTAAATAACAACAGCCTCCTGAAAAAAAAAAAAACAAACCCAGCCTGATTTCAACTTTCCAAATAAACCTGGCCAAAGGCAGAAGTCCTGGGAAAGCCGCTCGGGCTCTCTGCGGGGGAGAGCGCTGATAGCGGAGCCCAGGCTTTTCTAATTAAACAAATTAAGAACTTTCCACAAATACCAAACAAAAACTTGTTTACCTCTGTCAATAAATTCCAGTTGTGCTCGTTAAGGGCGGCCCTAATGGCTGTGATAACGAGCTAAGCCCATCTGGAAGGCATCACCCCCGGAGCCACCGCGGCTGCTCCCCGAGCTGCAGGTCCCAGCCGAGAGGGCAGCACTGCGCCAAAAATGGCATCAAATGGGAAAATGGGGTGAAACCACGCACTTTATGCACCGTGCATCTCTCGTCCTCAAGTACTTTTTGTGTTCAAGGTGCTTTTCCCTCTGTGTGCCCCAGGTGCAGCCTCTGCCCAAAGCCGGCTCAGGAACGGGAGCAAGCTCAGCCAGAAGGGGAGAGGAACCAGAGCTCTTCCCTGGCAATCCCAGAATTTCAGCCCTAACCACATGATTCTGTAAGGCCTGTTTGTGTTCTTACCCTCAGGTTTGGGGCGCGTTTCATTTATTTATTTACTACGTCCCTCCGTCCCCAGAAAATTAAAACAGACCAAGCCAATCAATTTTGCCTTTTATATTCATCTGTAGCCAGTTTGGAATCAATTGCACTTCCCTAATCTGTTTAGAGGAATCCACCAGCAGACACACATCACTTTCAAATTAAGCACAAAGGTAGCCAGCAGCCTGGCCCAGAACCTGCTCCAAAATCAATCCTCTTGCCATCGACCTGGAGGAGCTCTGGTCCAAGCTGCAAACACAGAAACCTCTCCAGAACCTCGCCAGGGAGGAGCTGCTCTCCAGGCACAGCTGGGGAGCAGCCAGCAGGGCAGCTGTGGGTGCAGGTTACGGCCCCAGGATGCCTGAGAGGAGTTTCCCAGCAGTGACTGAGCTCGGGGAACCCCCGGAGGTTGTGGGAGGATTCCCCCAGCCCTGGGATGGCGAGCAGAACATCCCTTTTCCTCTCTCTAATTAACGTAACCAAAGGTCTCCACAATCCTCCAGAGCCTCTGCGAGGGCTGAGGGCACGGCACAGGAGCCTCCCCTCCCTTCACCCATCGTTAAACATTAATTTGGTGGGTTCTGGTTGCAGCTAACGAAGCACAGCTGGAGATGGAGTCCATAACCCCACATTCCCCCCGTGCTCCTGCCTCCCCAGCCCACCCCATCCCACCCTCCCAGGGTCTTTTGACACCGTTAATTGCTTTCATTGCTTCTCAAAAGTGTTGTCAGGGTGGGGGGTGGCTTTGTTTAAAAATAATAAAAAAAAATTCACAGCCAGGAATGTTTCCTTTCCCTGGGAAAAATCGCATTATTTAAAGTTACCCGAGTCCAGAGATGCAGCTGCAATTAAACAAACAAACAAACAAACAAAACAAACCCGAGAGCTTGGGAACAGCAGCAGGTTCTGGGGGTGTGGATCTCTGTATGAGAGGGAAGGAGCAGCAGAAGGATGGGAAACACCGGGGGGTTTTTTTCTTCCCTTCCGGGGAAATTCCGCTCGGCGTGGCTGAGCAGGGACAGCAGAGCTCCAACATCCAACCCAGTGTCCTCCCAGGCAAGGATCCCGAAATCCAGGGAGCTGGGAGAGCTGGGGGAGGCACAGGAGGGAGGCAGGGAAGGATCCCTGCGCCGGGAGCTGCTGCCGCAGCGGGGTCGGAGCGGCTGAGCTGACACCAGGGCAGGGAGGGGGGAAGAGCTGTGCCTGGCACAGTCCCTGGAGAGCATTCCACTGATCCCAGAGCTGCGAGGCAGAAGGAGCTCCACGGAACGGAAAATGATAATAACGCAGATGAAAGCGGGGATTTTAGGCCAGTGGAAGCCTGGAGAGCTGATCCCAGTGGGAACTGACCCCGGCAGAGGAGCAGGTGCATCCCTGGGGACAGCGGCAGCCAAGCCAGGGCCGCCAAAAGGCACAAAAACGCCCCAAGAATTTTCTCCCACGTCAAAATATCAAAGCTGTCTGCAAGGTGATTCACGTGCCTGCGATTCAACCCTCCAAAATAATTGCTACTGGATTAAAAAAAACCCAAACCTGCAGAAAAAAACCAGCCCGTGCATTCCTTCTGCACAGGTAAATCTGGGGAACACAGGGAGCAGCCAGGGAGTGCTGGGGGGAGGTTTGTGCTGGGAGCAGGAGAATTCTAAATCTCTTCCATATGTGAAGGAAATCCTCAAGCCCAGACAGCATTTTCTCTCTCTTTTTATTGATAATAAAGATAGGGAAAAGGAAAGGGGGAGGCTCGGAGAGCCTGGGATATTTTCCTTTTGCTTTTCCAAATAACAAACCTGGCGGAATGGCTTTAATTAGGGACATTACGCAGCAGTGGGGACCACACATCCCCCCGTAGAATAACTGGCAGAGTTTGCATTTCCCTTCAGCTGTGATTAGTGTAAACACCTCGCCCAGGGTCAGCTTGCCTTCCAGGATAATCCTGCCCTGTCCCCTGGGCCGTCATTAGCCCAGCCCCGCCGTTCCAGCAGCAAAGCCAGCCCTGGGCTCTCCGGGATCTGCACCAGGCAGAGGAGGTGGCCGGGCTCTCATCTCCCCTCCTGGCCCAGCGTTTAGCCATGGGCACTGGAATGAAACACTCCCGAGGCGTTCCCTGCCAGCCATGCCCCGGTTCATCCCCCATCACCTGCCCCAGGGACACCAGTGTCACACTGGGACTGTCCCAGCGCAGCAGGGATGGCCCAAAGCAAGGGGGAGCACGAGGGAACAGCCAGCAACTATTGAATAATAACAGCTTCTCTGGGAAAAAAACAACCAAAAACTGATTTCGACCTTCCAAAGGAACCTGGTGACAGGCAGAACTCCTGGGGAAGCCGGACAGGCGCTCTGCAGGGGAGGGACACTGACAGGAGACAATGGTCAGGCACAAAATGAAGGCAAGACAGACCAGGAGAGCTCTGGCAGGTTTTGGGGACAGTCACATCCTTCAGCAGCCCCGGGGAACAGGCCCTGGAGTGACTCGAGGAGCAAGAAAGGAAAGGAAAGGGGCACAGCCAGGCAGGAACCACAGCTGGCAGCAGGGGACATCAGACCCTGGGGACAGCTGTCCCCAGCAGGCTGCACGGAGCAGCTCTCAGCTCCAGCACTGAGAGCACAGCTCAGGCCTGGGCTGTTTTATCTCGTCTGCACCAGAGAAGAAAATCCCTCCTGAGCACAACTTCCCTGAGAAATCCCAAGCAACTCCCTCGACCTCCTGGTGCTCTGCCACCAGAGCCATCACCTGCCCCTGATGCTGTTTGTGGCCTTTATCCCGGGTATGCTGGCAGCTCTTTGGGGCACAGGATCACGTGTGGAGGCGCAGAAACTGGGTCCTGCTGCAACTGAAGAAAATCCAGAAGTTTTAACCCAAAGGAAGTTGCCCAGAAGGAAAGCTGCAGCTCTTCCCACCAATATTAATAACGCGGTTCTGTGAAACCCTAAAGAAACGGGTGAACAAGATCTGGGAACAGAGGGGACATCTCCCATCCAGAATCTCTCAGTGAGTTATAAAGCCCAAAGGATAATTTGTTAATAGAGCAAGAGCCACGCTTTTCTTGGAAAAGCCAATTGGAATTTCCAGGCTGTGAAGGGAGGTAGGTATAAGATAGAAAATCTATCAGGCCTTTGGAGCTACCTGTTTTCAACACCTCTTTGGAAGAAGGCTGAAAAGTGTCCTGCTCTCTGTTTCCTGTGTCTCTTTCCACATCAAACGACTTTGTCCCTTTCAGCCTGAGGTTGCAGAGAAGGAAGCAGAGATGTGAAACGAGGTCCTCAGGCAATGCAAGTCAGTTCTGATGGAGCAAAAGTCAACTTACACCAGCTGAGGGCGAACGCTGTTGCTGTCTGCTAAACAAAGGCAAAACTTGGGGATTTTTCCCTTTTTTCTTTCCTTGCCTGCTCCACCTCTCAGGTGAAGAGAAGGAGCAAAGGGCGTGGATGCTTTCAGACATTTCCTTTTCTCTTCCCACACCTCGCTGCTGCGCCTCTGGAGCGGCAGAAAAACCGGAGAGCAGCTCGCTGTCCCTGTCCCTGTCCCTGTGCTCCTGTCCCTGTCCCTGTGCTCCTGCTCCTGTCCCTGTGCTCCCGTCCCTGTCCTTGTGCTCCTGTCCCTGTGCTCCTGTCCCTGTGCTCCTGTCCCCATCCCTGTGCCCCTGTCCCTGTGCCCCTGTCCCTGTGCCCCTGTCCCCATCACTGTGCCCCTGTCCCTGTGCTCCTGTCCCTGTGCTCCTGCTCCTGTCCCTGTCCTCCTGTCCCTGTGCTCCTGTCCCTGTGCTCCTGTGCTCCTGCTCCTGTCCCTGTCCTCCTGTCCCTGTGCTCCTGTCCCTGTGCCCGTCCCTGTGCTCCTGCTCCTGTCCACGTCCCCCTGCTCCTGTCCCTGTGCTCCTGTCCCTGTGCTCCTGTCCCTGTCCCTGTGCTCCTGTCCCTGTGCTCCTGTCCCCATCCCTGTGCTCCTGTCCCCCTGCTCCTGTCCCCGTCCCCCTGCTCCTGTCCCTGTGCTCCTGTCCCTGTGCTCCTGTCCCTGTCCCCCTGCTCCTGTCCCCGTCCCCCTGCTCCTGCCATCCCCTCCCCACAGCACCTTCCTCGGTATCATGCACAGGATGATGTAAAACCACCCAAAAAAAGCCATTTTCACCTCTCCCCCAATGGGCTGTACCCTCTTCTGCAGTTTTACTCCTTTTCCCAGCCTCTGTCCCTCCCACCCCACATTCCCTATCCAAACCTGAATCCCACATCTCTCCCACTCCACATTCCCCACACAAACCTCAGCCTCCATCCCTGCTCTGCGATTTGCCTGCCACACCTGGGGGATTTCCCAGCAAATTGTATTACTTTATTTGGTCAATTGGCCTACAAATTGATTTTCCTGTACAAATAATGAACATTTATGGTTATTTTCCCCATAGACTGCTTTATTTCACGTGTAACAAAGACTGATTTCCTGCAGGTTTCGAGGCCTGAGCACATGAGCTGCAGTTCCTGTGACCCCTGGCTGATGGATGGCAAAGGGCTCCAGGCACAACTCGGGGGTTTGGGGTTTTTATTCTTACCCTGACTACAGAGAGAGCTGGCAGCTGGAAAGCAAACATTGGTACCAGACCCAGGAATTCTACAGAACAGTGGGAATAAATTTGTTTTAAGAGAGATTCAGGCAGGCACGAAGCAAATGCAGGTGAAGCTGGGGACAGGGGGCAGAGGCGGTGTGGCAGCACCCCCTGCTCAGGGTGTCACCTCTGGGTGCAAAGCCCTCCTTTCACCCTGATCCCGTTATTCTGGAGGGAAGAGGAGGATTCCAGGAGAGCAGCTGGGCCGAGGTGGGCTGGTGTGATCCGTGGGCAGGAATTGCAGGAATTGCAGGAATTGCTCTGCCCTGGCATCCCCGGGCAGCAGCAGCTCCAGAGCACATCTCAGCCCCAGTGGTGGGGAAGCGCCTGGGCAGAGCCTGGAGCGGGTTCTGGAGGTCACTCCCGAAGGTGGGAATGCACTGGGCTGAGCAGGCTCCAAAGATGAGTGAATCTGGTTTTCCTTTGTGTGCATGAGGGGTTAAACAGCCCGAGGGCTGAGGAGGGGACGTTTCATTTTGTTTAGTTTAATTCCTCTCGGTGGCTGAGCCAGGGACAGAGGCCTGCGAGAGGCAGAGCCAGGGAGGTTTCCCAGGTGAACCTGATGGAGGTGGCCCCAGAAGAGAAAGTCAATTATCTGCAGCCAGCCCTGGCTCCCACCCCGGGGCGGGTTCGGCCATGGAGCCTGACTCAAATCCAATAAAAAATTAACTGATTCTGAACAAGTGCTGCTCGTGCCTCCGTGGGGTTTGGGTACGTGCTCCCGGCTGCAGCACGGAGCCAATCCACCGGCGGGAGAGGCTCAGGCTGAGGACAGCTCCGAATTCCTGCCGGGGTCCTGGCACTGCTGAGCTGGTGCAGGTGGGGGACACCTGAGGGGACTCACCCTGACCCCAGCACACCCTCAGGTGTGTTCTGCCAGCACTGGGTCACTCCCTGCACCAGAACCACAGACCCTGACACTGTGAGTACCAACAAACCCAAAGGACAAACCCTGCACCCCAAAAAACCCCAGGAACACACTCCCAGCTGCAAAGGACAAACCCTGCACCCCAGAAAACCCCAGGAACACACTCCCAGCTGCAAAGGACAAACCCTGCACCCCAAAAAACCCCAGGAACGCACTCCCAGCTGCAAAGGACAAACCCTGCACCCCCAAAAAACCCAAGGAACACACTCCCAGCTGCAAAGGACAAACCCTGCACCCCAGAAAACTCCAGGAACACACTCCCAGCTGCAAAGGACAAACCCTGCACCCCAGAAAACTCCAGGAACACACTCCCAGCTGCAAAGGACAAACCCTGCACCCCAGAAAACCCCACGAACACACTCCCAGCTGGCTCAGCACCTTGGGAGCACCACCAGGTGCCAGCACAGGATTTACAACATTTGTATTTATAAATACCACTGGGAAATGAACAACCAATAAATACAGTGGCTTCCCAAGGAGCACAGGGGGATATGGGGAGTGTTGGGAGTTGTGTGTTTTGAAGGTAAACATAAAGAGAATATATATTAAAAAAAAAATAACAGAAGAGAGGTAAATAATTCATCAAAAGAATGAAAAACAAGAAGCTGGAAGGGAAGAAAGAAAAAGAGGCAATGCCAGAGGGAAGAGTTTCCTGAGAAGGTCAAAAAAAACCCAACAACCCTGATCTCAAACGAAAACCAGAACCAAAGTTAATTGGAGTAAAACAGAGGGGAAGTGTTAAAGGTGGAACATTTTACCTGGAAATGGCCCCTCCCCGCTCAGGCACTGAGGAATTCCCCAGGGTGGGCTGGGGTGGCTTCCAGCAGCCCTGACACCATGGACAGAGCCTTCCACCAGTGCCACACCACGGCAAGGCTGCTCCTGAAGGGATTCCAGCAGCTCCTGAAGGGATTCCAGCAGCTCCTGAAGGGATT
Organism: Hirundo rustica; assembly: GCF_015227805.2. Classification (NCBI taxonomy): domain Eukaryota; kingdom Metazoa; phylum Chordata; class Aves; order Passeriformes; family Hirundinidae; genus Hirundo; species Hirundo rustica. The sequence goes on from NC_053471.1 coordinate 6,439,096, forward strand.
CCACCCAGAGCCCCCCAACCCTCAGTCTGCTGCACACAAACCCAAACGAACACAGTGTGCCCACGATTATTCGCGAGTCTTGCAGGTTTCCCTCAATTTCCCAAACAAACCTCGCTGCAGAATTGGATTTTGCTGATGGCCATTCTGCAGCTGCCATGCCCTGCTTTAAAACACAGCACATCTAAACCCCAGCTAAAATCCCACTAAAAGCACGGAGTTTGCAGCGTGGGCTCTCTGGGTTTCTCCTGCACGAGTAAATCACCCAGGCTGGGGCTCCTTCCCGTGCTGGGCTCGCAAAGTCCCAGGATGGGAATTCCACCTGGATAAACTGGGGTAAAATGTGCATTTTACCTGTGCTGTGCCTGCTGAGGAGGGGAACTGTGAGACCACAGGTGGCACTCCTCCCCCTCCAATGCTGCGCTGTGCCCCAATTTATTATTTACTTGCTGAGCCCCAATTTATTATTTACTTGCTGATTTTCCAGGGCTGCTTAAACCAAAGAAGCCCGGCCAAACGCAAGCTCTGCCAATTACACCCTGCCAATCCTAATTCCCCCCCTGCAGCTGCAGCAGACACAGACTCCTCCGAGGCTCCTGATCCTCTTGTGCTCTGCTAAGCAGCTCTGGGTCACCCTGGGAGCGCCTGCACCGGAGGAGGCTGGGCAAGGGAAAGTGAAATCCCACCTGGGCGTGTTTTCCATCACATCTTCCTCCTGCACCTCCAGTTCTCACCTCTGCTCTTCCCCCGCTCACACCCAGCCCCAAGGTGACACCTGCCTGGAAGGTCAGGGAGGAATCCTGCTCCGGGAATTCCTGTTCCCAGCTCAGGAAAAATCCTGCCATGGACAAATCCTGCTCCGGGAATTCCTGTTCCCAGCTCAGGACATCCCTGCCATGGACAAATCCTGCTCCAGGAATCTTTCTCTGGTTTTCCCTCGCTCCAGCTCAAAGCTAAAGTAAAATATAAATGTCAGAGCACAGCACGCCATCCCCTGAATTCCACAGGTTAATCTCTGCACAGGCAAAACCCAGCGCAAACCCAGCACAAACCCAAATTCCGATGGAGAAACAGCCAAAATGAGGGTTAAATCAAATCAGGGTCCAACTCTTACACCCGTTAGCTCTGGAGGCACCAGCTCAGGTCTGAGACAGCTCCTGAGAAGGAAATGCCCCGTTCAAATAAACAGGGATCAGATGGACAAATCCCTGCAGACCTCTCCAGAGGCTCAGCTGGATCTCCCCGTGCCCTGTGCTGAGGCAGGTGAGCCCTTCCCAAACACAGCAAGAGCAAAGCAGCACCAGGCACAGCCCCGGCTTTGTTTGGACACCGGGCGCCAGCTGGAACTCCGGAAAAAATCCCCTCTGAAATCACATTTAAAGCGGGGAAGGTAAACAAACGACAAGAGCGGCGTTTAAAAACACAAGTTAAAGGAATAATAACTGCGGATTCTTTCACAAGAAAGGATCTGACGGGATCTGATCCCCGGCCTGATGGGACTGGAGTGAGCAGAGCAGCCCCTGGCAGATTGAACAGTGCCAGGGCAGCCGGGAGCCTGGGGGGAAACAGAACATCCAGGGAGATTTGGGGGAACAGAACATCCAGGGAGATTTGGGGGAACAGAACATCCAGGGAGATTTGGGGGAAACAGAACATCCTGAGAGCTTTGGGGGAAACAGAACATCCAGGGAGATTTGGGGGAACAGAACATCCCAGGAGATTTGGGGGAACAGAACATCCTGGGAGCTTTGGGGAAACAGAACATCCTGAGAGCTTTGGGGGAACAGAACATCCAGGGAGATTTGGGGAAAACAGAACATCCAGGGAGATTTGGGGGAACAGAACATCCAGGGAGATTTGGGGAAAACAGAACATCCAGGGAGATTTGGGGGAAACAGAACACCCAGGGAGATTTGGGGAAAACAGAACATCCAGGGAGATTTGGGGGAAACAGAACACCCAGGGAGATTTGGGGAAAACAGAACATCCAGGGAGCTTTGGGGGAACAGAACATCCAGGGAGGCTCCAAGGGAAGGTTCTCTCTTCTCCACCATCCCGGAGCCTCACAGGGAAGGTTCTCTCTCTCCCCACACTTCCTGAACACACAGACAGCCTCACAGGGAAGGTTTTCTCCCTGTGCACACTCCCAGAACACGCAGACAGCCTCACAGGGAAGGTTCTCTCTCTCTCCCCACACTCCCAGAACACGCAGACAGCCTCGCAGGGAAGGTTTTCTCCCTGTGCACACTCCCAGAACACACAGACAGCCTCACAGGGAAGGTTTTCTCTCCCCACACTCCCAGAACACACAGACAGCCTCACAGGGAAGGTTCTCTCTCTCTCCCCATACTCCCTGAACACGCAGACAGCCTCGCAGGGAAGGTTTTCTCCCTGTGCACACTCCCAGAACACACAGACAGCCTCACAGGGAAGGTTCTCTCTCTCCCCACACTCCCAGAACACGCAGACAGCCTCGCAGGGAAGGTTTTCCCTCCCCACACTCCCAGAACACGCAGACAGCCTCACAGGGAAGGTTTTCTCTCTCCCCACACTCCCAGAACACACAGACAGCCTCGCAGGGAAGGTTTTCTCTCCCCACACTCCCAGAACACGCAGACAGCCTCGCAGGGAAGGTTTTCTCTCCCTCCCTGCGCTTCCCCCAGCATATGGCAGCTTTCTCAGCCCGGGCACAGCGAGCTGCTGGGTGCCAGGCAGGGCTCACACGCCTGGCCCTCGGTGCCAGCAGCGCTGGGGAGGCTCCTCCAGGAGGGGTGGGAGGGAGCAGGGCAGGGGGGAATTTCCTGCTGGAAATGGGGGTTCATGTGTCCCCCATCCTCCCGAGCACAGCCCTGCACTGGCACTCGGGACAAACTCCAGGGGAGGCTGAGGATGCTGCAGGATTCCGCCCTGGCAGGACGGGCTGGGGTCACAGCTCAGCACAGCTCGGACCCACCTGGGCTCACACTGGGAGCTCCAGGGGAAAACCAGAGCACACAGACAGGAGGGAGAGCTGGAGCAGCAGCCAGGAAATACAGGGTAAATGGGAAAACACAGCACTGCGACTGTATTTTAAAAAGCTTAAGCAGAATAATCCAAGTAATTTTATAACCCCCAGGAGAAATAATGAAATAGAGGAGACTGAACAGGTAATAATAAATTAACAGAGGGTGATATAATTTATGCAAATTAAAGCTTGTTAATGGAAAAGATGTTAAACCAATATATCTCTTTCTGTTGAAACAATAGTGCCGGCGCAATGTGCTTGGATTTCTGTGAGGAATTTGCTCTGACACCACACAACTTTGTGAATGTGCAGTCTGAGCCCTGCAAGGAGAATTCTGCCTGCCTGAATCCTCCCAAGGGCCTGGGCTGGGCAAGGTGGCCCTGCCCCGGGGCTGGGATGGGATTTTAGGGCTTTAAAGTCCCTCCCAACCCAAACCATTCCAGGATCCTAACAATGAGCCACTTGTCCCATTCTCCTGCCGGTGAGGGTGGGGTTATTCCCGGCAGATCCATTTGCTCTGAGCACCCACCACTCACCCATCTCCCAGCCTCCTCTCCTTCCCTCTCTCCCACTTTGCTCCATGCCGGTATTTCCTTAAGATATGGGGAGGAGAAAAGAGTTTCCACTCCTGTTTCCAGAGCTTGCCACGAAAAGCAGCGCAGGGGGTTGGAGGAGCCCCAGCACAACACGGGAGTGACTCTCAGGATGGAAGTTTTCAGCTAAAGGAAAAGCGCAGCAACTCAGAGCACGTCATTTCAAATATCCCTTGAACACGCTTTTTGCAGGTCCTACAGCGATTTAAAGACAACAGCAGACACATCAAAGGCAGAACTAAATCCTCCCAAAGCAAGGATGATTTCTGCCCTCTGCACACGCCAGGGAACAGAAATGCTCCCCAGCCTCGTGGAATTACTCTTAACTGAACTTAGTCCTGAGAAATCCATCACAGCAAGGTGAGACTTCAAAAAAGAAAAAAACCCAGATCCACATCGCTGATACAAACAAGCCCAGATCCAGACCTGCACGAGCAGCTCATGAATTTCAAGCCAAAGATGTCTTTAAGAAATCACACTGCTAATGCAGGGATTAGAAAATGAATTAGATTTTAATTCAGAATTAAAAGGATCCTGCAGAGGAGCAGCCCGGCTCTGCGGTGAGACCGTGAACTGTCCACTGTGCCTGCGACACCCGCAGCAGGGGTGTGTGGGGCTGCACCACACAAAAAATCTACCTGAATAAACCCTGAATAAACCAACCCCCTGCTCTGGAAGGGCCAACACGGCCTGAGAAAAGCCGGGGCTGCTCGAGGGCCAGGACAGCCCCGATTGCCCCACCGGGCTGGAGGTGACAGAGGAGCTGCAGCGCTGTAAATCCGCGCTGCCTGGGAGCCCGGCGCAGCCCCCAGCCCCTGCGAACCCACATTTACCGCGGTGAACGCGATGCCATCGTCCCTCTGAGCTGAGCCGGGCACGGGTGAGGTCCCAAGAGTCCGGACACACAGGGAACAAAAAGCTACCAGGCCATTCGTGGCGAATTTTCATGTATTTTCATCTAGTTTAACCCTAAAACCTTGTAACTCCTCACAGTAATGGTGTGCAGTGTTTAAGTAACCCCAGAGCAGTAAATTCCAGTGCACTGAATCATCCCCGAGGAACCTCGCAGGGTACTTTAGGGTTAAGTGGGTGAATCACAAGGGGGAAATAAAAAGAGGGATTGATATTATTGTCCCCTCTGGGAGAGAAAAAATAAATAAAATTTTAAAAAAAGAAAAAGGCAGGTTCACCCCGTGCCACAGAAAAAAAGATCTCAAGAATCACGGCTGTGACGAGCAGGGGGGAAAGTTATTGATCTAAAAGAATTCATTTTTATTATAAGGGCTGGTACTTTTACTTATTTAATAAAGGTCTGGCATCAAATCACTGTGAATTTCAGGATTATCTAATTCCATCTAATCTCATTCAATCACTGATGCTCCAGACTGGAGCAGAAAGGAATGTTTGCCCTTTCCTGTCGTCAGGGGCCATCTCTGGTTGCCCTGGCAACCCAGCAACAGCGGCTCCGCAGCCAGCGGCACCTCTCACACCCCTGCGGGGACCAAAGGCAGGGCCCGGGTCACAGGGGAGCTTTGGAGCGGGGACGGGCACGGAGGGGCAGGGAGGGGCAGGGAGGGGCAGGGTGGGGGCAGGGTGGGGCAGGGTGGGGCAGGGTGGGGCGGGGAGGGGCAGGGACAGGCGGGGAGGGGCAGGGAGGGGCAGGGAGGGGCAGGGAGGGGCAGGGAGGGGCAGGGAGGGGCAGAGAGGGGCAGAGAGGGGCAGGGAGGGGCGGGGAGGGGCAGGGAGGGGCAGGGAGGGGCGGGGAGGGGCAGGGAGGGGCAGGGAGGGGCAGGGAGGGGCACGGAGGGGCACGGAGAGGCCCCGCTCTGGGATCCAGCCCCAGAGCTCCAATAAACACAAACCCAGCGCAGGATGCTCCCGGCAGGGAGCTCTGGCTCCTCAAAGGGAACTGGCAACTTTCCCACCCAGGAGCTGCGGTGATTTAGAGGCCCAGGTGAGCTCAAGTCGTTTAAGACCCCAGAGCTGCCGCTGAGATCAATCCCAGCCCCGAAGTGGGCACCGGCTCCAAGCGAGCACAGCCGGGCTGCAGCTCTGACACCAGAAATCTTGCAGGCTCTGTATTTTCTGCCCTGTGCCTCTTCCATCACCAAAAGCTCCCAAGGTTTCCTCCTTCCCAGTCCTCTGGAATTCCCGTTCTCAGCCCCGGCGGGTGCCTGTGGGTGTCACCCCAAGCGGACACTGCCTCCACTGCCCTGAGTTTCCTCCCAGCTGCAGATGCAGAACACTGGAGAACCTGCTCTGCACGGGGACTGAAGAGACCTGACCATGAGGGATTTGATGTGCAGCAATACTTCTGTGCAGCTAGTCAAAAACCAGGGCAAATTTGGGCTTGATGGCCTTCCCAGATCCCCTGGCTTTGTATCCACGTGCGAAATAAAGTGAAAAGGACAATTTTCCCATGGACTAGAGGCAGAATAAATGAGCAAGAACCTTTCAGTGCTTGGGAATTCCCTCCATTCATCCCTCCAAGGCTGTTACAAGAAAACCCCTTATCAGATTGTATTTCTGACCCAGGGGAATGTGTCATTTCCTCCCTGTCCTCACTTGGGCTAAAACAAGAGCCAAAACCAACAGGAAGGAAATGCAGTGTGGACAGAGCAGGCTGAGAGCACAGCTCTGGTTTATCTACAAAGCGCTCCTGGCTCCTGCAGCACCCACGAACCCTCCAGGAGAGCCCTGCCCTGCCCTCCGCTGGAAAAGGCAAGTTTGGGACAGCAGTGAGGGAGCTGAGCAGGTCCCAGCAGGAAAAGGCAGCCCTGAAATGGTGAGAATGCTGAATTCTGCAGCTGGGGAAGGGAAGATGATGCATTTGAGCAGAGGGGAGAAGGGAGGGAAGATGCCAAGGAAGGACTCCTGAGCACCACAACATTTTCCAGGTAAAGGAAACAGACTGGGCATAGGAGGAACAGGGCAGGACAGGGCACCAGGAAGGAAACACAAACAAACCCCACAAAAGGAAACAAACGAGGCAGAAAAAGAAAAATACAGAGAACAAAAAAAGCAATTTTGTAGGTGTAATATTTTGGCCAAGAAATAATTAAATAAAAACAGAGGGGATTTCTTTTCCAAAGTCTGGAGCCAATCACAAAATCCCAGACTGGTCTGGCTTGGAAGGAACCCTGGGTTCCACCCCGTGCCGTGGCAGGGACACCTTTCCCCACCCCAGGCTGCTCCAAGCCCCGTCCAACCTGGCCCTGGATGGCTCCTGCAGGCTTCCAGTAGGAAATTGCTCTCTGCCCTCCCTGTCCCACAACTGAACCAGAACAAGAAGTTCATCATCCCTGCACACCTCCACTGGCTGATAGTTTTAGATTAAGGAGGTTTATGGGGGAGTTCATCCCGCTCTGGGTCCCCCTTTGCCTTTCAGCTCCCAGCTCACTGCAGGCTTTCGCCACCAGGCTCCAAGCGAGCACCTTGAGCGAGGCCAGAGCGTTTGGACACACAGCAGCGCAAATTAAAACCAGGTGTCTGTGCCCTGAAGCACCACAGACAGCCCTAAGCAGTTTAATGACATCTCTAAATAATTTTGACAGCAAAATTACTTCTCCTGTGTCACCTTTACGCTGCCCTTGACACGGCGCTAACGAGATGATGCTGCTTCCCCTGCTTCTCTACATTTATTTGTCTGTCCTTCTTCCCAGGCTTCACTTCCTTTTCCTCAGAGCTGGAGAATTCCAGCACCAGGCAGCAGTGCTGGCTGCAGCTGCCAATTTCCTGGGTCAGACTCTCCCCCAGAGGGGCTGGGGGCTCAGAAATTGCCTTTTGCTACAGCAGAGCCCAGGACACTGCCAGGGAATCAGCCCCATGCTGGCTGTGGGGCAAGGAACCCACCCCCTGCAGCCTTGGAGCATCCCGGGAGCAGATCTGCTCGCTCACACACCGAGCTCAGCACAGATTTTCCTTCCCTCTCTTCCAGGCCAGGGTTGCACAAGCACTGACCTCGCACAGGGCTCCTCCTGTGCCCTTCCATCACACGAGACCTTTCTCCTCCACTGTCTCCTCGCTGCTCCCTGGAAGAGCAGAAATCTTCACCCCAGCTCTGCACGAGGGCACACCTCGCCCCCCTGGAGCTCCTTAAAGCCCCCTGTAAGATAAAATTATTTTCCTAAGCCACAGCTGCTTCTGCACCTCCGCTGTTCACTCACGAGCCTGCAATCCAATTAATATTTTCCTTTCCAGAGGGTATTTAATAATCCACAAAATTAAATCCTTCGGCGTTGCGCTGGCACTCTCAGTGCCATTGATCTGGGTTTGCCTTGCCTGTGCACAGAACAATAACTGCTCCTTTTCTTGGAGCAGCACCCACCCTGCAGCCCCAGGAGCGGAGCTTGGACCGTCAGGAATCGCTTCCAGCACACAGAGCATTCCAGGGCTCCTCTCCCAGCCACGCTGATTCCCATTTCCAGCTGTTTGCCCCTGAGAATCCCCTGCTGGAGCGCTCTCGGAGCCCAAAGCGGTGGATTTTCGGGACCTTTCTGTGACAGCAGCAGCGCAGAGGTTCCCTCTGCCCTCAGAGCAGAACCCTGCGAGCTGGACCCGACCCCAGCACCCTGCCCAGCGCTGGATGGGCTCTGGGAGGCTCTCACCCCGTTCCAGAGCAGGATTCACCTTATCTCCAGTTCCTCCATAAAGCTCAAATCTGACAGGGTTTGAATCAACTTCAGTTGTTATGAATGCAAGCTGAACTTGCAAGTCTGCAGTGCAACACAGGTTAAAATGCACCTGGGCCAAGTCCTCTAAAAAATCAAAACAGAAACAAAAAAACCCTGCAAACAAACAAAAAGAAAGCCCATCTGTCTCCAAAACCTCCAACAAACACTAACCTGAACTAAAATGTGCTGGATTAAAAGCAACAAGCCAAATCAGCATGAAACCACAAATAAAAATCAACAGACTGTGCCAAAGACCTTGGGGGGATTTGGAGGTTTATAAGTCTGCTTTACAGAGGGGCTTTTTCCACATTCACAAGGCAGCCCTGAGGGACACAAAGGCAAAGTTATGAAAACAGTTCCCTGAACATAAACCCCAACATTCTCCAGCTCCCATCCCAAAGCCCAGAAAGGAACCTAAATCTAATCTATTCGGTTAACAGTGAATTTTCAGAATTAATCCTGCTTCTGCAGCCAAGGAAATTCTCCAGCAGACAAAGTCCTCTTACCATAGGAAAGTTCTCCTGGAGGACTCGTGCCTGGTGTGGGGGATTCCCCGTTTGGTCAAAGCCTCTGGCTTTGGATCCCATCAGCTCAGGATCTCCCTTCCCTGCCCAGGTGCTGCTCTGCTCCTGGCTCTCCAAGGAGACCGTGGAGCTCCAGGAGGGGAACACCAGGGAAGGACAGAAAGGAGATGCAGCCAGAGGCCAGCGCCACGAGGGGCACGAAGCCACTCCCGGGGGTGACACCGAGCTGCCTCCCACCCCTGCACCCAAAACAGGCACCAGGAGAAGGCTCGGAAACCTCAGGGCTAAACAACAGATTTTGCTCATTACTGACGTTTTTGAAGTCAGCAGCAGATAGTTCCTCTTTCCATCCCTGACAAAGTCTTGGACTGACGCCTGAACCTCAGGGCAGCAAAGGAAAACAACAACCACGACGACAAAAAGGAAAAAAAAAGGCAGCAAATAAAAGGAATCACATATAAATCAAACCAAGAGCAAAACACAGCCCCAGCAAATAAACGAATTCCCACTGTCAGTGCCCCAGCCGTGCACAGCCACCCGTGTGTCTGCGTGTGACCGAGATGGGGCAAAACCCAAACATCATTTATTGCTCGTTTTGCTTTGTTTGAACGTGGCCATGTCACAACAGCTTTGGGGAAATGGGTCTTTCTTCTCTACCTGAACCCCAAAAGGGCTGCTCTGTCCAAGAAATGACGGGAGAAGAGGATGAGGAGCAGCCAGTCTCCAGCCCTAACCCCTTGGAGAGGCAGCACTGCAAGAATGGAAAACACAGCAAGGGTCACACTCTGTCTGACAAGGGAAACAACCGAGTGTATCAGGGTATGCAAGGCCCACTGTTATCCCGGAGGTGTGATGCTGGACCTCCCAAATCTGAGGTATTCTGCTCATCAGTGAGGGTTTCAGAGCTGATCTCCCCTCCCTCAGGCTGTGGAAGCTCACAGCCGCTTCCAAGAGCAGCCCTGGAAGCGGAGATGGAGAGAATGCAGGGGTGGGGACTGGAGCAGAGGGAAGCTCACGGGGCAGAGGGAACCCTGGAGGGAATGGGTTTCACCCAGACGGACTGGAATCCATCCAGGGCTCCAAACAACATGAACCGTGCCTGCCCCAAACTGGCAGGTACAAATGTGGGGGGACAGCCCTGTTCACATCCGGAGCTCACTCTGGGAAGGTTTGGCATCCTGTGCCTCCCCAAAACCTGTGCCATTCTCCCGTCCAGATGGCAAAAACCTCTGTGAGGGCACAGAGCCCGGGGGCAGACCCTGCTTCCCCACGGCTGTGCCCAGGGAGGAACCTCAGCCCTTCTGAGCCCCAGCGTGCAGGGGAGGGAGGGACGGGCGGATGGATGGATGGATGGATGAACGGATGGACGCATGGATGGACGGACAGCCGCCGGTGCGGGGGCGGTCGGGGGCGGAGGCGCCGGCGGGGCCGCTCCCCCCGAGCCGCGCAGGAAACCGGCGGTCGGTGGCGGAGCGGGGCCCGGCGCCGGCCCCGTCTGCAGCTGCAGCGAGCGAGCAGCGCCGGGCGGCGGGGGGCGGGCGCCGGGCCCCGGCCCCCCCGGGACACGGGCGGGGAACGCGGCGCCGGCGGCGGCCGGGGGCACCGGGGGGCACCGGGGCTCGGAGCCCTGCGGGGAGCGGGGAGGGCTCAGCCCGGCCCGGGGGCGCTGCCAGCCCGGGGGCTGCGGCTCGCTGCAATTTCCTTTCCAGACCGAGCCCTCCTCTCCCCCCCGACCGCGGGAGGGACCCGGGCAGCGGCTCGGAGCCGGCGCTGCCGCTGCTGCCAGCCCCCGGCGCTGCCGCCCGCCCGGCCGGGCTGGCAGGGACACACGGGATGTCACCGCTCCGCAGGGGACACGCGGGATGTCACCGTTCCCACAGGGACACGCGGGATGTCACCGTTCCGCAGGGACACGCGGGATGTCACCGTCCCGCAGGGGCACGGGATGTCACCGTCCTGCAGGGGACACACGGGATGTCACCATTCCGCAGGGACACGCGGGATGTCACTGTTCCCACAGGGACACTCGGGATGTCACCGTTTCCCACAGGGACACCCGGGATGTCACCGCTCCGCAGGGGACACGCGGGATGTCACCGTCCCGCAGGGGACACACAGGATGTCACCAGCCCCAGGAGCGCTGCCTTTGCTGCCAGCGGGAGATGCAAACCCCGACAGGCGGCTGCTTTGCCCCTTCCAGAGGCACTGCTGGAGATTTCCCGGCCTGTTCCCGCTGTCCAAGGACTGATTTCAGAGCAGTGGAACCCGCTGCAGACAGGGTCGGCTCCCCACCTGCACACCCCAGCGGATCACACGAGGACCAGGCACTGCCAGGCTCTGTCACCTGCACTGTACAATACAAAGCCTTTCTGTTTTGAGGGGAATCGGCCCTGGGATCTCAGCGGTGCTTGAGCGGGCAGTCACTAAATGGGAAATATAAACCGTGCCCAATTCCTAACCCTCCTCCTGGTGTGACTGTTCTGGATGTGCAGTGCATGTGGCCGCCACAAAGCACTGCTAAAAGGCTTCAGGTTCAAAATGTGGAAGTGTTCTTTGGTCAGGGACATGCGCTAATACAGCACAGAAAGTGCAGGGAGCCTTGAGAAACAGCTCTGACAAAAATCCTCACCGGGCTCTGGCCTTGCTGTGCAAATTCTGACATCCAAACCCCCTTTCCCAGCTGGGGCAGCAGTGGGAAGCAAGTCCAGAAAGATTTATTTCTCCTTTCCCAGAACTGCACCAACCTCTTTTTCCCTGTCTGTACTTTCCAAAGCCAGTTCTCCAAGGCAGCACCAGACTCTGGTTTCATGCAGAGCTGTCTTCCCACCTGGAAACGCACCTAGCCCTGCACAGCTCCTGAAAATGCTGCTGCTGGCAAAGTGCATTATGACCTTTTGGCCACCGCTAGCCCAGAAAACGCCCAGCAGCAGCGTCACCTGGCCAGGCACTTCTCAGCACCCCCACAACAGCAGCACATCCCTGTCACTGGCAGCGTTTTGGCTCTGAGCCCCACAGCTGGCAACTAAAGCACAGGCGAAACTCACAGCTGGAGAAAGCTGCTCGCACCGCGCATCACACGCTGCCCCTGCAACTCCAGGAGCTGGCAAGAGCCAGGTCCCAGCGCAGCTGCTGTCAAATGCCGCACCAGGCAGGCAGGACACATCTCCCCGTTAATTCATGGAAGTGCTGGTGACTGCTCCGAGCCCCTTCCCTCGGCAGCGTGGGGGTGTAACACAGCCGTGCACGCACGGACACCGCGCAGCAAGGACTGCAGCTCCCGGCCCTGTCATGTCCAATCACAGAGACACTGCACGTGAATACAGATTGTCCACTCGACCCCAGCGAGCAACAAAATCCAAAATGGTTGATTTCCAGTGGATAAAAGCACATCATTTCCACCTGTACCTGTTTCCACAGCGCTACTGACAATGTCTTAAGTCATTGTTGTTCTTTCAGACCAAGAGCTGCTTCAGTTCCCCAAACCAACACCTCAGCCCTCCCAGTTGGATGTTACTGTACTTCATGGCTGTTTTTACACACGATGAACTCTTTTAAGGCCTGACTTTACTACGATTTCAGTCGCCTTTTATTTACAGCATCAACACCTTTTCCACGAAAACGCTGATGAGAGATTTTGGAAGTCTGAGTATAAAAGCAAGAACGCACAAGGAACCCAAAAGTTGGGAAGGGAAGATCCATAGAAGCCGTAACGGATCTATGCCAGGAGCGATGCTCAAGCTGTGAGCACCCGAGCTGCTCCTCATGCAGCTACCGAGGGTTTGTACACTGCGCTGCTCTGACTCTAACACGTGGGCACAATTACATTTCCCTTTTGCTTTATTTAGCCACTTTCACACCTCTGCACAGCGCGCAGAAACCAAGGGGTGGGAATACGGAAGAGGCTCCTCAATGATTTGCCTCTCCCCCTGAAAAGCAGAAAATCCCACCGAGAGCTGCTTCCTTCAGGTCCAACACTGCTCTTCCCGTCTGCTCTGCTTCCAAGCTCCTCTCTGCTCACCTCTAACCCTGCTGGAACCCTCACAGTGCAGGCAGGGCTCTGGCAGCCTCCGTGACCCTCAGAGATCACGGCTCCACGAGCACAGAAGCAAAGGGTTTTGTTGTTTTGGTTTTTGTTGGGTGTTGTTTTTTTGCTTCTTTTTTTTTTTTTTTTTTTTTTTAAGGGAGGGAGGCAGAGGAGAGGGAAGATGTCTTAACCAAAGCACATAGTTTAACAATAATCTTACCACTGGAGACGAAATTCGACACCCAGGGCAATCACAGATTGGAGGATGTACCTGTAAGATTCCTTTGGACATAAGAGTCTTCAAACTTTTCCCTGTATGCAGAGGAGAAGAAAAAAGGAGAAGAAGAAAAAGAATCAGCACGTTTATAAAAGGAAAGTATTTAGGGAAGGGGGGAGGGGGAGGCACGCGTCTGCTTCCATACAAACAGCCCTCCCCTTGCCTGCCTGCCAGCACCCATCCCCGCCTGCCCTGCAGCCAGCTTCATCTCCGCAGGTCCCCGCAGGGGAGCCCGGCACAGCCCCGCAGGGGAGCCCCGCACATCCCCGCAGGTCCCCGCAGGGGAGCCCCGCACAGCCCCGCAGGTCCCCTCGGAGCGGAGCCCCGCACAGCCCCGCAGGGGAGCCCCGCACAGCCCCGCAGGGGTCCCCTCGGAGCGGAGCCCCGCACAGCCCCGCAGGTCCCTTCGGAGCGGAGCCCCGCACAGCCCCGCAGGTCCCCGCAGGGGAGCCCCGCACAGCCCCGCAGGGGAGCCCCGCACAGTCCCGCACTTCCCCGCAGGGGAGCCCGGCACAACCCCGCAGCGGAGCCCCGCACAGCCCCGCAGCCCTGCCCGGGCTCGGTGCCGGCGCTGCCGCAGCCCCGCGGCCGGAGGCGCTCCCCCAGCTCCCGCAGCCCCCGCACCGGGCACGGCCCCGGGCACCTCCCGCTGCTCCTCCGTGCGCTGCGCCTCGCTCCTCCTGACTCACCCCAGAGCGGCTGAGGCTTCCCGAAGGCAGCAGGAGCCCAGGAATAAAAGAAACGGGCGCGATGCGCGAGGCGGCGACAATTAGCGCGGCCCCGAAGCGCTGCCCCCGCTCTCTGGCGATCAATAACCCAGGCGAGGTGTCAGTCACCTCCTAATCGCTCCTCGGCCCCCCGGGCCGACACCTCCAGCTCTCGGCTCATTACGTGCCGCCCGGGCCGCGCCCGCCCGCCCCCGCCGCTCCCCCCGGCCCCGCTCTCCACCTGCCGCCCGCAGCAGCAGCTCCGCCGCGGAGCCGCGACTGCGGCGCCGGCTCGGGCGGGGAGGGGAGGGAGGCAGGGCAGGCGCCCGTCAGCAGCCGCCGGCGCGGCGGAGGTCCCGCACCACCCAGCTGCGAGGGGAACACCCCCTGCGCCCCGCCCGCCGCCCCGCCGGTGCCTGGCCGGGCCGCGCTGCCGCTCCCCGCGGCGCCGGCTCCGCCGCCGGGCAGGCGACCACCCCGAGCCCCGGGGTCCGCACCCCGCCGCCGCCCGCGGAGAGAATCAAACTTCTCGCCAGCGGAGAGGAGCCCCCCAAATCCCCCTCACCCCCCCGCCATCCCCCCCTTCCCAAAAACCCTTCCCCCCAAAACGCAACCGTTCGTTCCCGAATGGCTCGGAAAAGTTCGGCGGTTCCGGGGCGCGGGGATCCGGCAGAGAAGGGCCCGGGGGTGCGCGGGGGAGGGGGCACGGCCGCAGGGGACGGGGGCTCGGCGCTGCCCAGGACGCTGGCGGGCGCTGCGCTCCCCGCGGATGCCGCTGCCCGAGCACGGGGGCGAGAGGGAGGATGCTGAGGAGGAGCGGGGACCCCGCGCACGGCGAGCGCTGCCTTTACCTTTGTGCCTGATGCTGCGCTTCCAGTCCTTGGCCGTCTCTCTGCCGCTGACAAACTGGAACTCGTTGGGGGTGAGCCACTCTCCCCGGTACCGGATAGAGGGTCCTTTGCTCCCTTGGCACAACTTATTGATGTAGAGCAGCGCCTTGTTCTCCCCGCACTCCACCTCGATGCAAGGCTCTCCGTTGTCAAAGAAGGGCTGGAAATCCGGGATGGAGGAAAACCTCTCCAGCATCAGGTCCTCGGGGAGGTGGTGGGGGTGGTGCGGGTGGGGGTGGTGGGGCTCGTGGAAGCCCAGGTACGCGCGGTGGGCAAAGATCTGGTCGTAAGCCGGCGGGTGCGGGGTGACCACCGGAATGGCAGCGGCGGCCAGAGGCGCGAGGTAGTCAGGTAAGGTTTCCACGGGCTGGTTAAAAGCTGCCAGGGCCATCTCTTCCCTGTCAAGTCGCTCCTTCTTGATAGCAGGCATGGTGCCGCCGCGCTCCCCGTGCGCCCTCGTCTCTCCAAAGCACAGCGGCTCCGATGTCTCCGGTTCAACTTGCCCTGGCTCTGGCTGGAGTTTGGATGAAATGCGCCAGCAGCAGCAGCAGCAGCAGCACAAGCACCTTTGGCGCTCGGGTGCCGGAGGTGGCTGGTATCCCCCGGAGCAGCCCGCTAACAAATCTCCTGGGCTGGCTCCCCAGCAGAGCTGTCTGGGATCCCTCTCCCACGGAGAGCCTAATGTACCGTAGACCCGGGCGCTGCTGTGTGGCTCGCAGATCTGCCCCTCCGGACTAATACCTGACATCTCGGAGAGGTCTCTGCTGCCGTAGACATTATTTTGGTTTAAGGGAAGGAAAAAAAAAAAAAAAAGGGGGGGGGGGAAAGGGGAAAAAAAAAAAAAAAAAAAAAAAGAAAAGCTTATTGATTCCCCTAGATCAACCCACCTTCTCGCCAGGCTGGAGGGTTCCCCGCCGCCCAGCCAGCCCCCTTTCACCCTGCCCCCTTGCTTCCTTTAAACTGACACCTGGTTTATTTATTTATATGCAATAATTAAAATTAAACGCTGCGCCCCCGCCGCCGCTCCGCGACCCCTCCCCGCCCCGCCGGCGCCCGCCGGGAGGACGGAGCCCCGGCCGGTGCCGGCTCTGCCCGCGGGGCTCCAGACACCCGGGCGGCGGCGAACTTTCCCCGGGGCCGCCCACCTTCACCTGCGCGCTGCAGACTCGCCCCGCTCCCACCGAAGCCTTTATGATCCCCGCCAGTTGGGTTTTAATCCCCACTCCTGCAGGAAATGTTCAGAAACGCGGTGTTACGCTCCCTATCCCTCTGTGTACATATCTATATACATATATATAAATATAAACTCATCTACACACGCACAGACACGCGGATATCTACAGTGCCATCCCCGCCGGCTCTGCGCTGCCCGCGCCGCCGCCCGCAGCCCCCGAGCGCCGCCCGGGCCGGGCTGGGCCCCCCGAGCCGGGACAGACACGTATTGATCGGGGCTCAGAAGTCACCGCACAGTTCGGAGACTCTGACCAAACAAGATTTCCCTCCGCCGCCGCCGCCGCCGCCGCCGCCGCTTCTCTAACTTGGCCCATTTAAACAGCGGAGGCGCTGGGAAGCGCCGCGCCGGCGGCGAGGGGGTGAGCGACGGACGGCGGGGCCAGCACCGGCCGCCGCCAGCCCGGGGGGGACCGGGGGGGACCCGGGGGGGACCCGGACCCGCGGGGACACGGCCGGGCCCCGCTGCTGCCCACCCCTCTGCACCCCCGGGCAAGGATGCTCGTTCTCCCTGACAGCTGGGACCTGGCTCCAGCCTTCCCTTTTCCATGGAGGGATGGATGGAGGGATGGAGGGATGGATGGATGGATGGAGGGATGGATGGGTGGATGATGGATGGATGGATGGATGGATGGATGGATGATGGATGGATGGATGGATGGACGGATGGATGGATGGAGGGATGATGGATGGATGGATGGATGGATGGATGGATGGGTGGATGGAGGGATGATGGATGGAGGGATGGATGGACGGATGGATGGATGGAGGGATGATGGATGGATGGAGGGATGGATGGATGGAGGGATGGATGGAGGGATGGAGGGATGGATGGATGGATGGATGATGGAGGGATGGATGGATGATGGATGATGGATGGATGGATGGATGATGGATGATGGATGGATGGATGGATGATGGATGATGGATGCAGGGATGGATGGAGGGATGGATGGAGGGATGGATGGATGGAGGGATGGATGGATGGAGGGATGATGGAGGGATGGATGGATGGATGGATGGATGGATGGATGGATGGATGGAAGATGGATGGATGGAGCAAGGCTCAGGACACACTGGGTGAATCTGTTTTCCATCCCAAACTGTGGCAGACACAGCTTGAGGTCTGTGTGGAACAGCCCCGAGAGGACAAGGCCCAAAATGAAGTTGTGTGGTTGTTACAGGGATGTGCCACCTCAACAAGATGGGGTTCCCTGCCTCTGGATGCCCAAGTGCGATCGCCTGGGCAGCAGAGAAACAAAAATAATTTATCCCCCTAAACATGGGACAGGAAATGTGTCCCACAAGTCTCTACCAGGTGGCAGAACAGTGACAGTTCAGTGTGAGCTCTGCCTCAGCCCCCAGAACAGCACAAAGTTCCCAGCTTTGTCCCAAGCTGTGTCCCCTGACTCGCCTTCTTGCAGGGTGAGGTGGTGGCAGGCTGACAGTGGGAAATGGCTTTGCTGTGTGACAACAGCCACTGGCAGAGCTGGCAGGGTCATTTCTGAGCAACAACTGCCCCTGCCACTTCTCAGTTTCCTCGTGATGCCACCTGACCACGATCCTTGCTTCTTGCCATTTTATTCCCAAGGAGCTCCAGCTCTGGGATCCATCTTTGCTCCTGGCTCTAATGAAAGAGGCAGATCCACAGGCACATCAAACCCTCCCATTTAGGCTTTCAGGCTTAGGCTCTTATTCTTAATGCTTCAGATTGCTCAGGATGACAGGGGAAAAATCACTTTCTATTATCACCTAATGATCCAAGGAAAATGCTTGGAAGAGGCTGTGGGAGACACATTTCTGTGGCAGTCAGAGGGTTCTGGATGGAGGCAGGTGAGGGGCTGTGTGGTGAGAGGGGCTCGCTCTTAGCTCCCACAGACCTTTGTTCCTGGCACATCCAACTGCACTGGGCTCTTGAGAGCCTGGGAATCTTCTTCAGACTTCCCTTGACTCCATCTTCTTTGGAACTTGGCTTCCTGCGCCTGATTTCTTTTCACTTTTCATAAGGGAGTGGGGATTTTTCTTCTCAAAGCTTCCTTCTTTTCCAGCCATCAGGGTTATCACAGTTCCACCTCCGTTCCACCTCCGTTCCTAATGGCAGCTCCTTCTCCAAGTGCAGGCACAGCTTGGCCACAGCCTTCTCCAGAGGGAGGCTCGGTGTTCCCTCCAGGGGAGGTCACAGGAGAGCAGCACAGGAGCGGCCTCCACCCTGCAGGAACCTTTCTCACACAGGGAAGATGTTCTGGCCGAACTCGGGGAAGTCTTGGGGTGCAGGAGGCGCGGATTGAGACTGATCCCAGCAGCGAGCCGCTGACCAGCCCTGCCTGTAACGAAGAGCAGGAGCTCTGGCTGGCTGAGCTCAGCAGCAGAGCCTGGAGTTGTTCAGCTCCAGCCTCTTTAACAGCAGAGCTTTCGGGATTAGTGTAAACAGATTCACCACTGGAGAGCAGATCAGAGAGCGCTACGCAAATCCGCGCACATGTGGTTCCAGGGGCGGCCAGGTACGCTCTGCAAACTCCACACGAAGCTCTTGGAGCAGGTTTCCCAGTCTGGGGCAGGAATCTCCACGGCTTTTTGTTCTGTGTTTCCAGGGCGCCCGGCAAAGTGAAAGCATGAGTCTTAATTTGCTCACGGAGGCACTACCACAGCAAACAGAGTAAATCGTGATCATTTTTCAGCATTCAGTTCCCCACCTCTGGGATACATCACCTTGGATTGAAACAAAAACCTTTCTCTCGGGTCAAATATGTCAACAACTGCGAAGAGTTACCTGTGCCACAAAGTGTTTTCTAAGTGGAGATAATGCTTCAAGCAGAGCTCTTAAACTTAAGAGAGAAAGATTTTCCTCCACATCCTATCACCAGTTTGAGGGACAAATTGCTTATCCTGGATATTCCGCCACTATCCAACCAATAAAAGAAGGGAAAACTTCCTGAATGTAACTTATTTACATGTGTTTCAGCAAACCTTCGAGTTTCTAACTCAGATCAAAGGTCCTTTGAGCTGTTTTAAAGGCTCATTGCAGATGCAGGTACAGGAAAGACAGGTTGAGTCTGGGAGCAGAGAGAAACCCAGCTACCTGTCAGATGAGCAACCTGAGCCCAGGAAGGGATCCAGAGCTGCTGTCCCTGCAGGATCCAGCACAGATTCCATCCAGAGCTGCTGTCCCTGCAGGATCCAGCACAGATTCCATCCAGAGCTGCTGTCCCTGCAGGATCCAGCACAGATTCCATCCAGAGCTGATCTCCCTGCAGGAATCCAGCACAGATTCCATCCAGAGCTGCTGTCCCTGCAGGATCCAGCACAGATTCCATCCAGAGCTGATCTCCCTGCAGGAATCCAGCACAGATTCCATCCATAAACCAATCCTCTCCCTGCTGCCCCTACCAAAGGACAGGGGAGGAGACCAAAGAGCCACCCCAGCACCTCCTGAGCCAGCCAGACCCATCCCTCAGCCTCTGCCACGGTCTGGGGGACACCAGGGCTGTGCCACAGCCAGGATTCCCTGCTTTTTGCCCTTCCCTCCCAGCCCTGTGCTCCGTGTGAGCAGCCAGCCCAGCTCCGGGCTGGGGATTGCAGCAGGAGCAGCCTCAGGCCAGACTGCTTCATTAGCAGAGATATTCTGACAGCCCAGCACTCAGGGAGGGCACGGGTGCCTCTTCAGGGGAGGGAGGCTGGGAAGGAGGACACTGGGAAAGGCTTTGCCGCTGAAATAATGCTTTCCCAGGAACTGCTGGGCTGCTCCCCTCTCAATCCTGCTGCCTTTTGTTGGAGGGGAAATGGAGCACCGTGGAGCTCGGAGCTTTTCCTGCCTGTCTGGGAAGAGGTGTCCAGGTGCTGCGGGCTCACAGAGCAGCCAGAGCTGGACACTGTGCCCCCCTGCCTCATGAAGGTGGGACGGGTGGTTAGAGAAACTCTCTCCTTACCCAACCATTTCCACAAAATGCCTCTTCCACATCGCCTTCCCTGCCAGCTCCATAACCAGTCCGAGTAGATCAGAACTCCAAAAACCTGGAGGAATTAAATGTTTGTTGGGAAGGGGTGAAGGAGCTTTCATTTGGGAGGCAAGGACTCCAATTCTAAACCAGCTGCTCCTTTCTCCTAAATAACAAGGGCACAAATCTATTCTCATTAAAACCAATGACAGATTTTTTACTGACTGCCCTCCTCAGTGTCCAGTCCCCATCACACAGCAAGAGGTTGCCCTTCCCTGCAAAGATTTCAGAAAACAATTTTAGTTACACTCAAGTGATGCCTCCATGGTGCAAAAAAAATCCCTTACAGAAATCACCAATGGAATAAACCTTAAGTTTAATAAAGAAATGTTAAAGAAATACCAGTTCTCTGGCCCTTTCCCAAGGCAGGAGCTGCCTTCTTTGCAGCTCCAGGCTCTGGGCAGCTCCCTGTCCTCCTCTCTGCATTAACCACTCTTTGTGCACACTGCAATTAAAAATGCATCTTTCTCCCTTGTCTGTTCGTCTCTTCTCAGAGGTTATTTGTTGCTAATCTGTAACTGGTGTGAAAGATATCAGCGTGCTAAGGCATCCACCAGATTCCCCTTTTTCCTAAAGCCTTTATTCCTCTCTGCTAGGAAAACCTCACTGCATCAGGAGATCCGAACTCATGGTCACACTAAGCCTGGCTGTGTCCCAGCTTTTCCTTTTCCTACTCCACTTCCCCAGCTCCCTGCCTGCCCTCCTGCAGTCACCACAACACCAAACGGGCACAGGCAGAAGTGCCTGTCCAGGAATGTGTGTCTGGCTGGAGCCTACGGCCAGCTTACAACAAGGAGAACTTAGTGACCACTGAAAAGCAGATTACACCAGCTGTGCCCTGCTGGCATCAAACAGGGCCATGAAAAACAGGCCACGGCTGGCTCCTGTAATTCACAGGTGAACACAAATGTGAGTGCACAGAGCAGCTTTTTTGGGTGAGAGGGATGGGATTTTTCAGGAATCCTTTGGAAGAGATGTGCCAGAAATCCAGGTGTAATCAAGGCGTGACTGCTTTTAATGCACACGAGGAAGATCAAATTAAGGACTCGGTAGAACCTGTCTTGACCAATTTAGGAGGTGCTGAAGTGCTACCTCGAGCTAGCTCCCAGCTCCCAACACGTTAATTAGAGCCAACATCTTGTGAAGTCTTTAAATCACTGAGTGTCTCTGCAGAGAGGTTTTGTGCTGGAGTCACTGCCTGGGATTAGCACCCAGCACCTCTGCACCGCAGAGCTGCGCCCCAGCAGGGTGCAAATCCCTCCAGGAATTTAGCTGATTATTGTTACAGCGGCGGGGAGCTGGGTGTGCAGACAGGGCTGTGTCTGTCCTGCAGTGTCCCTCTGCCAGAGCCAAACCCGCCCGAATCCCCCCGGGGCTCTGAGGGGACATCCCACAGGAGCTCCCAGCACGGACTGGTGTTTCTGCAGGGAATCCTCACTGCAGGTCCTGGTGCTGGGCTTTCCCTGCAGTTATTTCATGGATTATGTGAGTTCAGGATCTCCAGCACCACAGTGACCAGAACACGGCCCCTTCTGCACCTTTGTTACACTTGAACAAAACACACCCAGAAACACCCCCACAAACAGTGCCAGGCACGAGCAGTGAACCCAAACACACCAAGAACTTTGTGCTCGGTCCTCACTCAGCTCCGTCACTGAGGAACTCCTGGGTCAGGACCACGTGAGGGCTCCTCTTGCTTGGTTCAGCCTTCTTTTAAATCCTACAATCCCATAAAAACAGACTGCTTGATACAAACTGTTGCCATGACTACACTGCCACAGAGGGCGTCAATCAAACAGAAACTGAGATAGGAGATAAGGAAGGGATAACCAAAACAAAACAAAGGGAATTTCAAAAAACATGTAAATAACGCATCTGCATATTTGGATCGTCTCTTGGTGATTTGAATTTCTCAGAAGAGGAGCAACTTGACAGCACTGCAGTGTGGACAGAAAAGCTGCAGCCGGTTACCACAGAGTTCTGTTTGTTGTCAGACTTCCATGTGGAGTCGGGAATCCCAACCTCTGTCTCTGCCTTTTCCTTCCCTGTGGGACTGCAGCAGCACCTGGGGACTCCAAACTCAGGTGCTTCACTCCCCAGCCCGGGAGCAAACATCTCTGAGACTCCTGAGGCATTTCCATCCCATCCTACGGATTTCCAGAGCTCCGTTTCTCTCAAGTTCTATAACCCAGTCACTGAGCAAAACCAGGGAATTTTGAGCATTAACACAGCACACGTTGCAAAGGCAGAAATGTCAGAGCAATCTGTTTACGAGTCATTTTAATGCCTGATGCCTAAAATTATTATCTAAGCTCTCTGGCAAACACAAGTCACTGTTTTGTTCACAGCAGGAGAGAAGGGTTTTGTTTGTCACACATCTTCCTTTAGCCAAAACTGCTGTGCCCAGGCATGGCACCCCTGGGCTCCAACACACATTTCCTTCCTGATTACCTGGGAAAGGCTGGGGAGGAATGTGGGGCCAATCACCGAGGATGAGGAGCAGAGGAAAGAGACTTTTTACAGTTCCTCTCGTCCCTTTTAAGCCCAGCAAGCAGCAGCCACTTCCCACCCATGCTCTGCACCCATCAGCCATAAACCACTGCTCAGGGGTTAAAGCTGCACTGACCCCAAAATAAAAAAGCCTAATGCACTGTAAATATCCAGGAGACCCTCGAGTCTATTACAACCCAGTTTTTCAGGAGTCTGTCTCTGCTGTGGCCTCTACTCACAATTACAGCCGAACACTGATTAGGGTGCACATGGGAGCAGCACAGGAAGCAAATATGAAATCGTCCTAACCAAGTAACTGAGTACATTTGTAAGGATGGTATTGCTTTTAATTAGCCTTAATTTCCAAAGAATTATTACTTGGTCAAAAAAAAAAAATCTTTATGGATCCATGAATTATTGAGTACAGGGTTCTCCCCCTGCCTCCTGCTGACACCCGAGGGAGCAGCCCCCGCATAACTCACCAGGGAATTCTCTGTATTTGACTGCAAGAATGCCTGGTGTTCCAACCCATTCAGTATTTCTGTTAGAGCTCCAAGGACCAGATCAACTCTTGCAGAGTGAAAATGGAAATCAAGTCCCAATCTGGATTAACCCTCAGAGCAGCACGAATGTGTTGTGTTTGTTAGGAGAGATCTGTGTCTGCACACAAACACACACACTGGCCCTGTGCACCCATGTCATTTATATGTGATATTAATCAGCTTTGTAGTTTCAAATGCAGTAATGCAAATTATGCCATTTATTTATCTCTTCATGAAATTAATGTGACCCTTTTAGTGACAGCTTTGAGAAGTTCAGGTACAAACCCAGGAAGGTGGATTTGCTTTGGGCTGTTACATCCACATTATTCCGGGCCAAGCCTCCCATTCTTTCTCCTCCCTTCTTCCAAAAAAACCCCATAAAACCAACCCTAAGTTTCACCTCCAAAAACAAGAGAGAATCTGTCCTTGGTTATGGAGACCAGCACAGCAATGTGCCTGCTGAGCTTTCAGCCATACATTTCTGAAATCCCTCCACATTTGCTCTCTGTGCTGTTCTGGGGGAGCAGAGCAAGGCCAGGAGTGTGGGGCACTCTCGGAGCCGGCAGTGGGAACCAGCCTGAGATCATCCCACCAGTCCCAAACTGAAATTCCAGAGTGTTTGGCCCAGGGTTGAGAGATGGGGACATCGGCACTTTCAGAGACACCGGGTTTGGGATTCCTTTGGGAATTTAACCATAATAATTGAAAGATTTTAATCTTTATCTCGGGAGGAAACACAACATTTTAGAGGGGACAAAGGCACTCTGTGCTCTTGTTGTACCTCCTGAGGACCTGTGGAAGGTGGGGCACAGGTCTCTCTCTGTCACATTCCCGGGTGAACGCAGCTCTTCCTTCCCTCTGGAGCTGTCAGCCTTCAGGATTCCAAATTCCCTTTCCATGGATGTTCCTGGAGCTGCCTTCAGACTTGCTGCTGCAGTGGCTACCATGAAATGCACCTAAATCAGTAAATCCATTTATTGGAATGGTCATACAGGACTGCAGCAATGAGACACAAACATAATCCAATTCCAACCTCTTCAAAGCAGGAGGAAATAAACATTTAGCTCCGTTCCCCATGAAATTCGAGTAAAAAAAGGAAACCGTAAGGATGTATGTGACAAAGAAGAGGCCATTCAAGAGACAACACAAATAAACCCCAGCAGTAGGGACAGGAAGGTGAGTGGTGTCCCAAAGCATTCCTTTGGCCCTGGAAATACCCCTGGGATTGTCCCTTGTTTCAAGACATCTCCTTCCCTCAGCTCCCAAAACCCCTCTGCAGCAATCTGTGGAACCCCCATCCAATTATCAGATGAAATGCAGGAGGATCAAAGGGAGAGTTGGAGGATAAGCAGGAGCGTGGGATAATTAGCAGCCCTGAGTGCTGCTGAGCACCCCTCCCTCCCTCCTTCCCTCCCTTGTTAGCATTTCCCAGCTCCCCTCTGCAGCTCCGGAGCCCCAATTCCCGTCCTCGTGTCTGTCCTCACCCGCCTGCCCCAACAGCTGCCCTGGCACAGCCCCGGAGTGATCCCTGAGCTTTTTGGGACATGGTTTCACTGCTTGGGAGTGGGGACAACAGGGAGAGAGAAAAGAATTCAGGAGCTCTGGGGAACCTGGACATGGAGACAATCAGGGGACACCAAGAGAGAAATAATAAACAATGTACAGCTAAGCAATAACTAATTATTATTTCCATTGCTGCCTGTTTTCCCTTGTGTCCTGGAGCTCTGGTCAGGATGGGAGAGGAGTTCCCACTCTTTTTTGCCTGGGTAATACCCTGCACCTTAACAATCATGGGGATCAGCTGTGGGGAGCGAGGCTGAATTATGAGTTTGTCCTTGCAGAAGAAATGGGGGTGGCCGGTCTGTCGCGTGTGGGGACCCTGGAGCTGTCTCAGAGGATCAGGGTGAAGGGACTCCAAGGGACAGACCAGGCCAGAAGGTGCAGAAAGGAAACCTTAGCCTGGAATCCTCATCACAAACAGAATCATTCCCCCCACAGCCATGAAAATTCCCCACAAATGGGGGAGTTGCCCTGCCACAAGTCAGCCAACAAATCAGGCCTTGCCCTGATGTCCTGGTGTTCCTGTCCCAACGCCTGGAGCAGGCTCACGTCCCAATCCCAGGGACAAAAATCCACGGCAGGACCGTGGTCACGCCAGCTACTGCCAAGGGAACCAAAGTGATTGGGCTCGCAAGGAATTTGCATGCAGGGAACCAGGCGAGCTGAAATAAGGCTGAAATGTTAATGAACGTCTGGAAAGCACTAGGAAATCCTTGGATTAGAGGTATCCTAGGAACACAACACAGGCAGTGCCAGCAGATAAGGTCAGCCTGGGGATTGCACTCAGTTTTATCTAAAAATCCAACTTTGCATACGGTGACTCAACAAAAATGTAATAAATGTAAATCGTGTAACAGTGCTGCCCTGCGGATTTTGAGCCATTTTTCATCAGGACCGGTGTGGCGGGCAGGATGCCAGGGCTCTGACCCCACTGCCCAGCGCTCTGCTGCAGCCCAAGCAGACAAACACACCCCAGAGCTGCCCAAAGGCTGCCCCAGGCAAAGGAGCGCCTCACTTTTACCATCCGATCTCAGGGACGAGCAAGCAAGAGCCGAAGGGAGCTCCGGCCCCGGGCTGTTGTGCGCTCCGACTCCCAGAGCGCACGGAGGGCAGCTCCGCCAGCCTTGCCGAGGCACGGCTGCGCTCCTCCCGAGCCTGCAGACCCGCGTTTCCCATTGCCCGATGGAACTCGGGATTCTGGAAGGGCTGAGCTCCTTCAGGGCGTCGGCAGTCTCAGCGATCCGCGCGGGGCTGCTCCGCTGGAGCTGTCTCCAGCCCCTCGAACCAAAGCACGGCCAGGGATCCATCAAACTCCATTTCCCCTAACTTAGCTGAGGAGCTTTTTCTCATCAGACTGCTGGCTGTCCCTTTCCGAGCAGCGAGAGCGCCGGGAATGGTCCGGGAGTGCCCCGGGAATGGTCGGGAGTGCCCCGGGAATGGTCGGGAGTGTCCCGGGAATGGTCGGGAGTGTCCCGGGAATGGTCCGGGACAGCGGGAGGACCGCGGGCGGTGCCGAGCGGGGGACAAGGACAGACACAGCCGGGCCAGGAGCGGCTCTGTCGGGCTCGGAGCGGCACGGCCGGGCTCGGAGCAGCGCCGCCCGCCCGTCGCTGCTCGGGAACCCCCCGGCCGGTCCCCCCCGCCGCCGCCGCGGGTTGCTGGCAGCGGCCCCGGAGCCGCAGCGCTGCCGCCGGGGAGAGAGGTAATAAATAACCCGGGGAGCGCGGCGCGGAGCCCGGCGGGCGGCGCAGACTCTGACCTGACAAATACCCACTGGAAAATCATCACCTCCCGCCCCCGGGAGCCTGGAGCCAGCCCCGGGCCGGCCCCAGGCGGGGGGCGGCGGAGCCAGCCGGGCCCGTCCGGCCGCGCCGCCGGGGGTGGCGACAGCGGGGGCGGCTGCGGGGCCGGGCGGGGCCGGGGGATGCGGGAGGGGACGGGGATGGGGATGGGGATGGGGATGCAGGGAGAGGATGGGGACAGGGATGGGGGTGCAGGGAGGGGATGGGGACAGGCATGGGGGTGCAGGGAGGGCTGCCCCCGGCACCCCCAAACACACACAGAGCCGGATCTCGCCTCGCCTCCGCCGCGGCTCCCCCCGGGCCGGGGCGCGGGGAGCGAGCGGGACCGTCCCGCACGGCGGCGGGGAGGGATGCGGGGATGTTCCTGCTGGGGTTGGTGCTGACCCCGCCGTCAGTGGGGGCTCAGCCCCGGAGCCTCCTCTCACCTGCTCCGGGAGAAGGCAGCACCCAATTTCCCATGGGGGGAGAGGAGGGAAATGGGGGATGGAGAGAGAGATGCTTTATTTTCCGCCCCGTGCAATAAAGTGTGATTATAAAGAATATAACAGGGAGCGCAGCTTGAATTCCAATTGGCGGAGGGCCTGTTGTTAACCATCAGGGAACTATTTATTCTCCAGCCTTACTGGTGCTCCTTGGTCAATAATGATAAAGGGGGGAAAGGAGAAGAAGTTGAAGCCATTATAAAGCAGCAATCCCATTACAGAGGAGCAGCAGCAACAGCCCCCCCAGAATCTATGATTCCCTCAGGTCATGTCTCGTGTGCTCAGACCACCGGCCACTGTCAGGATTTACCCTGCATCATTAACCCACCAAAGAGGGGTTTTTTCCCTTGCCAGGAATGACTGATTTCTCCAGCCTGATGGCAGTCATCGTTTGGGAGACAGAGCAGCACTCCCCTGCTGCTGAACTATCTCCAGCAATATTTAATAAATAAATAAAATAGCTGGATGCTCAACCAGCTCCTCAGGAGAAGGGAAGACAATGCGGCTATTTATTGTGATTAAATATTTGCTGCTCCCTGTTTCTGACACTTATTCACACACACAGACAGGGAGCACCGTGGGTGCCTGCCCAAGCCCCGATCAACTCCCCAAACATTATTTTTATCGTTTGCGTTGCTCTCCCGCCCAGGCCCAGATCATTCCAGGCTGTACAAAGGAGCACAGACAGCCCCTGTCCCACACAGCTGCTGCTGCACTCCCAGACTCTGCTCTTTTTTTTGCATGACTGGATTCCACGTGAGCTTTGCCAATGTTTCAGACAGGATCAGAGTCACTCCGGGCCAGCTTTAGAAACTTCTGGCATCCAAAGGATGCCAGATCAAAAACCCCAACCTCGGCGCAGAAACCCAAGCCCGGAGTTTGTTTCCTTTGCTGTGCCACGGGGGAGGGGTCTGGGCTGGAAGGTTTTGGTTCGCTGGCTCTGCTCCATCCCGGGGGCTCCACCAGCCGCTCTGGCCGCACACCCAGAGCTGAACGCCCAGCAAAGGGAGCCTGAGCCTCCTTCCACTGCACAGCCCCCGAAAAACTGAGCTGTCCTTGCATCCACCCACGCCTCACCCCTCTCACTGCTGCATTCCCAGCCCCAGGAAGGTTCTCACAAGCTTTTCCCAGCTCAGACCCGTTTCCCCGGTGGAGATTATCCCTGGCGGTGTCCATCAGCAGCATCCGAACCATGCCCATGAGGGAGTGGCGGGCTGGGCCGGGGCTGTTTTTATGGTCGTCATGGGTTTCCCAGAACTCACACACCCTGACCCTGCCCGCCTCGAACAGCATCAGCTCCGGGAAATCCCTGTTTGCCGGCAGCTCTGCCACTCCCCGTGTGCACCCGGGGAAAGTCCTCGAAGCACAGGGGTGGAAGAGGAGGAGGCTGAGGGGAGTGTGGCTCTGGCAGAGGCTGGATTCTGGGGGGGACGAGCTTCAGCCTCCTTTACATTTCTTTGAAGATTCTGCCCTTAACCTGCAGAGCAGGTTCCTTCTTCCAGCTGAGTTATCCTGTTACCAAAACAGCACCTTTTGGCTCAAGACCTGTCACTTACAGACTGAGGTTCCTCCAGGCAAACACTGAAACATTACCGGCGACTCAGAAAGCATTTTGCACTTGATCGTTGTTATTTACACGCAAGGACCCAGGTGTAAAACTCCCACTCGAGTTCTGAGCATTAGAAACGTCCCTCAGTTGTGACTGATTTTAAGAGTAGCATGGAGTGAAGCTGCTCTAAAGCAGCCAAGGAAGTTCCTCCCCAAAGAGAACAAAGATTGCTTCAAGGGCAATCATGAAATTAAATCTCTTTTAATAGGCAAGATGAAAATGAGGACCTAGAAGAAGCAGGAGAAGGAAGGACAGCGGCAAAGGAATTGGAGACCGTGAGTTTAGATAAAACCTTGACTTGAAGCTTTGGTACAGCTACACCCAAATCCTTCTGTGGAAGCCCAGGAATGAGGTTCTTAATGGCTGAGAAGGAGCATCAGAGCTGCTGCTGGGGGACAAAGCCATGTTTCTTCCCCTGAACAGGGCTGCTGTCTTTTTGCTCTGTGATGCCTTCCATAAGCTCTTCTGGGGATGGGGGTATAAATCATAATAAAGCCATGGCACGGCATATAAATCATAATAAAGAATAATGATACGTAATAAGGATGAATAATATTAAGGGGAGGATTGTGTGAGGGAGCCTGCACACACACACACACACACACACAGAGAGCTGTGCACACACAGGAGCGGTGGCTGCTGCTGTCAACACACGGATCCCAACACTGCAGCACCTTTCCTATGGAAAGGCAGGGAATAACCATGTGCAGGAATTTCAGTGCTCAGAGGGAACCACGGTGGGAGTTTAACCCCTGCAGCTCCTGGGGCTGCCTGCACACAAAGCTGCCCCTCTGCCAAAGTCCTGCCTGCGTCACTCGGGTGATGGGAGCAGGGACATTGCTCCCTGTCACCCAGCCCAGCACCCCTCCAGCGAGGCAGGGGATGGAAGTGGGAGTTGGAATTCCCAGTTCTGCTGATTGCAGCCCTGGATTAGCATCCCAGCTTCCCCCTGTGCAGATGTGTTTGTCAATGGGCAGCGAGGGAGTGGAATAAATCCTGAGTTGAGATCTTCAGGGCTGGATGCAAAGAGCAGCTGAAGTCGATCCCCAGTGCTTGGAGAGCACGGGAATCCAAGTTCCACACCCTCCTCCTCCCTGGGAGATCAGGCCTGCTCAGCTCCTCACACAAATTGATTCATCCCCTGCCTGCAGATCAGTCTAAATTTGGGGGGTTTGGGTCAATAGATTCTCCACAAGAGCTTGACTAGAAAACCTCAGTGATCACGAGATTCCAGGATATCTGATCAGCCAAAGAACAGGGGGGGTGGGTTGGTGTAACTTTACAGAGCAGACTAAATTTGGGCTAGTGGTCAAGATCCTTCCAAAATTATCTGCTGGCTGAGCCAGGCAGTTCCATTTTGGGCAGGAGGAAACAGCTTCCCAGGCACTGAGCATCAGCAGCAGAAACAGCACAAGGGGAAGATTGCCTCCCTGGTTAAATGTGTATTTAAAATGCTGATAGCCCACACTGAGACCCCAGAAAAAATGTATTTATCATTGTTATTAACAGTAATAGAAATAAAACCAGTTCTAATAGCATGCAGGGTTTGATGCATTTCCCAAATAAAAGGATTTATTAGTTTAAAGCCTGGGTATTTATTTGTTTCTCTCTCCCCAGTCCTGCCCCCCTTCCCAACCCTGTTGAATTTTTAATGTCCCCTGTTTCTAATGTCAGCCGTTTTTCTTGTAAAGGTTTTTTGACATAACTTTATATTGCTGCATCCTTTTGTTGTTGCCATTCCCCATCCTTGTTAGAGTCTCCACTCCCCTAATGAAGCTCGGCTCCTGCCAGGATAATAAAAGGAAATAGATCCGAGGCTGAGGAGAGCCAGGGAGAGGGGACTGCCTGTGAGTGTGAGATCAGAAA
Organism: Hirundo rustica; assembly: GCF_015227805.2. Lineage (NCBI taxonomy): Eukaryota > Metazoa > Chordata > Aves > Passeriformes > Hirundinidae > Hirundo > Hirundo rustica. The sequence goes on from NC_053471.1 coordinate 6,469,361, forward strand.
TGAGGGTGACACAACACAAACGCAAGGAAATGTCCTCTGGGGACTCCCAAGGCTGTCCCCGGGACCCGAGTGTGTGTGAAATGCACAGACACACAAAGTTTGTATGGATCTGTGTGCACACTGAATATGCACTGATGTGGTTTTATACACACACACTGACTGAGGAGGGAGACGTTGGGAAAATGTGCCCTGCAGGTGCCAGAAGTTGGGGACATTCTGCCAAATTTAAAAAAATAGGATTCAAAGTATCCCTCTTGTCCTTTTTTTTTTTGGAGGGGGCAACTCATGGCCTTACTGCAAGTCATGAAAAAGAAAAAAATACCAAACTCTACAAAGCTTCTTTCTCTTCTGTCCATTGAGAATGAGAAACATCTCCAGGTTTCTGTGACTTTCCTCCAGTACCAGCCAGGTCTGGTGCTTCAGAAATAACAGAACACCGGAGCCAGCCAAGCAGTTCCAGCAGGCAGGAGCCTTTCAGGACTGCTCTGGGCTCTGCAGCAGCACGAGCCCCGCCGGCTCTGCCGGGGACAGCGGCGATGCTCGGGGTGCCCTCGGTCCCCGTCCTTCCCCCGCAGCACCAGCTGAGCCCTGGCTCCTCCGCAGCAAATGTCTCCAAAACCATTAGCCAGAAAGTCAGGAAAGGGTCTGGCAGTGCACAAATCCACCCCCTGAGCCCCAGCACGCCCTCCTGGTCCTGCAGGGACCCAGACATTCTTCAGCTCCATGTGCAGCACAGCTACCCCCGGGACACTGCACTGCCTGCACAGCCACAGAGAGCACCGGGGCTCCAGCTGGAACAACAGCGCCTGGAGGATCTGTTCTGACTTGTTTCCAGTGGGATCTCAGGCTTTTAAACCCATCAGACACATTAACACGAGGAGAACCTCCACGTATTTGTGGCTTTCAACCTCTGAAATATTTAGGGCCATGCTGTCAGCATGCAGTGCCACAGGCTCGAGAGAAAACTCTATTTCTCCCTACCAGAGCAATTCTAAAATTCAAACCCCAGAGTCATCATGTCTAGGCTTGGCTTACACGCTAATTCTACCCTGAAAAGCTTAATTGAAATTTCAGGTGGAAATTAATCTGGCCACCTCTTGTTCCCTAATGGATTTTGATCTACTTCTCCACACTGTGACAATTCCTGGCATGGTAAGTGATGTCTGTTTTGAAGAAGGCTGTAATTATGAAGTCTGCGGGGAACTGTAGGTCAAGCCAGAGATGCAATGACATAGCTCTTACTGGACCAGAAAAACAGGAATGACGAGGACTCCTGACACTGCAGGAACAGTGACAGATCAGGAAGGAAAATACCTGCAGCAGATCTGTCTCCATTTTGTCCTTTTTGAGCTGTATTTTCAGAACTATGGAAAAAATTGAAATAATTTTTATAACTAGAACAACATTTACCGCCCCCCTACCAAAATTCTGTGACACAGCTGCACCTGTGCTGTCATCATCTCCTGGTGACAGGAATCAGCCCCAGCTGCCCTCAGGGGGTGTGTGTTCCTAGAAAGGTTTCTTTGACCTCAAAGAGCTACAGAGACCTCTTCCGAATCAACCCCAAAATACGTGTCCCAAAGCAATTCTGACCAACGAGTCACAAAAGCCACAGTGACATCAAGACAAACGTGTTGGTTTCACTCGGGGTGGCAGGATGAAACCAAGAAAAGAAAGAGTTGGTGAGGGATGGATGGAGGGATGGAGGGATGGATGGATGGAGGGATGGATGATGGATGGAGGGATGATGGATGGATGGATGGATGATGGATGGATGGATGGATGGACGGATGGAGGGATGGATGATGGATGGATGGATGGATGGATGGATGGATGATGGATGGATGGATGGATGGATGGAGGGATGATGGATGGATGGACGGATGGAGGGATGGATGGATGGATGGATGGATGGATGGATGGATGATGGATGGATGGATGGATGGATGGATGGATGGATGATGGATGGATGGATGGAGGAATGGATGGAGGGATGATGGATGGATGATGGATGGATGGATGGATGGATGGATGGATGATGGATGGATGGATGGAGGGATGGAGGGATGGATGGATGATGGGTGGAGGGATGGATGGATGGATGATGGAGGGATGGATGGATGTATGGATGATGGATGGATGATGGATGGAGGGATGGAGGGATGGATGGATGATGGGTGGAGGGATGGATGGATGAATGATGGAGGGATGGATGGATGTATGGATGATGGATGGATGATGGATGGATGGATGGATGGATGGATGGATGGATGATGGATGGATGGATGATAGATGGATGGATGGATGGATGATGGATGGATGGATGATGGATGGATGGATGGATGGATGGATGGATGGATGGATGGATGGATGGATGGACGGATGGATGGATGGATGGAGGGATGGATGGAGGGATGGATGATGGCTGGATCACACAAGGGGAATGTGCTCCACAGCCAGAAGTTCCTCAAGGAGAGGTGATCTTTTTCCCTTTGGGACCTAAGTCAGACCATGGTCACAACAGGCAGAGGCGCAGTGGCGCTGGCTGCAGAGCAGCTCTTTAAATGAGGACAATCCATACAAATGCGTTTTTTTGGAAGGGGGAATTTGTTGTGGTTGTCAATTTGAATTGAATTTCATTGACAGAGCTGCTGAAGGACCCCAGCAGGTTCCCAGCCACAGTGAAACACAGAAACACATCCCAGCCCCAGTGAAGCACATCCCAGCCCCAGTGAAGTACACCCCAGCCCCAGTGAAACACATCCCAGCCCCAGTGAAACACATCCCAGCCCCAGTGAAACACATCCCAGCCCCAGTGAAACACATCCCAGCCCCAGTGAAACACATCCCAGCCTCAGTGAAACACATCCCAGCCCCAGTGAAGCACATCCCAGCCCCAGTGAAGCACATCCCAGCCCCAGTGAAACACATCCCAGCCACGGCTGCAGCGCCCAGGAGGTGCAGGCTGTGCTGTATTAATATGCAAAGTGTGCCTGCCTTCCCAATTAAATGGAAAATGCCATGATTAAAGGCAGTCAGAAGATATTAGATGGATAGTGCTGAACCACGGGCTTTATTTCCTGCACGCAGGAGCCCCACAAGAGCTCAGGGGGAGAAACTGAGCTGGGAAGGGGAAAATGCCTGAACCCGTGGAAGGGAGGAAAAGGAGGAAGCTGTTCACAGGAGGGCTGAATGAACACGGTGCCCCATCCCGGGCTCTCAGACACCAGCCCTGGAGGGAAGCCAAGCACAGCAGCCCAAGTCTGGTCCATCATTTTGGGAGCAGGAGGTGTGAATCACAGCAAAGAGCCCAAAGAGCGTCACAATTCAGAGCTGCAGAGCCCTGAGGCAGAGCTCAGAGGGGACAGACCCTTCCTAGGCCCCCCTTTTCCTTGTTAGCATCAGCAGTTTCTCTTTTACCACCTCCCTGGGCTGGGAGAAGGAAACACGGCGGAGAAGTGCGGCGTGCCGGATAATTTACAATTAAAGCCGTGAAGATGAGAAGATAAAACAGGAAACATTAATAACTGAGTGCAGGGTTCCCTTTGCCTGCCTGCTCTAAATCAGCCCCGCAGCTTTAACCCTCCTGGCTCTGCTGGGAGCCCAGGCCAGGCTGGCGGTCCCCACTCGCTCTTGCTGCCATCTCTGAGCTCCGCTGCTCCCTGTCACCAGCGCGCTCCCCGCCCGTGTTTCACGGCTTGCATTTAATTAAAAGAGATGGCAAAGTCAGGTATATTTATGGGGGCTCCTAATCCTCACACTCACATCTCCAGTTGCCATGGGTTTCCCTGCTCCCCAGCCCCAGCACGGAACGCACTCCGGGATAAAGCCCAATAAATTCTGCTCCGTAATTGGCTCTGCGGTTTAGGGGTCCATCCATCCCAGCGCTGGGGAAACAGAACCCTCCAGAAAATCACTGTGAGGACAGCAAACCCCGGGGAAGGGTCCGGAGTGCTTCATCCCCTCCTGAGGCTGCTGCTGAGCTGTCCCAGGTCCGGGGTGGGAGCAGAGCCCAGCTGCAGTCACCGCGCTGGAGCTGCACCTCTGTCGCAAGCCAGGCTTTGCTGCCCTGCTGGGGCTCTCTGAGAGCAGCAGAGCGCCCCAGGGCTCGAGCAGAGGGCTCCCTGCCTGCCCAGCCTGCAGGCACAGCTGCCTGAGGTATCCACGCAACAACTCTGCGGGTTCTAGAGCTGCCTGCACCCATGGGCCCCGAGCAGCCGGGGATACTCCTGAAACGAGCCTCTTCCACCACAGACTCTTCTGGAAAAGTCTCCACAGCTTGAGGAATGCAGAATTTGAGCTGTTCTTTGTCTTTAGGCAGGGATTTCGGCAGCAATGTGCCCCAGGTGAAGCCACAGAGGACAGAGAGGTGCCCATCTCTGCAGAGCCAGAAGTTGTCCCACCTGTGCTCAGCATTTCGGATGTCATCTGTCACCTGTCACAACAGGAGCTGTCCCCGCGCAATGCCAGCCCTCACAGGGGCCCTGCTGGACACCCTGAGCAGGATTTAGTGGCTGTAAACTTCCATCACTGAGGGAAACCCTTCTGCAGGAGCACCCACACCTGACAGCAGCACAGCAAAACCTCCCTTCACATCCAAATTCCCCAAACAGCAAACCCACATTCACTGCTCAGTGCAGTCGTACACAGCAGAACAAGGAGGGAGAAATCAGATTACCTCTGGGTTACTCACTTACGTAAAAGAACAAAAAGACGCAAGGAAAGAGGAAGGAATTCTCTGACCCTGTCACATATGCGCCTGCCCCAAAAACACAGTTATGGCCAAAGCTGCCAGCCTGCCTGGCACTGCTCAGCCCTGCTCCTTTCCTCTCCTTTCTCCACGATGTTAGCAGGAGTTAACATCCCTTAGCTCACAGCTTTCCACTTTCTGCCTTTATGTCTAATGTTAATGTTATTTAAACGTCACCTTATTTTTATTTTCCCTGTGAATTTCATGATGGGTTTCTTATTTCCTTCCATTTTTTTAAGGAATAGTTTATTAAGAAAAGCTGACTGCACCCCCAGCCCGTCTCCTGGAACAGCACTGATGAATAAAACCCCCCCTCACAGGAGACAGTTTTATTCTGTTGATCGGAAGTCTGCCAGCCCAATTTATGATTGGACATAAGATCTCCAAATCTGGATTTATGTGTTGTAGTATAACGACAGGTCAATGAGATTAAAACTATGTTCATGAGAGAGCTGTGAGGCAATTTGAGTTTCATGGTTCTGTGGTGATTGGGCATTCAGTCTAAGAAAACCTGCCTTAATAAAACACTCCCAGCCCGGGAACAATCTGCACATTATTCATTATTGCAGCCTCCCCAACACCCCCTCACCATAAAACCAGAGCAGGGAGAGCAGCTCTCCCCCTCCTCCCGTGCAGATGAAGCCATCAGGGAGATGGTGCCACTGATAACGAATGGGCTGAATTAACAATAGGAACACTTTTCTTCCTTATCATATGGTTCACATAATCAAAACAGGGCAGGGGAGTGGGAGGGGAGAGGAAAAGTCTCAGCCTCTCCAAAATCTCCTTCACCAGCTGAAAAACACAGGGGCTAAAGGCAGCAGCTCCTGATCCCATCCAGAGAAGCCCCTTGCCTCCAGGTTCCTGTTTGCTGAAGAAGCATCACCCTGCAAACCTTAAACACGGGGCTGAACCGCGCCTCAGCCAGGGCCCTGGACTTGCAGAGGCCACCCGGACCAGAGCAACCCTCTGGGAATCAGAGCCAGGGCCCCCCAGGGCACAGCCTGGGGCTGCCAAACAGGGCTTTTCTCTGCAGGAGGCTTCATTCTTCATCAATGCTTCTTTTCTCCATCATCCTGATAAAGATTTTAACTCAAAAGAGATCACGGTGCTGTGGTAGGAAAGTGTTCCATGCTTTGTTTCCATGTGGACTCCGTCTAAATAAAGCAACTCCTCGTGCTCCTTTCCCCATTCAAGTACAAGGGCCAAATTCCCCTTGCCCTGAGGATTCCCAGCTCCAGCACGTCTGGTAATTCCTGAAGGAGCTCAGCACTTCTGAATATTGAGCACAAACGCGGAAAAACCAGAGCAGGAGCACATGGAATGCAACAGCAGCAGCCCAAGGACAAAGAAAGGATGCGAAGAAAGGAGCCTGAAAAAGGACAGGGCCCAGAGGAGGCACTGGGGGCTGTTATTTGTGCTGTTCTTTGTGCTGGAGACCCAAAGCAGGGAGCCCCGTGCACCTACAGAGCCACTGCTGCCGCTGCTGAAGGGGCCAGAAATGTTTGTGGAGCAAACCCATCTCAGATAGGCAGGGAGATACCAGGACGTTCCTGTTTCATCCTTGTTTAATCTGCTCCGTTGTCAGGCAGGGCAGCGGGCCAGTGCAAATTCCCACTGCCTCAGCTTCAGGGGGGGACTGGCTGCAGAATTTACACAAATAAAAGGAGAAGCGAAAAGCGCCGGCAGCACCAATCTGATTACAGAGTCATTTATTTTCTGGTCGTTAATAATTTGTGCAATAAAAGATTGCGTGCCTTTCTGAGTTAGTAGGAGTTATTGGCATGAATTTCCCTCCACACTGGTGTGAGTCTGTGCTTGGAACATAAATTATTAGTTTCTTATCGCACTCCTCCTCATTTTTCATGCTGCCACAGCCGGATCGCCAGGAGCCTACCCCTCAGCCTCGCTCTTATTTTATGCTGCTCGGGAAAGGCACAAAGATGGCTTTTCCATCTTTAATTACACAGCTCCCTCCTGCTTTCCTCCCTCCCAGTGTCCCCACCTGGGCAGGGCCGTGGCTCCTGGGGACAGACGGGTCCTGTGCCTTTTGCCAGCGAGGGTTTTGGTGAGATCCCCGTTCTCTGACAACAGCCAGGGCCAGGGAATGGCAGCCCCAGCACCCTGCCAGCTCCTGTCACGGAGCTGACTGGGAGCAAATTGAGTGTGTGGGTCCCGGCGTGAGGATAAAAGGAGGCTGGAATTCAGACCATCCTGGAAAGAGGAGCAGGAAAGTCCTGGCGGGGAGTCAGGTCCTACACAAGATGGTTGTGGCTCCAGTGGAAGATTGAGAAGATTGGGACCTGGCTGTAGCTGTGGAAATGTTTGGTCTTTCTCTTCCTAAGCAGGTGAATGACAAGAACAGTCCCCTATAAAGCAGATACTTCACATTTCCTGATATTTGAAGTTCAGTGAAGGAAATACATGAAGAATTAAAACTGATTTAAAAGTCATGGAAGTGGCCCCCTTGTTCCTCTAAAGGAAGGAAGCAAGGAAGGAAGGAAGCAGCCCTAGCATGCTGGTTAATGATGCTGATTGCCCTGTGAGGTGCAGCAGTGTGCACAGACACCACCCCAAAACCCTCGGCCCTGCCACGTGTCACCTCGTGGTGCTCCCCATGTCCCTCCCAGGGTGCCCCAGGAACATCTCCCCCACATCTGCTCCCCTTCCAGGGCAGCCCTGACAGGCTGGGGCACAGCTGGAGCTGCAGATGAGCTTGCCAAGGGCTGTGCTGGCCAGGAGAGCCCCGGAGAACGAAGCAGGAGGTGCAGCTTTGCCTTCCCTGCCTTGAAGAGGAAGCTGAGGGAGCAGCACCATTCCCAGTCCTGGATCCGCATTCCCCAGCCCTGCCCTGCCGCTCCACTGCCTCTCCAGACGCTCTCTCCCTCCCAGAGCCCTGACGCAGAACCCTGGGAATGCTCAGGGCCCCCCTGCCCACAAATGTCAACAGGAACCTTCCCCATTCCAAGGGCATTTACAAACACATCGTTCCCAGGTTTGAGATCATGCTGGAAGCAGACACTGAAAAAAAGCAGGAAGGTACCTAGCACAGAAACCCAGAGGTAAGGAGGAGATGGAGCCACTGGGTTCAAACCCAGAGCAGCTGAGAGGGGACCCCAAATCAGGGCTTCATTCACCCCATGTAGAACAAAGGTCCCAAGACCACACAAAATGTATTGTAACTCCTCGGGATAGGCAAACGTCTATCCTTGGAGAGGAAAATACTGAAAAGAAAACAGAAAACAAACTTAACTGAAATCTTAGTCTTTCCTCAGGCCCCCAGATGAAATATTTGACGCACAGGAGGACAGTCCCCAAGTGCTCCAACAAACACATCTTCACTCTTCCTGTGATCCAACACTCCAAGATATTTATCACTGCTTTTTCCACTTCCCAGGAGAACTCCCTTTATCACAACCTATTCCACATTTGTTTTGCTGCCATCGACACCTGCCAGGGCCACACTTTCTGCAGAGTAAATTGGAATGGTGCCACGGGCAGGATTTGTCAAACAGGGTCTCCAGGCTGCTTCTGGGGGATCCCCGGACCTGGAGCCAACTCCACGCCCTCCCAACCCCTCCAACCCATTCCTTATGTTTGGTGTTTGACTCTGGTGTTTCCAGAAGGAGAACTGTTCCCTCATTTCTAAACGCTCTCATCGTGCCCTTCCTGCAGTCCTGCCACCCCCTGGGGTAAAGGCTCTCTTTTAATCCCTGTGGTGACTACTCACCAAAAACGGGGGAAAGTTACTAAAAAAACCCGTGCTACAGACACATAACATTTCCAGGTGTGTCTTTGGTAGGGTGTGGGAATCCACGGGGAGACAAAACAATAAAGTATTGTACTTCCTGTGTACTGCTCTGCATCAGAGCGATTTTGTGAGTAATCCGATTATCTCCCCTCCGGAATCAGAACAGCGAGGGAAAGAGGTTTTCCCCTAATCCTAGCGCCATCTCTGGGAACGCTTCATCGTGCAGAATTACTTTCACAGTGGGGACGGGAATTAGGGGAGAATTTTCCTGCTCCCGGCGTGAGCAGCTGGGGGGATCCCCCCCAGCCTGGGCAGCATCCCAGAGCCGGGGCAGCATCGCGGAGATGGGGGAACATCCCGGAGATGGGACAGCAACCCAGAAATGGGACAGCAACCCAGAGATGGGACAGCAACCCAGAGATGGGACAGCATCCCAGAACCAGGGCAGCGTCCAGGAGCTGGGGCAGCATCCCCGAGCCGCCCCGGAGCCGCCCCGAGCCACCCCGGAGCCATCCCGGCGGATTCGGGGCGGGCGGGCTGGCTCAGCCCCGGGGGCTCGGCCGGGGGCCGGCCCGGGCTGGCGCCGCTCGGTCCCCCCGGGGCGCTGCCGCCGCCGCCGCGGTCGGAGCGGAGCCGCCGCCACGGCTCAATTAACGCGGCGGCCCCGGCGCTGCCTCCCCCGGGCGCTGCGGGCGCGGCTCGCCCGCTCCGCTCCGCCGCCCCCGCGCTCCCCGGGCGGCCCCGGCGCGGCGGAGGGGCCCGGGGGGAGCTGCGAGGGGCGAGAGGCTGGAAAAACACGGCCCTGCCAAGAACCGGCCGGGCCCGAGCCGGGCACGGACCGCGGGGTGCGGGGAACGGGGAGCGGGCAAAGCCGAACCTCGGTGCCACCGGCCCGGGGTGGAGAACCGGGCAAAGCCGAACCTCGGTGTCACCGGCCCGGGGTGGAGAACCGGGCAAAGCCGAACCTCAGTGACACCAGCCCGGGATGGAGAACCGGGCAAAGCCGAACCTCGGTGACACCGGCCCGGGGTGGAGAACCGGGCAAAGCCGAACCTCGGTGACACCGGCCCGGGGTGGAGAACCGGGCAAAGGATTTGGATTCCTCCTCCACTTTTGTGCCGGCAGAAAATGGAAATGAGGGAACTGCTCTATTTCTTTGGCAGGCAATTCAGCTTTTTTTTTTTTTTTTTTTTTTTTTTTTTTTTTTTTTTTTTTCCCATGCATCCCGACAATTAATTTGCATTATTGCAACTGTAGGAAAAGCTGCAGTTGCAAACCTCTGCTGCTGAGGGGAAGCTGGGGAGGACTCTGGCCTGGGGCAAGGCTCTCTTCTAGCCTGGAGTCCCACAGCACAGCCCGGGTGTGAGAGGAGCTCCAGAGCTGCTGCCTCCTCCCTGCCCCTGGACAGAGAAACAGGGGGAAAAAACAAAAATAAAATTCTTTGCATGGATCTCCTTCCCATTGCAGTTGTATGGGGTTAAGCAGGTTCCACCCCACAGCCCCATAAGGGGTTGTGTGGGTTCCCCACCGCTGGGGCTCCCCCAGGTCTCCTCTCCTGGGAGGGCTGCACACGAGTTCCTTCTGCACACACGCTTCCCAGAAACGAGGGGGAAAAGCCTTTACAGGAAAGGGATGAGCATGTAGGTTCCTCATCAGTAATTCCATTAGGGATTATTAAATCTCCTACCCCTAAATAAGGTCAGAGGGTTCTTTCTGTCCCCAGTCTATCCCTCTGCTGCAGGCAGCAGCACCAAGGCTCTTTGGGTGTTACCTGAATCTGCTTTCTTTTCAGCAAAGCAGCTCCTCAAAATAAAGCAAATTCCCAACCTTGTGTTCTGCTGGCTGCAAAGCATCCGAGCGTGAAGGGATCAGAGAGGGATCAGGAGGAAACCCCGGGATTTCATGGATGCAGTAACAGACATTGCAGCAGGTGCAGAATGTGGCTGTGAACTGCAGCTCATGCTGCAGACAGGTTTGGGGGATGAAATCTGGAATTCTTTAGCGAAGGAGAAGTCTCTGTCCCGCCCCTGCCAGCGGCACTGCCCAGACCTGTGTGCCAAAGGAAACAACGCACACTGCCTCGGGCACGCCCAAATTAATTTGCCTCCCAAATTCACTCCCTCTCTCGAGTTTTCCGCTCTGAGTTTTGAATTTTCTGCACTTTTGTGTGCACCAGCGGTGCTCCCACAGAGAGAATCCCCCTCCCAGGGGAATGGCAGTGTCACCACCCTGCTCCCAGGGTTTGCTGTAGCAGAACAGATTTGGGTGGTGCAGGTGGACACTGTGCTCTGAAAATAACCCAGCTGGTGCCAGCTCTGTCCTGCCACATCCCAAACAGGTAATTGTGGGAATTTCAGCTCCACCATCTGCCCCTCTGACAGCCAAATTCAGATCCTGGGCAGATAAGGAGTTGTCCCATATGTTGAGGGATACCAGATCAATTTAAGGTGTGATTTTAAGCGACCGAAAAAAAGAATTCGCATTTCGAACCAGGATTTTTCCAGTTTAATTTCTATCTGAGTTCCAAATGGAACTGGGAAAGGAAGCTGGCACACCTCCACTTCCAAATGGACTTTGCCTCATTCATTTCATTACTGAGCCAGTCACAAAGGCAGGGGAGTGGAACGTGCAGAACTCAGGTTTTTCAGTGTAAAATCCACAGGTTTGGCACAAACCCCCAGTGAACAGCAGGGCATTCTCTGCCCCTTGCTGCTCTCCTCCCCTCCTTCACCCCAACGATGAGGAGCACTCAACAAAGCTCAGCTTCCAGGCCGGAGAACAGAGAATGCTCCTGCTGCTACCAGCTCTGCCAAGAGCGGTGCCAACATTCTGTGCGCCCCATCCCCTCCCAGGAAGGAAAGGAAGCTGAGCATTCCCAACCCTGGCTCACAGGGAGTGGAGCTGGGGTTAAATGTCAGCCTCATCAAGGGCACAGCAAGGATGCTCCATCCCCATCACGCTTCCAAAGGAGAGGAGATGCAGGAAGGGAGGAAGGGGACAGGGAAGCGAATAAATAAGGACAATGCACAATTTATGAAGACAAGAAGGTAGTAAGTGCTGCTCACCCAGAGTGTAAATTGGTATTGATGTCACAGCACAGCCCAGCCAAAAAATAATGATGATGATAATTTAGGGCTCGCACTATATCTCACTCAAGCCACAGTCCTACCCAACAGCAACTCTCACCCTGCCACTTTCCTCCCCTTCCCTATTCATTGGTGTCCTCCTAAATCAAATACACTCAATGTTGATTTGATTATATTTCCTTATTTTATTTACCATCCATTGCTCACTCCTCTGCTCCTCTCGGGCCCTCCGTGGGTGTCTCAGGGACGTTCTGGTCCCTGGCAGTGGCAGAGGAACAAACCTGTCCCCAGGCCACAGCAGTGAGGATGCTCAGGCTGGGGAGGATCCCTGCATCCTGCCCAGCCCTCATCTGTCACACTTTAATCTCTCCTCATTTATGCCTCAGCTCCTGGCTCCCCTCTCCTGCCTCCCCAGGTTTATGGCCCTGCCTGACTTCCCTCCTGTAACATTTTACTCCTCCGTTATGGGCCCTCGGGGGCCTCATTTCCACAAGTGCTGTTTTTGCTGTAGTTAAGCCTAATTCACTGGGTTCCAGTTTGCTCTCAGTTCCCAGGCTCCCTTCTCTTGCACAGCATTTTCCTGCGGATGGGAGATTCTAATATCATTAATTTTTAAAGTATTAATCCCCTTTTAGGTGTTTCAAAGCCTGAATTAAATCACCCCCTCCCTACAGCGCAATCTTTCCTGTTTCTCCTGGGTGTGCCTGTGCCCCTGGCCCCCCATAAGGGCGGGTGACCTTGAGAAGGAGCCTGGGATCTGCTCCCATCATCCATTTGATGTTCTCTGGGAATGGCAGAGGTGTGTCCCTGTGTGTGCCTCCAGTGCAACTGATGGGTTCTGCTCCTCCAATGTTTGTATTCTTTGGGATTTTTTTTCTTTTGTACATGTATTTCGACTTTGTCATTAGGGAGTTAAATACTTTTTTTGTCATTTACATTCGTTTCTTCCCTGAAGCTCTGTGAGCTTTCGAGATCCACTCTCCTAACACACCCAGGTACAGACACAGGTAAGCCCACACGGATAACAGAAATTGGGAAATTATTCATTTCAATCCATCTCCCTAACCAAGGCTCGTTTTCCAGCGCTGCTTTCTCCCACTGCTCCAGCTCCACCTGGGGCTGTGATTTATTTTGCTCATGGACCAGTTTTCACAACAACCCACGGCACAATCCACGTCCTTCTCTACTCTGCCTGAGCCCAGACCACAGGATCACCTGAGGAGAGGCAGAGGACGCACAGAGGCCACCCGGTCACGGCCAGGGCTGTCCCTGTGGTCCCAAAGCAGGGGGGACAGGGGGGCTGTGGAGAGCAGGGCTCTCTGATCCTCTCTGGGCTCACCTGGCTGGGGCTTGTGCCCTGAAGGACCGAAACTGCCTAAAGAAATCAAGAGAAGCTCCACACTGGAGCCCCATCCCACGTGCCAGACTCTGTTTAACTCTGCTCCAGTGAACTATGGAGCATCAGCTTAATCCCAAACAGCTCCATAACCATGCCAATTACCTGGGAAAGGAAACGTGAATTTGTAAATAATGCTGTCTTCTGCCATTCTCTGTTATTTTACAGGATCAGAAGCTTATTGCAAGCGTTTATTAGATTTGCCAGCCTATTGCAAGAGATAAATAGGTGTTTGTAGCTTCCCCCTATTTTCTCTGAGAGATAAACTGTGGCACAGAGAAATTAAATGAGCTGCCCGAGGTCATGCAATGAACAGTTTGGGAACTGCACCACTGGACCAAAGCTTTTCTCCTGATTTTTGTGTTTCTGAAAGGCAAACCCTCCAGGGGCTGGGCACACACTGCCAAATGATCTCCCAAAATTACCGACACTGGCACAGCTCCATTCCTACAGAAGCTGTGAGCAGAATCAGAGCAGTTGTTATCTGTGGTAATAAACAAAACAACCCAGAAATGAAAAGCCAATGCCAAGCATCTGGGGTCAGAGCAGAGGAAGAGCTCAGGGTGCTGAGGTTCTGATCTGGGCAGGGGCTCCTGGCTGCAGTGGGTCTGCACAGAAAGAACATCCCTCAGTCCACGTTGTTTGGGGATTTTTGCTCTTTTTTACTAAATTGTCTTCTTTGGCAAGAACGGCCAACAACAGCCCTCAGACCCAGCTCTAGCTGGTGGAGGCAGGAGGGGAACAACCCATCAGGAATTCCTGCAAAGTTGCCTTGGGTTCAGGCCTCAGAAACCCAATGTATTTAGCAGTTAAAAATGAAGCTACTGCATGTTTCTGTTCAGTGGGAAAAGCTCCAGCTCCTGACTCCTTCATCAGACCCTGCCAGGTGCTCTGGTGGCAGTTCCCTGTGGGATCTGGGCACTCAGATCCAGCTCCAGAGCAGCCTCTCAGTGCACAACGTGAATCCCAGGGAGAACCATGTCCTGCCATGCAGCCAGCACTGCCCAGGGGAGCGGATAAATCCCACACACCTGGAGCCCTGGAAGGGCCAGGTCCCTACCCAGCACCCAAACCCAATGTTTCCACATTTTCCATGGAAAAAGTGGGATAAATTCCACCATTCCTACAGGCACCAAGCACTACAGGCATTGCACAACACTGTGGGGGCTTGGATTGGTAAAAGTGGCTGTCCCTCTCCTCGGGGAGCTCAGCTCACTGACTCCACCAGACCCATTTATGTGAGCAGTAATTACTGCTCTGAATAAGGGATTAAATCTCCAGCTATTAGACTCTAAAGTAAAAGCCCAAATGACAGACACTAATCTCTTCAGGGTATAAAAGTAGTTTTTAGCTGGTGCATTAACTGGCTGTGTGGCATCATCCGGAGTCCCCACTCCACGCTGGGTGTGTGTGCCCTGTGTCCTGCCAGAGCCCAGCCAGCAGCCCCAGGGACAGCAGGAGCCATCCCAGGGACTGCAAGACCCATCCCTTTTCTCCTTTTCTTCTTTTCTCCTTTTTTCCCTTTTCTCCTTTTCTCCCTTTTTCCCCTTTTCTCCCTTTTTCCCCTTTTCTCCTTTTCTCCCTTTTTCCCCTTTTCTCCTTTTCTCCTTTTCTCCCTTTTTCCCCTTTTCTCCTTTTCTCCTTTTCTCCCTTTTTCCCCTTCTCCCAAGCCAGCATCGTCCCTCCCTGATGGTAACACGCTGTTGAGAAAGGCACCAAGGGAATTCACCCCTGCCTGATTTGTTGATATCTCAGAGGTGTTATTCCTGCAAAACTGATCAAGGAGCTGAACAGTCTGGCAGTGAAATAATGAGGAAGAGGAGGGGTTTGTCCGGTGTTGGTGCTGGCTGAGGAGCTGGGCTCTCCATGGATTTGTGTCTGCAGCAGCAGCTCCAGGTGACAATTACTGAGTTTCAGTACTGACAATCGAGCTGGTGGTTCAATGCTACGTGAAGGTGGTGCCTGCAGAAAGAATCCCTGCTGCTGCCTGGAACCTGACTGGTGCAAACCTGCATCCTGCACCAAGAGGTTCTGCTGTGAGGGAGGGCTTCCTTGCCCTGCCTTTTCCATATTCCGGGCCCTTTGGAATAGGCTGTTTCCACCAAATTCCTTCCCAGACATAAACGACTTAATTTGTCCTTGATCAAACACCAGTGAGGAGAACTGAGTTATGCTGGAGGCAGATTTAGCACCCGGAATCTCGTGCCACCAGCACCTGAGCTGAGCTATTACATCTTTAATAATAATGTACAAATAATGGCTCAATACCCAGAACTGAGCACTGATGTTTTTCCATCCCAACTGCAAATTACTGCATTATGACTCTCACACTGACTCTCCAATTTTTTATGATCAGACTTTTCCCCTTCTTTGCCACTCTCTGCTGTGGCAGACGGGGATTCAGGAGGGCTTTTAACCACACCATTGATGAAAATATTTCTGATTGCCTATTAATAGAACCTCTCTGCTGCCTCCTCCCCAAAGGCTGGTTACTGCTGGTGCTAGCATGACAACACTCAAAACTCGGTGATTACTCGAAAATTACAGGTTTGGATGAGAACTCCGTTTCACTCAAGGATGTTTCATCCCACAACAATCTAAAAAGAGCTGGGTTTTGTGATTGATCAGTGCTCTTAATTTTCCCACTTATTTTGCAGCTGCCTCTTTGAATAATTGGGGGTTGCAGGGCAGGCACATGGGGCTTGTTCCTTTATCTTCATAGCACAGAGCATTGTGGCCCTCTATTTCTTACCTTTGTCCATCAATCTGAGTGGCTTTTATATATATATATGTGTGTGTGTGTGTGTGTGTATATATGTATATATATGCATTTTTTAACCAGTCCCTAAGACATGATTTAAGCAGTAATGAAGGCAGACAGAGAGCACAAGCACAGCTCCCAGTGGCTTCCGTGGAGCCCGTGGATGTGCTGGAAGGACTGGAAGGACAGAATCCCTGCGTCTGTCACAGCCAGAGCCGAAGCACAGGTGAGAGCCGGGGTGATTGGGTCTGTTAATTTGTTAGGTGCTATTGAATACACATGGCAGTAAAATCCCCAGCCCTGGCCATGAACATAACCCCCAGAGGGAGGTTCTGAGCTGGAAACCCAGCAGTGTCCACGCTGAGTCACATCCTGGATCCTGCCTCTCCCTCTCTCCTCCTGGGGCAGTGAAGGTTTACTGGGAGGGTCGGAGGAGATTCCACACACTTCCACCCAGACCTTTGTCCCCTCAGGTCCTGCCTGTGCCCAGGGTGCTGCCCGGGGCCCTGGGACAGGCTTTGGGTGCTTGCAGGGTCACACTTTGTCCCCGGTGTCACCTCCCACCCCACAGGGTGGGCACAGCTGTGTTCACTCCAGGGCTGCCCAGATTCCCTGTGACACACCCTGGCAAAGGAGAGGGCTGCAGGGAGATGTCCCAGGCTGTTTGCTTCACTGCATTTCCCCTTAAACGGATGGCAAAAATCAGGAAGTTTCTGTGCACTCCTTCAGACAAACTCTCAGTTGAACATTTCATAATCCAGAGCCTCCAGGAGCCCAGCCTAACTTTGTACCATCAACATAAAAGTCATTAATTTTGCATTTTAATTGACCGCAGTCAAAATTTACATATGCAGGAGATGCAAAAGAGTTAATGAATAATCGGGATTGCCACTACATCTTTCTGCTTGCTTTTACTTCTGAGCACCTTTGCACCCCTCATCCCTGGCCATCCCTGGCACATTCTAAAGGGCTGGAGCTTCCACATTCCCTGTCCATACCTTTACAGCTGGAAAAATGGAAATGGAGCAAAGGGGAGGGCACATCAGGACCGACTGGAAAAGCACACACGTGTATTTAGAGCAGAGGAGGAGGGGATAAACCCCACCTGCCCTCGGTAAGCAGAGACCAAATTAAACACAAAGGAAGGGAGAAGAGAGAAAAGAAGCAAGAAAAGGAAAAACCGAGATTAACTTTGGCCCCCATAAAGGAGCAGCTTTAGGAACACTCGACTTCCATCTGTGTCAGACATGAGCTGCACCTCCTGACCCACTGTTGGTACTTTTCACTCTGGAGAAGTCAACAACAAAACCAAAATAAAGACCCCTCTGGCATTCTCAGCTCAGCTTCAAGGAATGGGATCCAGACAAACCGCTGGAGGGAAGGAAGGCTTTTGGATTCTGCATTTTATTTTATTAGGTGCAAGTGAGTTATTTTGATTATGTTGGCAAGAAGCGGGGAAGAAAAAGCCTCATGGCAGCAGCTCTGTCCCCTCTCTGCCCACATGTGCACTCCCAGCACCACAGCCACGGGATTTGGCCAGCAAAGGCTTGCAGAGGCCAACCTCCACTGTGCATTTGGGAGGCAGGAAAGCCTTTTTTTTTATTAAAAAATTGTATTTTAACTCAAAGCATGAAGGCAAGGAAAGGAAGGGGAGGAGCAAATCCCCCCAGTTTGGGGCATTGCCCTCGGGGTTTGGCATGGATGAATGGATGAATGGATGGCGTTCTTTCCAGGCTGCCCTGGAGCTCAGTGTGTGCTGGGGAGGGCAGGGATGGGCAGGGTCCCCAGGGACAGCAGAGCGCTGCCACAGCCCAGCCCTGCCCTGCCAGGGGCCCTGGGGTCATTCTCTGGAGCTCTGTGAACCCTGAGCCGTGCAGCCCCGCTGCTCATCACCCTCCTGGTGCTCCACACCTTCCAGAGGGAGCAGGGAGCTCTGCCACCCCGGCACTTTCCAAAGTGTGCAGCTGAGTTCATTTAAATTTTGATTTCTGCAAAGAACTCGAAGATGTTGCCTGTGTGGGAATGCTGTGTGCAGGAATATCAAGGCTGATCCCAGTGGGAAGTGATACAAATGGATGGAGAAGAGCAGAGCAAGAGAAGAGCCTGGCCAGGCTGAGTGCCAGGAGCACCAAACACAGGCGGTTAAATTGGAGCTTTGACTTCCCTGTCCAAAGGGCATCCAGAGCCAGGGAGGATGGAAGCTGTGGTGCTGCTCACAAGGGTTCCCTGTGTTATTTTCCAAAGGATTTTAGAAACCATTTATTACTCATGTTCTCAAGACTTCTCTTTCTTCAGGGATGCTTCAGTGTGCAGAGCTCACATCAACAGCATCTCCCTCCTTTCCCTGACAGGGAACCAGAGAAGAACAAAACTTTATTTCTCCACAGTGAAACTAGCGATTATAAACTTTCAGATAAGAACTTATCAGCATCTGCCTCCCCCCTCAGCATCACTGAGGCAGCTTGGATGGCTTTGAGACCTTGCAGAGAGCCAGGGACTCGGGGGACGACCACTTCCCTTCCTGACAGAGACCCTGTCCTCGATACAGACCCTGGCAGAGGAGCACAAAACCTCAGCCTAGAACGGGCATGGAAGAACACAGCTTGAGGAGCAGAGCTGTCCCCACAGAACCCTCCCGAGGGTCCCAAATCGCCATGAAGCCAAAGCCCGCGGCGAGGCTGTGGGGCAGGGCCCTGCCCCAGCTCAGCACATCAGGCAGGGTGTGCAGGCTCCCAGCCCGAGCTCTGCGCACAGCCCCAGCCCAGGCTGCAGGAGCTGATCCTGCAGTGCCCCTTCACCTGGGGCCAGCCCGTGCAGCCGCGGTGGCAGAGCGAAGGGAGCAGGTTCTCAGCTCCCCTTGCTGGAGGCTGGGAAGGGTTGCAGCAGGAGGAACAGCAATAGCTGGAATTCCTTAGGCTTCGTCCCAGCCTACCTGCCCACTAAAAGAGGTTTATGCATTAAATATCCTTGGCAGGCGGGACGGAGTGATGGAACGGGCGGATCACAGCTTCAGGGCATCCCTAGAATGAGCCCTCCTGCCTTCAGCCCCGAGATCCGGGCGGGTTTGGCAGAGCTGAGCCTTTCCCCAAGGTCTCTGCAGGGTCTGGACCCTGCCCCGGGCTCTCCGCCTGCAGCAGAGCCGCCTCCACCTGACCTCACCTGCCGGGCCAGCGACCCGAGCGCCCGGCTGCTGCGCGACCCCTGCGGGACCAGGTCAGCCAGCCGGGCTGCAAAAGCACTTGGAACAAACCCCGGCACTGCAGAGACTTCGGGACAAGCAGAGCAGGGTTTTCCAAGGGACAGGAGCTCCCAGCACCGCCGGGTGCTGTCCCCTCACCGAGGAGCGCAGGAGTGACACCAGCTCTGCTGTCCCTCGCTCGTCCCCATCCCACTCCACACTGCAAAAACACCTCTTTTTTTCCAAGGTTCAGTCTGAGTTCAGACAGCTGCGGTTTAAAGCGCACTCAGCAGCCTTGGAGCGGGCGAGGGTCAAACCCACAGCGAGCAGAGCTGCACAGGAGCGAGCACGGCGACAGCCGCAGCCCGGCTGCGCTCAGCGCGGCGCAGGAAATGCAAACAACGCCTCGGCGGCACGGAGGGAGCTCCGGGTGCCCCCACCCTGCGAGGGTGAGCTCCTCGCAGCCCTCCCTGCCGGCTGCTCACACAGCTGCTCACACGGAGCTCCCTTTCTGCCCGGGACATTCCCTCAATGCCCTGCTCAGCCCTTGGCTCCCGAGCATTCCCGTCCTTTTCCAGGATCTGGAGCTGCGGGAAGAGAACACAAAGTTCCAGACCTGCCCTGTTTCACCTCCCTGAACGCTGCCTAAAAGCTCCAGCTGAAGATTGACAACACTGCTTCACCCCGGCCCCCCAGATGAGCAAAACCGGCCTTTGCAGAGTGACTCAGTCCCGCCTGACCCATGAACGAATGGAATGTCCAAGCATTTAACAGATCCCGCGTTCCCACTGACATCACCAACGTCCACAAGGCTGGGACGTGGCTGCGCACCCTGAGCTGGCTGAAGGAATTTAATGGGTGTTTGTTTGCGTTTTTTAATGTCCATCTTATTACTCACAGCCACGCACGGGTACATTTTAATTAGCTTATTACTTTTTTATCTCAAAATACCTGCCTGAATTAATAAAAATGTCTCAAAACATACACAAGCTTTTCCAAATTCCCAGTGATTCAACTCCATGCTGCTCCAGAATTTGATCAGAATTTTATGTTCAGGAATTTTATCCTGGTTGTATTTCCTTTAGATTCACAGTTGCTTTCTGATCTGATTAATTCCCTTTCTTTCTGAATACTCAGGGAATTGTCGCATGTCCAAATGCCCTGGATTCTTCCTGACACCCACGGATTTATTTTGATCCCTGCCATTTATTAAAGCAGAAAACCTGAGAAAAGTGAGAGGGCTCCTCAGCTATGCTCAGCTGAGACTTCTGCCCAGCCTGGCTGCTGAGATGGGGCTCTCCAAGGGCTAGAGCTCCACAGTTCTGCCAGGGTGACATCGTGGCACCAGAGCTCTGCTGAGGACACAGCCGAGGTGAGGCAGTGGGAGGGGCAGGGGGATGCAGGGATGTGCCCAAAGCCCCTCCAGATGGGATCTGGAAACAAGATCTCCATCCTTCAGCAGGGCCATCCAAGCAGGACTGATTGTTTTCCCACCATCAGTCCTTCTCTGCCCCTGAGAAAGCCTAAAGACAGAAAACAAAACAGCAGAACAAAACAAAAAGAAATGAACCAAGGAAGGCATCGGCGACTACGAGGGGAGGAACAGGAGGGTGGGGGAGTCCCCTCGGTGCTGGCAGCAGAGGTTCAGGGCTGTCTGAACTTCACTGGGGTGAGGTCTCACATTTCTGGGGCTCTTGACACAGGCCTTGGCTGCAGGGGGAGAGCAGCTGCATCTGTGTTTGCATGGGACTGCTTCCACGCAGGGAAGGGAGCGGGATTTCATCAGAACTGTTTCCCCAGCTCCCCTGCTCTGTCCTGCCACACCCCGGGCTCTGAGCGGATGTGATTCCCAATTCCAGCCTCATTCCAGAGCGCTCACAGCCCGCAGCTGTGTCCCAGCCCAAGCCACACAGAATCCCTTCTCCCGGACAGGACACGGGGCCGGAGCAGCTCTCCCCACACCTCCAGTACAAAGGTGGGGAGATTTAGCACAAGGATTCAGCCAGGACATCAAGAAACACTTCCTGACAATTCCCAGCACTCAAATGAAGGAAAATCCAACTTATCCATTAAATAAATGAGAGTGCATTCGAGGTAATGCCTATGGAGCAAGTTGTGAACAGCACGTCCTGTCAGTGCATTTTGCTAATAGTGGCCCGCAATTAGCCTAAGCCATTCAGTCTGGGTTTGGAGGTGGACTTTCCCTCGGGATCTGAATTTCTCTGGGATTACAGGCTGGGAGCCACACTCTGCCTCAGTATCAGCCCCAGACGCAGCCCATGAGCAGCCCCAGGTCAGAGATGGGCAATTCAGGCACAGGGAGGAGAAACAAGAAGCAGCCAGAGGAGCAGCAGCCTCTGCTCCAGCAGTGCTGCCCTGAGATCCTGGCAGTGCTGCTGTTCAGCTCCGTGCCCCACTCCCTCCTGAGCTCCTGACACCCCCAGTGCACACCTGGAGTGCAGCAGCAGGATCTGAATGCTCAGGGGATGCAGCTGCCTCTGTGTGCTGGGCTGGCAGCAGGGGAGGGAAGCAGAAGATAACTCAAGTACTTACTAGGGGAAAAAAAAAAAAATCTGCATTTTATTTTGTTGAAAATATCCCCGCATGCCTGGGGCCAGCAGCTCTGCTCCACAGACACACTAATGAGCTGGGAGTCCCTGTCTGGGGGGAGTGCTGACACCCACATCTCTGCTGGCAGAAAAACAGACGGATTTTGATGTGTCCTGGGGCTTTTCCTCTCCCCTTCCCTCGTCATTCTGGTTGGTGAAGCAGATGTGCCCGAGCCTCCCCCTGTCAGCCAGCTCCCGTTCCTGAAAGGCTCCGTGGGTGGGAAATGCAGAGCTCTGCTGTGCCCTCGGGGCACGTCACCCCTGCCTGCAGCCACAGCCTGCTGCCCAGGGGACAGGGTGGCACCCAGGGGGCACCCAGACGGCACCCAGACGGCACCCAGGGGGCACTCAGGGGGCACTCAGGGCTGTCCCTGCTGCCCAGGGGACAGGGTGGCACGCAGGTGGCACCCAGGCCAGCTCGCTGTCCCCTGCCACTGTCCCTACACTCATCACTCCGGTTCCTCCTCAGCTCCCAGCTGAGTTCAGGAGCCTCCAGGAGCCTTGTGCTCACTCACTTGTCCCAATTCTTCTCCCACCCATAATTCCTCATTTTCCCCTCACCTCCTACCTCACACAGCCCCCCAGCTTGTCACACACGTTGCCCAGCTGGCAGGACCTGGCTCTGCCCACCCTGGTGCCACAAACCTCGGTGCAATTCCCTTCTTTGTGCCCCATCTACCACGGCAGTGCTCATCCCTGCTGCCTAAGGCAGAAGGAGGGTGAATAATTGAAGAATGTGGATGCTCTAAGACACTTTCCAAAGTATGATGAGCAGTTTCTGTCCCTGATGCCTTTTGGGAAAGCTGTGACCAAGTGATAGGAGGAATCCTGGGAATCTCAGAGACGAGTGGAGAGGAGAGAAGGAAGCACCTGACGGAGCCCAGCAGCGTGGGGCAGTGGAGCGGAGCAGGGAAGGGGCTCAGGGAGGCGTTTTGCAGGCTGCTGCTGGTTCTGGGGAGTCCTGCCCTGCTCTGTTTTCCACTCACAGCCCCAACACTCTCGGTTTCAATCACAGACTTTCCCCCTTACCCCCAGCACTCCCCGGGGAGGACGCTCAGCCAGGGCTGGGGCAACCCCAGCTGTCACCCAAACAAGAGTTCTCTCTGCCTTTCTCAGTATTTCCCTCCTTCACAGGCATCCTCTGTTCAGAGAAACCCCCCGTCCCCTCCCACGCTCTCATGGCACCATCTGGTTCTGCTTTGCACCATGACGTGCTTCCTCTGGGGTTTATTTGCTTTTTTTAGCCAAACCCCAGAGAGGCAGAGAAATACCCTGTTTGCTTTGGGGGTGAACCACCCACCCCCTCAAACAGGCTGACTTTATTTCTTGGGGAGGTTTTATGTGGCGGGTTAGGGGAAGGTTGAGTTCTCATTTTGTTTCTGTTTTTTCTCCCCTGTGAAGTTCATAAATGGGTTCCTCACAGCATCTGCTGAGATGATGAAAGGCTTTAGGAGGCTGTTGACTTTGACAATCATTATCAGGTGATAAGGCAGAGTGACCCGAGGGTTTGAGTGGGAGGGAGGGCAGGGGGGCACAGAGCCCCCGGCAGCCACTGTCACCCTGTGCCTCAGTGTCCCCGTGGCAGCAGCAGGGCTGAGCCAGGCCTGTCTCCAGGCACCGGGGCTCTGTACTCCAGGGATGCTGAATATCTGTGGTGCTCACACGCTGAGGGGCTCAGCAGGTGCAGAAAGGCTGAGCTCAGGAAAGCTCACAGGCTCCAAGGCTGAAGGGCATCCCGGGATGATCCCTTTTCTTTAGCACAGCAGATAAAGCCACGGTGAAATTCCAGAGCCTGTCCCTGACTATTGCACTGAGCAGAGCAGGGAAGAGCACCCAGCCCTGCCAGCTCCAGCCCAGCAGAGACACTCCTCCCTCCGCCTGGAGAAATTCTTACACAGCACAGGTGACTCCAGCAGGAGCCACCTCCACCTGCAGCAGGAGCAGCGGTCCCACAGCCAGTGCATTCCTGCAGAGGGGTGCGGGATTCCTGCAGAGGGGTGCGGGATTCCTGCAGAGGAGTGCGGGATTCCTGCAGGGGGCTGCAGGATTCCTGCAGAGGGGTGCAGGATTCCTGCAGAGGGGTGCGGGATTCCTGCAGAGGGGTGCGGGATTCCTGCAGAGGAGTGCGGGATTCCTGCAGGGGGCTGCAGGATTCCTGCAGCCCTCCCCACCTGGTGATTGGTTTCATCATTTCCAGTGAGCTTCTCAAACTTCACCGGGGTCACAGCCACCGTGCCAGACGTGTGCCTGTGCTGCACAGCACATTAATCCCCTTTGCTCCAGATTTGATTAAATTTAACATTAGGTTCGGATGAGTAATTTCATCCTGCAACGCAATTCAAGGTGATAGATGAGACCACAAGCAGGTGATAACCCAGGCTTGTCCCTCCTCCTGACAAAGCGGAGCTGGCCAGGCTGCACACAGAGATTCAGCGCTGCTCTGGAGCCGGGCTGCCACTGGGAAGAGCCAGGGAATGAGGGTTTCCACTGCCATGGAAGGCCTGGCAGGAGGAAGGGTTGGAAGGAGGGCAGAGCCAAGCCAGGCAGAAGGGCTGGGGTTGCTGCCTGTCCCCATGGTGACCGCGGAGCAGCTCTGGCACCGGCTCTGTGCCTGTTCCTTGCCCTGCAGGGGCTCTCACGGACACCGAGGCAGAGCTGCACAAGTGTCCTGTTGGAAACACCCTCCAAAAGGGCATATTCCACCCCAAATAACAGCTCTGGGGTCACTCTGCAGCCGGGAGGGCTGGCACCTGGATGGGCTCACATCCACAGAGAAGATGAGATGCAGATGTTCTCAGAAGCTGCTGAGGCAGGGAAAGGCATTAACAAAGCCCCAAGAGCACCCCCCAGCCTGGCAGCAGCCAGGGCTGCAGCAGCGCGGGGCAGGAGGAGCTGGGGGCTGTGGGGAGGCACCACTGCAAGGAGCAGCACACAAGGTTCACCCTGGCAAGGGGGAGGCTGGGGGACAAACCCCAGCTCGCCAAAGCCAGATCTGCTGGCCAGGCACAGCCCCTGGCTCTGCTCCGCCTCC
Source organism: Hirundo rustica (assembly GCF_015227805.2). NCBI lineage: Eukaryota > Metazoa > Chordata > Aves > Passeriformes > Hirundinidae > Hirundo > Hirundo rustica. The sequence continues at coordinate 6,493,923 of NC_053471.1, forward strand.
ATCCCCAGAGCAGCGTGGGACAGCAGGGAAGAGGAATATCTGGCGTTAGCAGGGGCAGAGATGGCAGAGCGGGATGCTGGGAGAGAGGAGAGCCAGCAAACAGTTAAAATGTAAACAAGAAGCAGGGAAGACTGGAGGAGAGCCCGGAGAGAAGAGCGGGATCCACATATTGGGGATTGCAGTTCAGAGAGGCAGAATAATTCCCCCCGCAGCCACGGCGGCTGCAGGGCAGAGCTCTGTGCGGGCTGAGGAGCCGCACGGGACAAGGGGTTAATGAGAAAGGACGAGAGAACAGCACAAACAAAATCAGAAATGACATTCTGGTCAACAGAGCATCTCCAGGCTGGGGAAAAACCCAGAGACCTCACTGGGTTCTATTTTCTGTCCTGCCTGGGGATGAGCTCCGGGCTGAAACTTCACCTTTAATCTCATTCTGCATTTGAACAGAGCTGCGGTGCCACAGCCGGGGTTTATCCAAAAGCCTCTGGAAGAACCCTCAGTTCTGGAGAGCTGATCATCCCACAGACCCCAAACAAGGTGCAGCAGCTCATCCTCAGATGCAGCTTCCCAACTCAGGCACCTGCCCACAACCCTCCCAAAGAGAAGTCCCCGGCAGGCAATGCTGGATTCCATCTCCAGCTCCCCCAGAGAATTCCTGGGCAACCTTGGCAGAGACCCTAATTGCTCTGTGCCTCAGTTCTCCACCCATACCAAAGAGATCATTAAACAGCCATGAAATTACAGTGAAAGTTAATTAATTCAACGTTCACGAGGTCCTGGTACATGAAGGGGGATGGCAGAGCACATCTAAATAGAAATATCACAGCCAGCCCCAGGCACAGGAGCTCCAGCCACACATCCCAGGGCTCAGAGAGAGCAGAGCCGCGCGTGGCCATGCAGCAGCCAGGTTAATTAACCCCAGTCCCAGGTAATTGGGTCATTAGCCTGGGTGGAGTTGGAGATCCCTGCTGGGCAGTGCAGACATCCCAGGAGCATCCGGACCCCGCTCCGTCAGAAACTCCTGCTGGAGCTGCCAGGCAGCGCTTGGCTGCTCCCCTCAAAGAGAAATCTGCAGGGCTTTGTGCTCCTAGCTGTTGCCGTGCTTGGTGCAGGGGTTATGGGAGATCACTGAATTCCAAGGAATTCCAAGCAATATTCCAAAATTCCAACAGCCAAGGGATCAGCCGCTGGGCAGTGCTGGCAGGAACAATGCCACCAGCTAAGGGTGGGATGTGTCCTTTGGATCCTTTCTCATCCTCCCAATGGACAGAGTTGTCCATGGAAAAGAATGGTGTGAATTCCCCCTGCCCTGAGGGAAAACACACCTCAGCTGCTGTCAACACTTGTGATTTATAACCAAAGCCTTTGGATATTTAGTGGGTTTCTCAAAGCCTGCACCCCCAGAGTCAAGTGCTTTTGTCTGAGACCTGCATCTTTCTCACTCTCAAGGAGAGTCCCTGGCCTTTGAGTTTATAGAAAAAGTTAAAAGCTGAACTGTTAGAATGTCAAAGTGAAGGAGTAAAACAGCAGAACGACATGAACAAAGTAGAAGGAAACATTCCTCCAAATGCCTGGGTTTAATTTTCCTGACTTTCGTGCCAACCTCCAGGATTTGGGTGCCTGACTCCTGAATATTGGAGCACTTCCAGCTGACAGCACAAGAGCCTGGCATAGACAGCAGCATAACCCAGCCCAGCAGCTATCAGAAATGACAGGGAACGTGAACATTCCTTTCCTTTTTTTCTGAAGAGCAGAAGGAAAAGACAACCAAAGAAATGGACTCCAGGGATGCAGGAAATGCAGGGGTTGAACCGGGAACCTTCTCTCCAGGTGGAGGCTGCACGCTCCATAATTTGATGCTGAAAAGCAACTCTTTGGAGGGCTGCACTGGTTGGGGGATTTTTTGGAAGGAAATATTGACAGTGCCTGTCAGCAGCTTCCCAGAGGGGTGCAGTGTCAGAGCACATTAGCCTATTGGAAATGAAAAACCAGATGCGGAGTCTGAGGCCTGGGAGCAGCAAAGCTTCAGCAGCAGCCTGGGCTCTGTGCATGCTAATTCAGTTTAAAGGAACACTCCTGTGCTCCTTGCTTTTCAGCAAACAGCTGTGGGGTTTTTTCCCCCTTTTAGCTCTTTGTAAGAGTCGTTTAGATATAGATACTCCACATAGAGGCTTTTGGGCCAGATTTACCCCGTTCTTTAGAGTACAAAGGACTGAGAAACATGCTTAGCAGTATTTAGAAGAACACGGAAATAAAGGAAGTGCCTGTCTCCTTTTGACTTTTGGGGATTGTTCAGCATGTAGGAATATTTCCACATTCCTGGCCTCTTCTCTCATTCATCAGCCACATAGAGAAGTATCTGGATTTTCTCCAAAAGCAAAAGCCACGCTCCAAACCTCGTTGCTGTTTATTACAAGTGACCAAGGAGTGGGAAAAGCCCAGGCAGGACTGTGGAAACCTGGAAGTGACAGTGATTTCAGCAGGGAGAAGTCCCACGAGGCAGGAAAGTGCCTGCAGCGTTTGCCCTTCCTCCCATCACACACAGAGCTGCACCACCACGGGAAGAGACGCCTGTGTTACCCCAAAGCCACAGGGAAGCATCTCCCCAGTTCCAGCTTCTCCCCTGCAGTGTGTGCCCTGACCCACCCGTGCTGGTGTTGAACCCCCGCACACACAGAGGTCCCTGCACAGGAGGTGTCCGAGGTGTTCCAATCCCTCCCTCCCCGAGCAATATCCCCTCCTGGGTGTGTGCCTGCACAAGCGCTAGCTCCCCGTGCCCCGGCGCTGACAGGGAAGGAGGTGGAGATGTTTTGCCAGGCTTGCCTCCTTCCCCCGTGCCTGCTGCTGCTGCCTGTCCCGCAGTGATGGATGGCTATTGGTTCTGGCTTCATCCCACCGAGAGATCTGTCACCTCATGCCAGGGAGAGGTGACAGCAAATCCATCAGCATGGAGACAGCACTCACTGGCAGATTGCTCTCAAGGCCACTGGGGGCTGGATTCCTCTTTGCCTCTCACCTCTCTGGCTCCTCTCCTCCCCTGTTTTACACGGGTCGTAGTAAATCTTCCTTTGAACAAACCCATTTGGCCCCTGTGCACAATGTGGGTTGCACACCCAAGCTGGAACAGCTTTGAATTAACGTGTTACTGTCTTGACTAAAAGAAAAAGAAAGAAAAAAGGAAAGGAAGAAGGAGTTTTCCAGAGTCTGGGCTCAGATTCTACCCCGAGTCCCCATGGGTTTATCAAGTCCAAGGCATTGTTTGACCCAGAGGGGAACGTTGGCCCCGTGGCAGCTTCTACTCGGGGCAGCCTCGAGGATGGGAATGCAGAGCGAGCAGCAGAGGAGGACACTGGCAAATGAAACCACAGCTGATAGAAATGGAGCAAACGTTTCTCCATCCCACACAGCACCTGCCTTGTTCAGCCTCTGGAACACCGGACTGAGTGCAGAGTTCCGCCATGCCTCCCTCTCTGCTACTCTCACCTGACCTCTTTGTGCCTCAGGCTTTCCCAGGACAGGAAGATTTATCCTCCTGGAAGTGCAAGCTAAGGCTTTATCAGCTGATCCTTTGAAGGCTGTTTGAGATCCTCACACAGAAGCATTAATAAAGCACGGTGATTACAGCCACGTCCACCTCCTCCTGCCCCAAACACTGAGGTGACCATTGCCTGGCTGACAGTGGCACCTAGAGAAGGAGCCCGTGGCAGCCTGGGTGTGCCTGGCTCTCCAAAGCCCCGGTGCTGGTGGCACCGAGGTTGCTGAGCGTTCTGCACCCCTGAGGGCAGCCAGCAGCACCAGCGTTAATGAAGAGCAGCCTCTACTTCTGCTCCGCCTGCTTGCAAAGAAAGGAACATCCTGGTGACCTGGAATTGCTCCTGACACGGAGGTGACACAGAGGGGGTGGCAAAGGGGCACTTTGGGGCCAGCAGTGCCCCATTTCCCCTGGGCACCAGCAAACACCTCTTGGTGTGGCACTGTGAGAAGTCAGTGCTGCAGTCTGCACGGGACAGCGCCGCTGTCACAGGACAGGCTGCCAGGCTGCCTGCACAACTCCTGGCCATGCTCCTGGGGATGTGTCTGGGGGGAAACACCCGGGAGCAGCCCAGAGGAGCTGCAGAAAACGCCCTGCAGGTTCCAGGCAGGGCCAGCACACGTGGAGAGGCTGCTGGATGCAGGGTGATGTGTGGATCTCTGCAGAGGGCAGGGTCCAGCCACTGGCCTTGGAGCAGAATCCCAGAGCCTGCTGTTCCTTAAAGGGGCTCTGCTGCAGCACTGCAAACTTCCTGTAAAGTCAACTGCTTTGGCGTTTTAATATTTTAAGTGCTGACCCCTCATCGATTCTGTTCAGTCTTTTAAATCTTTAATTTACTTACTTCTTTGGGTTTTAAACCTTGCCTACGATTGCAGCTAATTAAAAACCTCATTAGTTGGCATCCTGAGCCGATTCCCTGGGCTTTATGTTACTGTACAGTTTGCCTCCTGAGAGTTTGAACCATGGCTGGGGCTGCTCAGCTTGTTTCCTACCTCCCCAGCTTTACGAGGTGTTCCATATTTTGGAAGACCGTTCCCCTTTCCCCTGATTTTGTTTTAAACCACCACTTTCTGCAGCCTGCAGGAAGCTCAGAGCCGTTCTGGCTATCCACAGTAGCTGTGTCACAAATTTATTTATGGCTGATCTTCCCCATCGTGCAGAGCTAAGACCTCCCCAAACTCACAGCCCCTCTTAAAAGGGGAGTTGTGTGTAGACAACAAACATCCCAAACAGATTAATTCCCATCACATGCAGGGCTTGACTTTAGCTCAAACATGCTGTTTACATGCCCAGTAGGAAATTCCATCCTCCTCAAACACAAACACCAAGGGCTAAAGCCAGAGATGGAAAAAATGGGTCCTGGTCTCACACCCCCCATTCATAGACCCTACAATACAATTTCCAGAGCAAAACACCAAAATATATTTTTGAAGTAGACGCAGGGTCACATTCACGTCTTCCATCCATAAGAATTTGCATGCTAAACTCAGTTTCGGGGTGGGTGGCTTCAGAGCCAGTAAACATTTTCCTGGTGTAGCACTGATAAAACCCCAGTCTGGGCCAATCCTGGTGGAAATCTTGCCAGAAGATGTAAGATCTGGGAGCAGTCAAATTCATGCCTTAAACTCTGATGTGTCCACCCAAGAGCATCAAGAAAGTTCTCCTCAAACCCGCACTATTAGCCGGGGTTTTTATTTGGAAGATACAAGTGCGTATATCAAATTTCATTCCAGGATGTGCTGCCATGGCCTCGTCTCCCTGCCTGCCCTCATTTCCCACCCCCTGCTCCCTTTTTTCCCCAGCTCTCAGCCTCTGCAGCTGGTCACAGCCAGCCTCTGTCGGGGCACTCTCGTGGCAGCAGGGCCCCAAATGGAAATGGAATATGGAGCTGCTCCCTCCCAAATTCCCCTTCTCCTCCCGTCCCCTTGCTTGTCACCATCTGGCTGCTCTGCCTTCCAACAAATCCAGCAGCTCTGCTCCCTGCCTGGGGAAGCTCCTGCTTTAGCTGTGCTGGAGAGCCCAAAACGTGGTTCCAGAGCCTGTTCCAGGGAAGGTTTGCACAATAAAGTTACAGAGGAAGCTGTGATTACTCAGCGGAGCTTTGGGAGCATCGCAGACGCCCCCAGCCCCGGCTGCCGCAGGAATGTGTTGGAGCCCATCTGGGAAGGAGCAGCCTCCTGCTTCCTGCTGCCTCTGCCTGCCAGGAGAGCCAGCAGGGGTGGCAGGAGCAGGGACCAGAGCTAGGCTGGAGCTCAGGCGGCCGGGATTGTCCTTGGCAGCAGCTCAGCCCTCGTGTTTTCATTTTACAAGGTCAAAACCAAACCCACCTCTGGTTTGGGGTTTGCGTTCGTGCCTACAGAAACAGGAGAGGATTTCAGACCTGTCAAAGCCCAGCTTCCCCACACACACACCCCACACACACACCACACACATCCCCTGCCTTCCCAGCTCGCTGGCTGGTGACCAGAAACATCTGAAATAGCCACCTTCTCGTTCCCTAATCCCTGCCTTGCTTTTAGGACTGGAAATAGAATAAAGTGAAGCCAAACAGACAAAGCCCATCCTCAGAGCAGCCCAGCAGGGCTGGCAGAGTCCAGCCAAGGAATTTGGCAATGGGAAGGGCAAGCCCAGACAGATTGGAGCACCAGGGAGGGGATGCTCAGGTGAGACAACAGCCAGAGAGCACAAAACTGCCCTCCAAAGGATGCCAGAATGGAAGTGGTCAGGCAGAGAATAACAGCCCCTGGATCACAATGTAAAAACCGGGAAATGTCACAGTGGGGTTTGGTTCTAGAGAGGATCATGACGTCTCCTGCCCTGTACGTCTGACCCTACAATCTCACAAACCAAGTCCAGCATCTCACATCTGGCTGAGCTCCCCTCAGCTTCAAACGTGTCTGGTTTTGTACCACCTCTGAGGGTCCCAAGACACCCCTGGGGCTGCCTCCCCTTTGCTGTTGTTTGAGGTGCTGCACTGGACTGAGAACCACAGGAAGAGGACTGCGGGAGCTGGGGTGAGGGAGGGGAGCTGGAGTCACGGACTGAGTGGATTCCCAGCAGCGGAATACAGGATCTGTCAGGAGAGAAGGGAGGAGCCCAGGGTGGGACAGCAGAAAGCACAGCTCAGGGCTGAGCTCTCTGGCTGAGGGAGCCAGGGCAGCACATCAGGAGGGAAGCACATGATGTTTGTCAGAGCCTGGAGCAGCAGAAGATGTTACGGGGCAGGACTGTGGTGTCTGGCAAAGCCCAGCAGCTGACCAGGGACACAAGCTGATCCAGGGCTTCCTCACGAGTTATCTGGCCACAGCCACACCATCGAGCCTCTCGGTCCCCTCATCACCAAGAGCAGCCCTGTCTGTTGTTTCCCAGGAGAAAAATCCCTGGAAACTCTTTCCCCTCTGTGCTGGGCAGGGTTTTGCAGGACAGGACGGTGCACTTCTCATCCTCCTGTGTCAGCTGGAGGTGAGGCTGTGCTGCAGGGTCTCCTCCCCTTCTCCCCTCGGGTTTGCTTCCCTTCCTCTCCTGGCATGGATGTCTCGTGTGCTTTCCGAGCAGCGCAGCCGTGGGGCAGACAGCTCTGGGCGCCGGGGCAGGCCCTGTTCCAGGGGCACTGCCAGGGCAGGAGGGCGATGGGAGGAGGAGGAGGAGGAGGGTGACGGGTGGCAGACACACGAGGGTACCTCAGTGACCGTCCCAGCAATTCCTCCCGGGACACAGCTCTGTCTGCTGAGGCAGCTGGGGCAGTCTGAGGGAGCAAAGGGACACAGGGTCCAATTTCAGAGCCTGTCCCCGCTCTGGGGCCGCCGTGGCGCCTGCCAGGCTCCCCCTGCCGCAGTTCAGATTCCTGCGGGTGACACATGGCCCCGCAGAGCTCCGGGGGGAGCAGGTGCCACCATCCCTCCCTTCCTGCACACCCAGCCAGCCTTCCTAAAACAGAGCCCTCCTGCTTCCAAAAGTGGCTGGAGCCGGGGGTCTTTCCAAATCTGTTTTATTGCCAAGCCTCCAGAGAGGTCAGGGAGGAATATGCTCCCACTCCTGAACTCCTTTCTGGCTCTCTGAGCTGCTGGTGCCAGAGCGGTGGCACCTCAGCCTGTCTCTTCTGCTCCAGTAATTCCCGCTGCTGGCACACCGGGAGGGACAGTGCAGAGCAGCGAGCAGATCTGCCAGGGGACAGGCAGCTTCCAGCCCTGGGATTCGGGATCTGGTGGGTCAGCGTGGGGAACAGCAGGCTGCCCTCCAGGGGAAGCCAGGACTCGGTGCCCTGAGACTCTCCAGCCTTGCTGTTCTAGACTTTGCTGCTCCAAAGCATATCAGACTTTGGAACGGCCACTAACTCTGTCAGACAAGCAGTAAGGACAGGCAAAACCCAACCCAGGCCACCACAGACAGCCTGTACCATCCACAGGCTGTGCAGTGGTCTGGGAAGGCGGCAGAAAATCAGCAGGGGCCAGCAAGAGGCGTGAACAAAGAGCAGACAAAGCCCCAAAGCTGAGGGCTGCCATCTCCCCTGCCCCTTTAGCTGCACCCTCTCAGTGACCCCCAGCCAGTACACTGACTCCTGCCTTTCCAGCGCAGTTCCTGCTGTCACTGGCTCCAGTGTGTTAAAACACAATTTAATTCTGCCTGGACACCTCGGTGCAGCCTCCCCTCCCAGCCCCGCCGATCAGCCAGGGGGGTCTCTGCCCTCGGAGCAGAACAAGCCACCTTCAGAAGGGGCAGGGGAGAGGGAAGAAGAGTTCTGGGAGGTTTAATGCCCAAAGCATCGTTGGGCCCCGTGCAGAGCCCTTCTGCCAAGGCTGGAGCAAGTGAGTCACTGCTGGGGCTGGAGGGGGGCTCGGAGCTTCAGCCACCCCTGAACAGCCTGGAGCAGGGACAGCTCTGCCCAGGGAGCAGCCAGCATCCAATTCCTGTTTGTGTCCCGAATGAATCACTCCCAGCAGCTGTGGCCGTGCTCCTCATGTGCTTTCTATTAGCTGGGAAAACAAGGCAGGCTGCTGCAGCACCGGGGCTTTGGCTCATGGCAGGGGGAGAACCTGGCAAAGCCAGCCGGGCTTACACTGCACACAGGTGCTGTGGCTGGGAGTGGACACCCGCCACAGCCTCGCTGCGGTGCCCTTGACCCCCTTCCACACAATTTTCTTCTCCATTCAGCTTTCCAAGTGCAGCTCCTGGTCGTGTTCTGTAGTCAGATTGACTCCCACACAGGCACGGCTGCTCCTCAAAAGCCAAACTGATTGCCTGGTGGAGCAGGAGTATTTTATTTATTTCAAGCATTATTTTATTGAAGGCACAACCCAGAGGGACCTTTCCATTCAAAAGCTGTAGCCACAGGAATTACCAGCAGCACCGTGCAGGAGCCACAGCACGATGGAGGAGAGCAGGGAACCCTCAGCAGCACGAGAAGAGCCTGAGGACAAAAGCCCAGGGAAAATCGATAGAAAGTCCCAGCCCCTGTGTGATTTTGGGGACCTGTGCCTCAGTTTCACCTCTCCTGCTCAGCTGAGGTCAGGGTGACCTGGGAGGACAGAACAGCTCTTAAAGCTCTTTGGTGTGCTCAGAGGAAAGGAGCTCCAGACAAGCTGAAGTGTGGCTATTGATTGAGAGAGCACAAAGGGACAGCCCAGGCTTCACCTCCCTCCTGCCTGGGTCACTCCCTGTTGGGAAAAATGCTGGGCTTGTGCTTTCCACTTCAGCCAAAAATAATCACCGAGCTGCAGGGGGTAGAGGGCCTGGGGAGGGAGAGAGAACTTCTCTTCTCAGGCTGCCAGAGCGGAGAGGCTGCAGCGCACAATGAGAAATGCATTCCTTCCCTCCTCCTGCAGCCACCTCTTCGCAGAAAATCCCTGTGGGTCTGCTCCAAAAGCCACAGGAGTGCGCCGCCCAAGCCAGTGGTTCTCTGCTTCCCTTCGAGACAAGGAGTCTCCAGACTAAAACAGGATATTTAGCTTTTCCCCAGCGCAGCTCTCTCCAGCACAGCTTGGGGCAGTGGGAACACGAGTTTTGCCGAGGGGACAGGAGCGTGCACACAGTGCCTGACAGAGCCGCCTGTGCTGAGGATCACTGGCACACACACAGAAATTCATCCTCCACGCAGCCCCTGCGCTTTCTCCGCTGAACGAACCACGTTTTTGTCAGAGGACAGCTGAGGTGGGGCCCTCTGCGCATTTCTGCCTCCAGCTCTCCGTCCCTGGCGGAGATCCGGGGCTGCAGGTCCGGCAGAGCTGGGTTTGCCAGGACCATGGGGGTTCTCTGCCTCCAGCGTGGCCCTGGGCCGTGCCGCCGGTTCAGATCCCCGCCCGCCCCCGCCGCGCCGCGCCGAGGGATGCTCGGGAGGACGCTCAGGAGCTCTCTCCCCTCCAAGCTGCTGCTCTCTCAAGCCGCTGCTGCCAGGATGCCAGGCACAGGGAGCCCGAGGGGCTCGGGGCTAGTTGTCAGGAATCCCAGGCTGTCCCCAGGGGGCGGCGGCACAGCAGCAAAGCCCCTCCTCGGCGGCAGACCCGCTTTTCCATTTCCTCGGCTTCAATCCTCGCCTCTGTTCCCCCCAGCGTCTGCCGCGGCTCCAGCCGCGAGTTCCAGGGAAGCCCAGCTGCCCCAGCAGGTACGGTCTCATTAATGAGCAATTAGCTCCCAGCCTAATTGGGCAGCAGAATGGCTAATGAGCCCGGCCGCGGTTGTCCGTGCCCTCATTATCCCGGGCTCAGGCAGAGGTAAAGCTGAACTTGTGTCCCAGTTCCGTCGTGCCACCGTCGGAGCCTGGCTCGGTGTGCCACTGCTCCTGCTTTCATGCTCCAGAGCCGATGGTTTCTCTTCTCTTCCCTCTTTTCCTCTGGAAGAGCTTCTCTCTCTCCTGTGCTGCACGGTCAGATCCTCCCTCCCTCACCTGCCTCCTGCTCCCTCACGCAGGAAGTTTTCTGATCTCTCCTCTCTGTGTTTATGTTTGTGAACACACACACACAGACATTTAACTGTTTGGCCCTGCCCACATAAATATTTCTCTTGTCACCTGGCTCAGTCAGCCAGCAGAGCTCTCCAATGTATTTTTCTTTCCAGCATTTGGATTCAGAGAGTTCTTGTGAAAAGTGGCACATGACCCTTAATGAGTCATGGTTGGGGGTTTTTTTTTCCCTTCTCTCTTTTTTTTTTTTTTTTTTTTTTTTTTTTTTTTTTTTTTTTGTTTGTTTTGTTTTAAAATATTATTTTGGGTTTGGTTTCTTTGTTTCTGGGTTGTTTTAAGCCTTATTCAGCTGCTGGACTCTGAATAATCCAGGTCATATTACCAAGACGTGAAATATTTCCTAGCTCTACCTACTGCAGCAAAGAACCGTGTTCCTCCCAGGATTGATTATTCCAACTTCCTGCTGCTCCTGATAAGCCTTTCCAGTGGCTGCTGCTGGTTTTAACCATGGCTTCTTCTGCCTCCAGGGCCCTTTTCTTATATTAGATTATCTCAACATATCACACCCGCTTTTTAGTCGCTTCACTGCCTCCCTGTCAAGCACCAAAATGACTTTTTAACTGCTCTTTTGCCCTAGAAGGACTTGTCTGACCTTGTTCTACCCCAGGAGCAGTTCCCCTCCGGGGTGCTCCCTATTTTACACATCTGGAGAAAAGACAGAATGGGTCAAAACCCCCTTTTTAAGCACTGAGGGGTTTTTTTTAGTCAAAGCCTCTCAACTTTGCTTCATCCTTGCCCAAGCTGCTGGTAACCAGGCTAAAATCCAGCACATCTCCCATTTAGGACACAAGGGCAAGCTGTTTCCACCGTGGCTTCCCAAAATGATGTTGAGCCCTCTCGGAATCTTTTTCACTGAAGATCTCAGAGCATTTAACAGCCCTCAGTGCACACTTCACACCACCCTCAGGTCTGCAGGAGAGGAGCTGAAGCCCTGGGAAAGGCTGAGCCAGCAGTGGCAGATAAACCTGCTCATAAAAACATTCTGTGCACTGAACCATCAGCAGCCTCCCCCGGTGGCTTCACAGGGCTCATGTAATGAACGGAACGAGTGCTGGAACAGAAGCCAGTTAGGGAAGCTCCTCACGTCCCTTCCCCGCCATGCGCTGAAATCCTTCCTTGCTATTGGGAAAAGAGAAGCACGGTCATGTGCGTGGGATTGATTTCCCAGAAGTCCAGGACTGCCTAATCCCAGGCATTCCAGTGGGGCAGGCAGCAAACGGATTATTGTGTGCATTTTTGACAGCCTTACCTTCGCTGTGGGCTCCCCACAGCGTTTCTTTCTAAAAAAAGCCCTTCTGCACAGCCCTGTTTGCATCTCCAGGCTCACCCAGCTACTCTTGCCGATATTTTATTTATTGCACCCTCACCCTGACGAGCGAGGTGCCTCCCAGTGGCTGCTGATCAGGCTGGGTGTCTCCCCAGAGGCTGTGAGCACACGGAGCCAGGCAGAGCAGGGATGTGCCCCACAGCCCAGGAATCAGCAGAATTATTCCTGCATTTCCCTGGAAGCACAGGATAACAGCAGACTGGCCAAGCCTATGTATTGACATGGAAAAAGCAATACAAAGGAAGAGACCTGAGGGGAATTGTTCCTCTTGCCTCCTTCTGCTCTGTTTCCAAACCCTGATTGCTGGTTCAGGGTTGAACCTCATTGATCTCAAAGTCCTCTCCCTGCCTTTCAAAGTGGCAAGAAGTTTACCCAGGTGAAATTGCAGACTTTGGCTTTCCTATCTGGGGGAGTTCATGGTCAATTCTCTTTTTTGCATCTTTGAGCCAAAGGGGAGATGAGGTGAAGCTGTGAATGCAGAAGGGGGAGTTAATTGTGGTTGGGGGCCTTGCAGGGAAGGTTAAAGGAAAGGGCAGCTCTGGAAGCAAGAAGGATGGAGTGTAGGCCAAGGAAACGTCTCCAGAAAATCAGTACTAAATCTTGTTCACCGCATATAAGAAATCAATATTGCCATTGGACCAGGGACATCAGGAACGGCAGAAAGGACTTTCATATTGAAGAAAGTATTTACAGTACAGGAGAGCTCAGACAGGGAACAGAGAGCCGCACTTCACCCAGGGAACTCGGTCATTACACAGAATTAACAGCGGCCATTTCTCAGCCATTAAAGAGACAAGAACAGCTCGGCCATCCCTACGTGTGGATACAGGCAAGGCAACTCAAAGGAGGCCATTCCGTGGGTGTTTTTATATATGGACACACGAAGAAGGCATTAAAGTGGGCTCATTTCCAGGGCAATAAATAAAATTTAGGCAGAAGCAATGTATAGAAGCTGGTGGCAACTCGGGCAGCTCTGGGAGAGCTTTAACACCTGGCTGGGGGACAGTGTGGAAGCCAAAGGAGGCTCTCTCAGCAACGCTGCCCCTTCCACACCCATTTGTGTTCAGGTGGGGAAGAACAGGGCTGCTGATAGCTGGGGTGGTTTCATTGAACATTGCTGAGTGGCTTGTGTGTTTTTGAAGTTCAAAAGTGGAGGCCATCGAAGAGAGACAAACACTGGCGGCGCAGCTGCCCCGTGTTTATATCCCTGTGTGCACAGGAGGCGTCCCAGGCACTGCTCGGAGGGAGGGACAGGCCAGCGCTGTCACACCCAGCTGCCAGCAGCCCGGACAGGAACCCCCAGCCCGAATTCCCGGGATAGAAATGTGCACACCGGCACGGAGCAGCTCCCTTCAAAGGTCTGGGTCTGCCAGCCCCTAACGTGGCGCAAGCAAAGTAAAACCGAACTGGTGCCACTCTGCAGGGCCAGGTCAAGCCAAAAGGCGACACCCAGGAGGGGCAAAGAGGAGGAAGCAGATGGGAGGTTTGGGCACAGGAATTTATATTTGCAAAGCAAAAGAAGCCCAAGGGAAGCCGCAGCCCTGCAGGTGTCCCGGATCTCGCTGGGCTCTCCCCGCGCCATGGGGATGCCCAAGCTCCTGTGTTTGTGCAGTCTCTGCTTCCCGCGATCCCCGGCGGGACACCGGGAGCGAGGGATGGAGGCCCTTTTCCCGAGAGTCTGCTGCCATCTCGTGGCCAATCCTGAGATGGCACCTGGGACCTGCCGGGGCTCCGGGACAACAGCGCCGGCCCCGCCTGGGGCTGGGAGGGGGCCGCTCACCGTCAGTGCCATGGGCAGTGCCATGGGCAGTGCCATGGGCAGTGCCATGGGCAGTGCCCCATGGGCAGTGCCATTGTCAGTGCTCTGGTCAGTGCCATGGGCAGTGCCATGGGCAGTGCCACGGTCAGTGCCATGGGCAGTGCCCCATGGGCAGTGCTCTGGGCAGTGTCATGGGCAGTGCCATGGGCAGTGCCCCATGGTCAGTGCCCCATAGGCAGTGCTCTGGTCAGTGTCATGGGCAGTGCCATGGGCAGTGCCCCATGGTCAGTGCCCCACGGTCAGTTCCCACTCTCCAGTAACACAGCTCGAGCCAGCTCAATCCCTGGGGACATGTTCCCTGTCACTCCCTGTCCTTCCCGTGCTGCCCCTCGCCCCCAGGGTGGACAGGGACTGCCCCAGGGGGATCAGGGACTCTCCGTGCCCAGGGCTGGCACTCAGTAGCCAGAGGCCTCCTGAAGGCAGCTTTGCCGAGCCCCTGCAGCCCGGCTGGCACAGGATACTCGCCAGGGCCATCAGCCAGCAGCTCGTGTTTCCTTATTTGCACAGTTGTAAATGAAGCTCAGGGGACGGGCCCTGGGGGCCCAGCCAGACACGGAGTGTGTGCTCTGCAGTGCCAGAGCTGGGTCTGGCACGGGTGAGAACCTGCTGGGCAGCTCGCAGGCGCACTGCACTGGCACCGTGTTAGGCTGCTGATTCAACACGAGGAGTCCCACACCAGCGCTCCGGGGACAGAGCTGCCTGTTTAACATTCCTCAGCCAATAAAAGATGTCTTTGTGAGAGCGAGACCTGATCCATTACAGAGGCTTGGACAGAACAAGCAATAATGGAAGAAGGACGAGCGCAGATCTCGGCTTTACAAATGTCACAGCGCAGGCTCAGCTGCTGCTCGGTGGTGTCCCAGGAGTGTGACCGTGGCACGAACGAGCTCTTGCCTCACACAGATCCCACCTCCAGGCCCTCCCTCAGTCCCGGTAAACCCAGCTGAACCCGGCAGTGGGGCTGTAACCAGCTGCTCGTGGTGGGTCGCTCCAGAGGCTCTGGAGTCAGGGTCAGGGTCATTAGGGTCATTAGGGTCATTAGGACAGTTCTCTCTCTACACAGCACCAGGGGCCAGATGCACAGCACAGAGCTACAGGACAGAACAGAAGGTGTAAATAACCCCAGCAGCCAAGGTCCAAATCACACTGGAATAAATGATGGCACTGCAGTTACAAATCCTGGAGCCATTAGGATTCAAGGCTCTCAAAACCCTTTACTAAGTTCTCTTCCATCTCTATTGCATAAATAGCGGGGATCCATCTGTTCGAAGCTCTTATGAAAGAACAGAAGTGTCACTCAGAGCCAGTAAGAAGCTTTACCTCTGTTCTGCATGCAGGGAAGCCGAGGCACAGCACCAGCAGCCCTGGGAGTGGTGGCAGAACCCGACTGCACCTGGACAGATTGGCAGAGGCATCGCCCAGCCCTGGGGCACAGATTTATCCCTCAATTGGCCATTAAGTAATTTGTCACGAATGCCGAACTGCTACTGGAGAGAAATAAAAGCCTGGAGTCCCAGGCAGGATTATACAACCGAGCTCCATGGGCAGAGCAGTTTGGATTGCCATCACCACCCGCCCGGGCCCATTGGCCTCTGGCTGCCAGAACACTCAGGTTACCCCAGACTGAAGCTCAAGTCAAAAGGAAATTAAAGACAGGCATGTAAAGCCCCGTCCATGGGCGGCGCAGGCAGGAGACGCACGTACAGTATTCACACTTCAGTGTGCAATACAAAACACGTTAAAAGTTGCGTTTTGCAGTTTGGGGTAGCCCCTCTCATCTGCTTCCCCTTTTCAGCAGGCAGGAGGGGTGGGGTTACAGAATGTCAAGCTGACTTTGTTCGAGATGTACAAGCAGATGTTTCTGCACTCGGGTGACTGAGAAAATCCCCATTCGTGTCAGGGACTTGGCGCTGAACTCCTTCGCTGCGCCCCAACGCAACCCGAGCCTGTCCCAGGCTCAGGGCGAGCACCGGGAGTTCTGTCCTGTCTCCTCGTGTCCCGCTCGTTCTTCCCACCCTCGTGATCCCAAACTGTAACTGCTTCCAGCCAGCCCTACAGATTCCCTTTCCTTCTCCCTTGGCTCCCTGTTCCTCACTCCACCTGACACGCCTGCTCCGAAAACAAATGCGGTCCTATCAGCCCAGAACAATACATTTAAAATAAGCATATAAAAGACCTCTTATTGACATGAATAAATTGATTGGGACCGTTACTTTGTAGCTGCTTCCCACAGAAAAAAGCCTCTCAAAGGCAGCCCGAGGCAGGGCAGCAACATTTACATTTAGATGAAGGCATTTCTATCACAACACCTCCCAACCGTTTCTGGCCCCGGGTACTGTCTCCAGGAGAAATCAGTGAAGCCAAGGAGCTTGGCTTTAAATAACACAGAAGGAAAAGGGAGAATTTGTTTTCTCTATCCACTGAGTGTTGTAGTGTGGAATCGCACAATCTGCAGCAAAGGAATGTGAAAGTAGAGTGGTGACATCACACTGTGTTCCCTTACCCCTGTGCTGCTGAGTGTCCTCTGGCACCTCTTCAAACACTGCTGCCCGTGTCCGTTTTACTTAAAACACTGCTGCCCGTGTCCGTTTTATTTAAAACACTGCTGCCCGTGTCCATTGTATTTAAAACACTGCTGCCCGTGTCCGTTTTATTTAAAACACTGCTGCCCGTGTCCATTGTATTTAAAACACTGCTGCCCGTGTCCGTTTTACTTAAAACACTGCTGCCCGTGTCCATCGTATTTAAACACTGCTGCCCGTGTCCATTGTATTTAAACACTGCTGCCCGTGTCCGTTTTATTTAACACACTGCTGCCCGTGTCCGTTTTACTTAAAACACTGCTGCCCGTGTCCATTTTATTTGCCACTCCATAACGAGCATTAAGATGTGAAGGAATGAACTAGAGGGAAGGATAAAAGTGACGGTTGGATGACACTAAAACAATCCAACTTAGAGGGAGGAAAAACCCACCAAAGGTGTTTTGGGTTCCAATTCAGCCACGTTACCAGGGCAAGAGCAGCAGATGCCTCCTAACTGCCCAGAGTTTGTAATGGGTTCATTCCAACAAGCTGCAAGGCCAGAGAAATCTCCATCCTCCACATCTGACTAATAGTCTGTGCCAGCAGAACCAGGACCCCAGGCAAAGTGAAACAACTCCACGGGCATCACACGGAGCTGTTTCCCACGGCCAGCCCTGAGTTCATCCCTGATCTCTCTCCCTGGGCAGGGAGCTCAGGCTGGCGGCCGCGGGAGGGCTCAGAAGCACAGAGAGCGCTCCTTCCCGCTGACATTGCCACAGGTAAGGACACGGGACAAATATTTAAAGAGCTAACGAATGGTGAAATGGACTTGCAGCAGGATTCAGAAACTGGAAAGACACAGCAAAGTCACCCAGAGTAACAGAACAGGCAACAGGACCAATCACTTCCATCTTTCCACATCTTCGGCAGCTGCACTCCCGAGCTACCCAAGGGCGCCTTGGTGCTTGGGAAAGCACGGTACTGCATTAATATTAATAATCAGCAAAGTTATTTGTGCTTACCATGAAGCTGGGCTTGATTCAATGTCCTGAAATTTACAAACTCCGACTTCAAGAACCTGAAATGTGTAAAGCAATTATCAGATCCTGTCCTGGATGTGACTCCTACCTGCCAAGTGTCCTCCACTCATTAAATGCTATCTTTTATGGTGTCTCTTTCAGAGCCTTTCCCATGACTCATTTGACGAGAAAACGGTCAGATCAATATTAATTGTGAAGACTCATTTCTCTCATTTGTGAGGGCCAAATTCTCATGTTGTGTCAGAAACCTGCTCTGCACCATCATTCAGGTGCCACAGGTGACCATTCTGGAATTCAGTTTTATAAAAACCTCTGAGAGTTCATGCAGATAATTTTTTTTTTTCTTTTTTTTCCCTGCCAGATTCCTTCACATGGATATTTCTCTAGGGAGAAAGAGTAGCTGAATTTGCAGGGGCCAAGTTACCACTTCTACAGAGATCAGCGTTTGCTAAGAACAAAAAAAATAACCTGGCTAAATTGTCCACGTGGGATCTGTGGTTTGCATTATGATGCTTTTATCTTTTGCTCCAGTTTTGTTTTGCAAAGTCAACACCAGCAGAAAAATCAGCTTTAATTAAAGAAGGGCGCGAGCGGCACGGCAGATTGCAAAGGCTGGCTTGGACATGCAGAGCCCCCCCGAAGGCTCTTCCATCCTTCAGATGCTGCTCCTGACCCCTGAGGCTGAGGAACCACCCCAAGAAGGGACCCAGCACAGCCCAAGGCTGTCCCAGGCTCACCTGTCCCCCAGGAGCACCAGGGACAGCAAACTCCCGGGATTTTGAGCACCTGCAGCCACACGGACAGAGAACACAACCGCCTGGGTGAGGGTCTGGGCTGCCCAGGGACACAGGGACACGGCCAGGGAAGGTGGGATGGAGGAGCACTGAGGGACAGGAGCCCCAGGGTTCCCTTTGGCTGCCCCCAGACCCCCCACAGCCCTCTTGTCACCTTTTCCTGGCACGGCAGGAAAAAGACCTCACCTGAGGCTGTCCCAGCTCTTCCAGAACCTTCCAGAATCCCTCAGGTGGTGCTGGGCTCCGCCCTCCCCTCAGGTGCTGGGCTCCGCCCCCTCACGTGCTGGATGCCCCAGGTGCTGGCTCCACCCCTCACGTGCTTGGCTCCACCCCCTCACGTGCTGGCTCCACCCCTCACGTGCTTGGCTCCACCCCCTCACGTGCTGGCTCCACCCCTCACATGCTGGATGCCCCAGGTGCTGGCTCCACCCCTCACGTGCTTGGCTCCACCCCCTCACGTGCTGGCTCCACCCCTCACGTGCTTGGCTCCGCCCCCCACGTGCTGGATGCCCCAGGTGCTGGCTCCGCCCCTCACGTGCTGGCTCCGCCCCTCAGGTGTTGGGCTCCACCCTCCTCTCAGCGCACCCCCAGCGCTCCAGAGGTGCCAAAATCTCCCAACGAACAGCACCTGAGCCGCCTCTCCTCATCACCTGGCACACCCCGCCCCTCCTCGTTAAATCCCTGAGCCCATCCAGGTGCGGAAAGCGAGGCCCCTGCCCACGGCGGGGGTTGGGATGAGGTGGTCTGAGATCCCTTCCAAGCCACCCCCCTCCATGGAGTTCCATGGCGTTGGAATTTCCATCCCACGGGCATGGATCCGAAGGGGATGCACGGCCCGGGAAGGATCCAATCCCACTCCAATCCCACCCCACGCCGCAGCCTCGCAGAACCCTGCCGCGGGCAGGCGGCAGAGCCGCACAGCCTGGACGGCTTCCAGCTCTCACCCTGCCACGGCACGACCCCATTAGCACAGAACCGCAAATTAATAACTGCGCTGTTCAATTTATCCAGAGCTCCCAGTCCTCTTCAGCCCCATCCCCGTGGAATTCACCAGTCTGCAAACTCAGAACCCGTTCAGCACGGGGCAGCCTGAGCCCACTCGAGTTCTACACTGAGCACAAGGAATTAAAGGAATGTCAAATAGCACAGGCTGGGGAAAAGCACTCTCAGAAGCTACTTCCAGCAGGCAAGAGCTGACCTTCCCCTCAAAATGCCACGGGGTGCCAACAGAGCAGGCTCTCACGCCGTCTGTCACGGAGCCTTTCTGCCTGCCCCAGCTCACTCCAGCAGCAAACAGCTCCTCTCACTGCGCTCAGCAATCACCGGGATGGAGCCAGAGCATCCACCTGTGCTCCATCACACAGCACAACCAGACCAAGGAAAGGAACCTTCCCACCTCCCTTCTGAGCAAACAATTCGCTCTGCAGAGCTCTCTGTGCCATCCCAGCACTCCCCTGGCTTTTGGAGATGCTGATCCTCACCAGTCACACTCACACTGAGACACCACAGTGGACACAAACGTAACTCGATGGAATCTGGAGGCGAATTTCAGCTTTTCGGAAGACAACGAGCAGACAGTGAGTCACTGCGCACCTCCCTCTCTGCCATTACCCCTTTGGAAAGCATCCCTTGCCAGCTCTGATCAGTTGTGTTCAACACGGTGCCACCGGCACAGACAGCATCTCTCAGGAGAAACAACTCCCAGAAATGCAGCTACCACGGTACACACCGTGTCCTACAGTGAAAACTGAGCAGCACAGCAGCAATGTGACTCAAGGACGCAGAACTTGTGTGTACTGTGGATTAAAAACAAAATTATCCCAAAGAGGGAAAAGACAGGCTTGAGCCAGACAAGGTGGCCATGCCAGCACCCCACATTATCCCAGGTGGAAGAAGCTCCTCTCCCACTAACAACAATCAAGACACATTTCACTTGCAGGCAAAACCTGGCTGCTGTAGTGTAGCTTGGTTTTATTTATGTCCACAAATATTTCAAAAAAATTACAAAATACTCAAATGGAGAGAACACAGAAGTCACGATTTCTGGGTTTCTACTCTGTTTACACTGTGTTATCCCATGGCAAACTACTCATATATACATTAAGCTTCAAGATATATATAAATGTAGCAGTCAGAATGTACACTCTGCTTTAACGGTGCAGTGAAACAAGCTCAACCATGACGACATAGAACAAGAGAGACGGTTCAAAAACACTAAAGCAAAATTTAAAAATAAACTTTCGGAACAGAGGAAAAATAAAGAGAGATTTCTTGAAAGGAAATCCAAAGGTCTGGGTTGTTTTTTTAACAGGGCAGTGAACACCGAGATGGCTTCAGAAGCCACTGCAGGTAAAGTTGTAGTTAATCACTGGGCTAAAGTAGAATTTCAGTGCTTAATTGCTGAATGATGTGAACAAAAAAGCTCCTATAAATTATCAGAATGATCTTCTGGGAAAAAAAAAGTATCAATGAACAGCTTTAGAACATATTGCCACTTCAGCTGAAAAATAAGGAATACAGAAAAGACCGCTAGAGGGAATTGGCTTCTCCTTTTTGTGAAGAACTATGGCTAAAAAACAGGAAGAGAAGGGTCAGAAGAAATGGCTGAAGTGGCTGAACTCTCCCAAACTCCCCAGTTCCACACGGTAAAACAGGAGGGGAGAGACTGAACTGAAATGTGCCTGATGAGACCTTTAAAGCAAACTGAGGCACCCTCTGCTGAGCAGGCCCATCCTCCTGGCTGCTCAGCCCGGAGCACAAGGAATCCCTGTTCCATAAGGAAACCTTTTCACCCCACCACTGCCCACAGCCACGGACAAGGACTTCACCTCCCGATTCTGGACTGACCTCGTGGTTCCCCCACCTCAGAAACACAACCTGCCCCTCCCAACACCTTCACCCAACCTCAGCAGGGCTTCAGCACCGAGAAATCTGCAGTGGGGCACAGGAAAAAGGGAAAAACAGCTGAAAAATCCCCCCCTCTCCCCTCTCCTCTTACCTTTGCGGGCCTAGAACATCTTTAACTGGTGAACTGTCTGCCAGCAGCCCTGGGCTGAGCACAGGAGGTGGACGAGCAGTGTGCCTGCAGCTGATTAACTACAACTTTATCAGAGTGGCTCAGTACAGTCCTAGGACACAACCATCACACTGAACAGGCTACAACAGCAGAGAGAGCGCTCGCGAGTGAGAGAGAGAATGGGGGGAGTTGTGCACCAGCAGAAAAAACGACCAGCAGGTTCAGATGTCCATTGGTGGCGTCACCCTCTGCTCCGGCAAAGAAAAACTCTGGCAAAACTGGGGGAAAAAACCTTAACAATCTGCCAGGTGAGCAGAGCCGTGTCCATTAATGCTCACTGGGTATCCCTCTCCTCTCCCCAGCCTGCAGGGGCTCGGGAGGCAGAAAATGTCCCTGTCCACGGATCCCGCTCATCCCAGAGCAGCCAGTTCCTGAGGGACACAGCACTGGGGGCAGTTGAACAGCTTTTGCTTATAAAAACCCAAACCTAAAACAGTCAAAGACAAAAACAGACTGGTCTTTGCAACACAACTTAACACCAAGTTGCCAAGTTCACTTTTCTTAAGAACTTAACCAACGGGAGGCCAGGAAAAGCACGTCCTCCCAAAGTATGCACGTGCATACAAAATTCTGGCTGCGCTAGTCTGAGCCACGGAACATCTTTGAAAAGAGATTTTTAGAACAGATTATTCCTCTGATTATTTCTTCTGCCCAAAGCCTAAACCTAACGGAGCTAGGTTAAGTTTCAAAAGGTCACAGGAAAGAAGCGTTTTATGGCCACATTGAAAATGAACTGCTGAAGGTGGCATCAAAAGGGCCAGCGGGGTCCAAGGGACATTTGAACTGCCGAGAAACCCAACTCAACAAAATCAACTGCAGAACACAGAGATGGAACACAAACAAAAACCCCCGAACAACCAAACCAACCGAAAAACTAAGAACAGAAACAGTCATTTGCAACATTATCCCTGCAAATCCCTTTAATGCTTATTGTTGATATCAAACCAAATTTCAAGCTTTTACCCCTTGGAAATTATTGATACCCATCATTCCCTTTAATTAAAGGGATAATTATATATATATTTTTTATTAAAAAATCAACTCTGTATTCTGTCAATACCAGGTAGGAATTCACAATTTGTGATGTTACTGAAAATCAAGATAAACGTTTCTGGAGTTTGTTTTGTTTTGTTTCTCCCCTCTACCCAAAAAAAGTTATTTACAGACTTAAAAAGCCATGCTGCAGAACTGAGCTCTCTTTAAAATTATGAAGATTTCCTACAATGTATTAAAATAAAAGTAGATTTTTTATTATTATTATTATAGCACTTGGATTCAGAGCTTGTTATGTCACCTACTTGCAATCCTTGTTTTTTTTTTCATTACCTATAGATGCATTGAGTGTCCCTTCACGCACAGTGACTTGTGTTGTGAACCTGATTCTAGCACCTACTGAAAACAAACTAGTAAGAAAGAAAAGAAAAGAAGAAAAAAAAAACAAAAAAAAACAAGATTGCAGGAAGTTCTCTGAATATTCCACACAGTCCTGTATTTCCAATAGGCTTCTGAATACGTTTTCATGCAGGGAGACCCACACCAGTCTTGAGAAATCTTCTCTACAAATGAACACTATGCTGATAAGTCTCTACTTCTTGGGTGGTTGCTTCTGTTTTAAATATATAAAGAAATCTTTATAAGATATTCTTTTCCTTTTGTAGCTCTTCTTGTATGTAAAAATGTTCCACTCCTTCCCAAGGACTGGGGTTTCCATAGCCAGCGTTACAAATAAATAATTTATTACAACTGTTTGTCGCCTTCTTTTTTCAGTCGACTGCAAGAGAAAGAAGACTCGGTTTAACACAACCAAGGAGGTGTCAGACACTTGGGAGGGAGCTCTGCCCTCCTGCTCACCCCTCCCTGGCACTGCCCTGGCACAGGGCGCCCCACCCGTGGTCACCAGTGCCAGCTCTGCAGATGGGACGCGTGGCGGTCACTGCCAGCCTGGAGCCACGCTGGTGTCACACAGGCAGGCCAGAGAAGCCCCCCAGTGTCACCCCCACAGAGCATTCCCGGGAGGAACAGCCCCGGGATTCCTCCAGGCGTTCTCAGCCTGCGCTGCTGAACCCCTGCTACTCACACACAACTTCCTACTGCCCTCAGTCATTCCTCAGGATTCACTGAATTGCTCCTGTTCTCCACAAAGCTCTGCCCACCCTCCTCTGCTGTTCTCAAGGAAGAGAGACCTGTGGAAGCAGCAGTTGCACTGAATACCCCAATTAAAACCCCAATCAGAGGGGATTCTGCAACAGGAGACTCAACTACTCTCACCCTGTGCCAGTAATTTGGACCTCACTTCCCATCTGCCCAAAGCAGGTCTGAGCACAGCTTCACCTCCAACTGCATCAGGGCTCAGCACACAGAAAGAGAGGCAGAAATTCACAGGAAAAACAGAAGGGACGTGGAGCAATATGATGGAATTCCCAGGTCCCCGAAACCCTTCAGTGCAGCCTCACCTGTAATAATCTTCCTGACTGGGTAGGTGCCCACCGTGCATGTGAGGGTGCCCGTGCAACCACTGCTGCTCCATTGCCAGTCTCTGCAGCTCTGCGGACTGGGCGTGCATGGCCTGCAGCTGGTGGGCTGCTGACATGGGGGGTGGAATGGCACCAGGCAGATCCCGAGGGTAGGGAGTACCTGGGGGACAGGAACCACTTTTACACCCTTGTTCGCTTCTTCTTCATCCCCACAAACCACCACAACCACCCAAAGTCACGGCTCCACTCCCCCCACTGAGAAACGCTGAAGCCCACAGGAAAAAATGACATTTCAGAGCAAAGGACCCTCAAATGCTCTCACCAAAGACCGGATGTCGGAGCATTTCATGCTCGTGAGGTGGCTGCCCTAGCAATGGGTTGGGGATGGTCCCAGGTGGGTAGGGAAAACGTGCCAGGTGGGGTCCAGCTGCTAAAGGATCCACCAGTGGATGAACAGGTCCTGCTGAGCCTGAGAGAGAAGAGAAAGTGTCCATCAGCTGCCTGGGGACTGCAGAGGGGCCACCAGGGAAAGGACACAGAGCCAGAACAGTTCCCTCAGCCGGTGCACAGCAGAAACGTGGGGTCATTTTACCCTCTGCTCATCCCCAGTCTAAGGGGTTACAACAGCCTCGAGCACCAGGGGAGCCACTTGGAGCAAGAAGCACCCAAGAGCCCCTCCCTGTGCCTGAACCTGGCAGAGCACAAAGCCAAATTACTGCTCAAACACAGAGACCTGGCAGCGAACGGGCTTGGCTGTGTGTGCACCAGCCTCTCCCTGGGCTGGGAGGGACAATGAACAAGCCGTGGTTTTGTCTGCAACAAGCACCTGGGGAGCATCCAGACCTACCTACAGAGGTGCTCAGTGACTGACACCTGGCAACAGAACCCTTGCACAGACACGGCCAGCGTCAAATTTCCTCTGCTGCCAGGGGATTTGCAAACCTGCCTGCACCGAGCCCACCCGTGACTTCAGCAGTGAGCCTCAGCAGCCACAGGAATGCTGATACCCAGCACTGCCATCTCCTACCTGCAACCCTCCAGCCCTCAAGAACCTCCCACCGCCCTGCTGCTGTCCTTGCTGCACAATCTGGCTTCTGCAACAGCACTCACATTCTCTCCAGCCCGCACAGTGGGCACACCAGCACACTTAATGGACACTGCTCCAGGGCAAAGAACGCTCCATCTGCTTGCACCAATACCGCACTGCAGCTGGACACCAGAACCTGCATTTAAAGTACTCTGACTTCCCTGATCCCCCTTAACTTGGCAGCTGCAGCCCCTGCTGCCTGGCCTGACACGTTCTCTCCAGTCTGTCACCAGAAAAAGTGAACATTTCTGCTGAGTGCCTCATCTCCAGGACTCCAGACCTCTAGAGCAGTAACCACCTATCTGGCTTCAGAAACAGGCAAGGAACAGATTAATTTCTGAGACTATTAATTATTACAACTCTAAGGTGCTGCTCTAGGCCAGCAGTACTTAAAAAAACCAACCCACGACAAACCAGCAAACATTTCACAGTGAGAGTCTGAAGGAAGATCACTGTGCTGTTACCATCCTGCATCACTCCCACAAGGAGTTAACCACGTTTTAGTCACCACAGCCTTACACAGCCCAGAACTACAACACGGACACGAAGACAGGGATTTTGCTCTCTGAGTTCCGGGGCTCCCTAGGCGAGCGCGCAGCTCCCGGGGCTCACCTTGGTGTAGGGGGTCCTGCTGGTGTAAGTGTAGATGCGAGTGTATGTGTGAGTGTTGGTGGTGGTGGGGGGTGACGTTGAACATCTGCAGCCGCGCCAGGGGGTCGTTGGTGAGCGAGGCCATGCGCTCGGCGTGGATGCGCTCGGCCGCCAGCCTGTCCGGGTAGCTCATCTCCGGCCGCAGCTGCGGCCCCGCCAGCGCCAGTCTCTCCCTCTCCAGGGGGTTCAGCCCCGGGTGGAAGGAGGCGAAGGGGTGAGGCCCCGCCGCGGGTGGGATAGTCAGTGCCCCGTGCCTGGCGAAATGCTCCATGGGGTTGGTGGCGGGGTGCAGCGCGTCCAGCTCCGGGGGCTTCACCTCGAAGCCGGGCTTCATCCTCTCGCGCAGCTCGCGCTCGCGGATCTCGCGCTCGCGGATCTCGCGCTCGCGCAGCTCCCGCTCCCGGATGGTGGGGTCCACGTTGTAGAGGCCGGGCATGTGGTAGGCCAGCAGCGGGTCCGTGGGGTTGAGGGGCACGAAGAAGGGGTGGTTGCGGTTGGTCGGGGACATGACGTGGGGCCGCGCGTACTCGCTCAGCGTCCGTAGCGCCGGCGTGTCCGGCCCGATGTAGGGGGGCACGGCCGCGATGGTGGTCGGGGGGGGCTCGAAGGAAGGCCTCATATGGGCTGGCCCGCTGAGCTGGGACTCGCCCAGACGGCCCTCGTGGGAGGAGCTGGACACCTTCTGCTGCACACAATGGGGAGAGAACCTCAGGTCAGTGCAGAGCTCGGAGCACCTCAGACACACACACACCTCCCTCCAGTCTCCAGCCCCTCTTCCAGGAGACAGCACTCGTGTGCCTGCACAGCAGTGCAAGGGACACAAAGGCATTCACTGTATCTGCACAGTGCTCTCCTGCTGCAAGGAAATGTCAGCGCTTGGCCCAGCTCTCCCCAGCTGCTCTGGCTTCCCACAGAAGCAGACCGGGGCAGAAACTCCCCATTTCCTTTAAGAACACAGTCCCAGGCAGGTCAGGGGGTGTTCAGAGCGGGCTGGATTTCAGTCCATACAAACAGCTCCGTGCTCAGAGACCCCTGACAGGATGGAAGTGCTCCTGGGGACCTGCATCCTGCAGCTATCCCCCCAGGTCAGATCCAGCCACCAACGCCCTTCCCCAGCTCCGATACACAACTGGACCTACCGCAGCTCTTTCCGCTTCTCTCTCACGCTCACGCTCCCTCTCTCTTTCCTTCTCTTTTTCTTTTTCTCTTTCCCTCTCTTCCCTGGCTTTCTGCTCCGCTTCCCTTTTGGCCTTTTCAATGGCCTCTTCTCTCTTCTTGGCCAGTTTGGATCCTGCCAGAGGCATGAAGTACAGGTCTGCCCTGGAGCATGAATTGTAGCCACGGTCCAGGTGCTTATAGAACCTGAAAGGAACACAAGAGGAAGAGCTCAGCCCTGGGAAAGGTGCAAGAGTGTGGGATTTGAGAGCTGTACGTCCCAACTAAAAAATACCATCCTACACTTAGACCAAGCACTACCAGCTTCCCAGAAAGCCAGGAGAAAATTAACTGCACCATACTGGTCCACAGAGGGTGGAGGATAAAACCAGGGAAAGCAGAGCACTGATGAAAGCTGCGTACCTGGCTGACTGGCTGGCGTGACTCGGGATATCCACCACGGTGGGCTCTGGGGATGGACTGCGGGGCGGAGGCGGAGGGCTCTCCGGCTCCTCAGCCTCGTCTGGCACCTCCTCCTTGATCTGGATGGGTGGCAGCGTGCAGGCTGTCACCACGGGCACCGTCCCGCTGGAAGCTGCTGACGTGGAGATGGGGGTCTGGAGAGGGATGCCGGGCACGGCGGGCGGCGTGGAGGTGGAGGGGCACGAAGGAGGCGTGATGGAAGGGGGGCCCCCGGGCACAAAGGGGTGCTGAGAGAAGGGGGGCTGCGAGGAAACCTGATGGAGTCCGGAGGGGGGGTGGCTGGCAGGAGGGGGAAGGCTCTGGCTCTGGGTCAGAACAGGAGGCTGGGCTTGCGAGGACTGCAGCGGTTGGCTCTGAGGCATCAGCTGCAGGGGAGGAGGGTGCGCGGACGGAGGGTGGTGAGTGGAGAGCGAGCTCAGAGGCTTCAGAGCGGGCGGCGGAGGCAAGTTGGAGTTCATGGAGAACGGAGACGGCCCGGACAGATGGGGAGGGTGCTTGTGGGCCGGAGCAGCGGGGAGCTGCGGGATGGGCGTGGTGGGGGGAGGTTTGATGTGAGGCATGGCCATGGGGGCGGGCGGCAGCGGCTGCTCCCGCGGAGGCTGCGCCTGCTGCAGCGAGGCGGCGCCGGGCAGCGCGGGCTGCGTCACCTGCAGGCCCGAGTGCGAGTGGGACGGGGCTTGCGTCTGGAGGGGCACCTGAGACTGAGCCGACGGAGCGGGCAGGGAGAAGGGCTGGGCAGGGCCGGCGTGGGGCAGCAGCGGCTGCGCCGGCAGGCCGTGAGCGGCCGGCTGCGCCTGGCCGTGCGGCGGGGGCTGCGCGTGGGGCTGCGCCGGCGCCGGCTGGGGCTGCGCCGCGCTCAGGGGCTGCAGGGGAGGGTGCGGGGACGGGAGCCGCTGCGGGTGCAGCGCGGGGGCCTGCTGGATGTGCGAGTGAGGGCCGGGGGGCTGGGGCTGGCCCGAGGGCTGGGACGCCGGCGGCGACGCCTGCGCGGGGGCCGGGGCCGCGCCGGACGCGGGCGGCAGCGCGGGCGTCGGGGCCGGCACCGGCGGGGCGGCAGCTGCGGCCTGCGCTGAGCTCGGGGCCTGCGGCGCCTGCGGCTGCGCCTGCAGCACTTGCTGCTGAGCAGAGGAATCCGAGTCGCTCTCGTTGTCCTGGGGGCTGGGGATGCTGGGGGACGTGCTGCGGTTGTCCTGGTCGATGTCCTTGGGGTCGCTGCTGCCCTCGTCGTTGACGCTGCGGCTGTCGGAGCTCTCGCCTTCGCCCTCTCCCTCCGAGGGGGAGTTGGGCCTGCTGATCTCCTGTGGGGAGACGCAACGGTGACCACGGTGCCCGGGAAAAGCACACCAGCACGCTCCCGGGGTCCGTCACACGCGCTGCGCAGACACAGGCGCAGCTGCCTTTGAACCAGCACAGGAACACAAACAGCCAAGGGAAGTGCAGAGACAGCAGAACCAGGATCCTTCCACAGCACCCAGGGGCAACAGGAACAAACTGAAATACAGGAGGGGTCCTGCTGAACAGGGCAAAACACTTCTTCACTGTGAGGGTGACCAGCAACGGAAAAGATTTGTCTTGTGACAACTCCAGTGGTGGTCTTCTAACTTGTCACAGAAGACAAAAACCCTAATTTATATTTAAAAAAAAATGGAGGAAAGGAATGGAGAACAATCCAGTAGAGTCCTACATGGTTGATATTAATAAAAAAAACAAAGAAAAAACCCAAATTCTGGACCTACCCCGTATCACTCCACTGTTTTCAGCAGAAGGAACACGTTATAACATTGATCTCTTTCCAGCCACAGATTAAGTTACAATTTGCTGTGGCTTAAATTGCTTTAATGTTTTTGGTTTGTTACCAGATTTGAACCCCCTCCCCACCTCAAACCATTCTCCTAAGAGGAAATACTCCTCTGTGGGACTCACTTGAGTTTTGGATTTTTTGGCATTGGACCTGTCAGGTTCTTCCGTGTCCGACGCTGCCTTCTCCCGCTGCCTCTTGGAGTTCTTGAGAGGAGAAGACACCTCTTCTTTTATCTTCTGCCACAAAGGAAGCAGAACACAACAGTGTTGTAAATGCAAAGTAAGTTGAGTGTAGGCCAGTGCCACCCTAATTAATACAAATTCAGGAGCAGCAGAACTCAGGAGCTGACACAGTCAGTATTTAATAGCAATCCAATACACATCAAACAAACAGGAAAAGGGAGAAGTGCATAAAGCATTCCTCACATGAAGGGATGTTTTAAACAGAGCTGGGCAGGACCATCAGGAACTCACAGCAGATCAACTGGTCCAGGTTACCCTTCCAACAGAGACCAACACCAGTTATTAACTGGTGCAAGATGGAGCCACAGTTTCTGCAGGAGATGGGATAAGCCTCTTTCTGCTACACTGAAGTCTTGCTCTACCCTTGATATTTTGAGAGGAATATTTTTAGATCCCCTCGAATACAGGGCCAACAGTGAATAGCTATTCTGAGATTACTACCTTCTCCCATGGCCTGGAAAAGCTCTGTGCATCACATAATTACCTAACTTTAAATTCTGCCAAGTTTTCAGTTTTATAATGTGAAAACTCGCTCCATACTCATTTTGACTTTTTTTTTTGGTAATATTTATTTTTAACTTGCTACTTCTCAATTCACACTGTTTAATGGTAAGTCTTCATGCTTCACGTGGCTTTGTTTCTTTAGAACTCTCTTGGAAAGGCACTTAATTCATCTGAACAGACTCAACTGTCAGCTTGCTCTGAACAATCAAGCAAATACACCTCCAGAAAAACAGTAGCAGAAGCAGACTCAATTACTAAATGTTCATACTCCCTTTGTAAACAAAGATTAGGAACTACTTACAAAAAATCCCCAAAACTGTCTACTTGTCTTAAACACAGCATTTCTGATCTGCATTACTCCCCTGAGCTTAACGCTTGCATTTGCATCCGAAACGGAGGGATTACTGGGCTGGGAGAGCAGCAGGGCTGTGGCTGATCGCTCCCATCCCTCCCTGGGCAGGCACAAAGCAGCTCTCAGCTGCACCACTCCACACTCCTGGGGTTTTTCGGGTCACGGAGAGATTCCCCGGCCTCCTGCCGCCTCTGCATCTCCCGTACCTGCCCCAGGTGTGCCGGCCTGGCCAGGAGAGCGCAGAGGGAAGGGGTTACCTTGGTGGATTTCTTCACAGACTCAGCCTTGCTGTCGTTGCTGGAGGTGCTGGCGGCGCTGGGCGAGTTGCGGCCGCTGGAGCGCACGTCCTCGGCGATGGGCGAGGCGCGGCCATCGGGGCTGGCTGCCTGCTTCTTCCTGCCACTGCGTAGGGTCGACATCTGGGGAAACACACCCAGCTCAGCACTGCCCGGCCTCCCAGAGCGCGCTGCCTCGGCAGGGGCACGGAGAACGCGCCCCCGGCAGAGCCTGGGAGCGAAACCCACAGCACTTCACCTTGTTACGCTGCTTCCTTCAAAGCTCAGCTGCACTCAAACGTAAGAGGAGGCAAACCCTTCATCTGCCCACTCACAAACATTAAGCGCTGATTATTTAATTAGCAGTAGCTGTTAGAAATGGCATTTAGGAAGTTGTTCCAATACACAGCACACACACAGGGGTGCATGAGGCAGGAGAGGACCCCCTTGTTCCATTAAAAAACTCCATCTGTGGGCAGTCAAGGCCAAGGTCTAAACCTCCAGTTCCAGTGTGCTCTTGCTATGCAGTAAGGGGTCAGTAGAGTACATTTCAATAATTAATGATGTTTCCCTGCCATTCTGGCAGCTTTCTGGAGGACTGGCTACCAAAAAAGCAATGGAGCCAACGCTCCCCAAGAGTGGAGCCTCAGGAGGTATTTCGAATCAATGGTCACATCATCCTGTTCAGAAGGACAGAGAGGGGAGGATGAGGAGAGAAATCTATCTGCTGCTTTCTCTCAGCTAAACCCAGCTCCAAGATAAACCACGCAGAGCTGCTGCCAGAGCCCTCACAAGTGCCACGCTCCCAGGAAGGCTCCCGGTGCCCCGCCTGAGTAACAACTCAGAGCACAGAGGCAAAGCAGAGCTCTCTGTAACTCCAGTAACACGAGGAGACCTCATGAACAGCATCTCATTTGTTTAAACTCCTCCTAAGGGCGTAACTGTGACAGGATGCAGCTGGAAGGGGGACATGTACTACAGGATCTGCAGTGCACTGTCAGTGCCCCCTGATGATGACAGCCCACTGCCAGTCATTACAGAGAAATAACACAGCTTGCAGGGACATTTCATCTCCTTTTTCCAGAGAAAGCCTCAGCCTGAGCGAAGCTCCCCTGGCACACACAAACACAGCAGGAGCAGGCACAGCCCACAGCGAACCAGCCGCAGCTCAGGGCTCTGGCTCCTTTTACCCCTGCATTAGAGGGTGAAACCCACCGAGCCTCGACTCCGCCGTGTCCTCATGCTATGCTTCCCACTGAGGCCATCATCCTCCTCTTTCACAGGCTTGAACATAAAGGGTGGGGGGTCCACGGGCTTCTCGATGGGCGGCAGCTCCCCGTACTTCTTGAAGTGAATGCGACAGTCCGTGCACAGCAGAATGTTCTCTCGGCCGCCGTGGTGCCAGTCCTTGGAGGCTTGGGGCAGGGAAAGCAACAGCTCAGCAACTCACAGAGCACCCCAGCACAAACAAAGGGAATTGTTAAAAAAGGGTACAGCTACAAAAACAGCTGCTCTTCTATGGGTAACAGAGTTGGAGAAGTTTCTGGAGAAGTTTGTCCTGTCCCAGGGCGCATCCTCAATATTCAATTTACAAACTATGGTTGTTTGCTTAAGAAACTACGGTTTGGAGGCACAGAAAGAAGCTTTATCTGCCCTGCCTGGGAACTAACAAGCAGCTGTTGTTCTCCAAAGCTGTGGTTTCTGCAAGAGAAGTGTGCGCTGAACCTCTTATTCCCTTCCCCATTCTGGGGCTCCCACTTCCATCTGCAAATGCCCCAACATCAGGCAAGCTTCAGGAACAGCCACAGGAACGGGGCTGATGCACGGGAGATTTGCTGCAGCGTCAGGAGGTTTTGTGTGTGACAGGCACAGCCCAGCACTGATTCATTATGTCACAAATTGATTACATAGATTATGGATTATGCAGATTTATTCCTGTCTAAATGTCTACCTCAGGGTTCTCCTTTGTCACCGCAGTATTAATTTGCAATGGCAAAGCCTGATTAACTCTGCTAGGAACGCTGCATATTTTAGCTGATTCACCCCCACACGGCTGTGAACAGCTGTCCCAGCACAGGAGCTGCTCCTGCTGGCTGCAGCCGCCCCCCAGGCTCAGCACAGGGGAGAAGCCAGCAGGGACTGGCACGTACTGGTGGTGAAGCAGTGGCGGCAGGCGTAGCCCTTCAGCTCCTGCTCGCTGTCCTCGCTGTCAAAGTCATCTTCACTGGCCGAGCTCAGGTCCACTGAGGGGGGGGAGAAAGAGGAAAATGAAAAATAAACACTCAGCAGGATTTTCTATTTCCTCCTACTTGGCTAAAATAAGCATTAAGTAGAATAGATCGTGACTCCCTATGCCCACCCTGCCTTGCGTGGTCATTATTTCTGATTTTTCAAAACTGAGCAAAACCAGACCTCATCCCTCTGCAGGTTAAAGGAGGATTCCGGGAATGCGCCCAGGGATACAACTCCTGGAACCTCGGATTCAGCATGTGGTACATTTCCAGGTAAGCTGTCATTCAAATACCATCCAGGCTGACTTCAAGAGGCTGTATTCCACACCCACATTTTTCAAGAGAAAAGGGGTTTATCTCTAGAATCTGGTCAAATTTAAAATCAAATATTCTATATTTAAAACCTACAAGATTCCATGACAGGTCCTGTACTGGCTTTTCTGGCTTTTGTTTTGCTACCCAGCAGCAGAGGTGTTTGTGGGAGGAGGAATCAATGCTTACATACAATGGGCCTGTTTGAAAAACATGTTGTGATTCTTTTGGCTGAGAGGCACTAAAGGATAACTAACACCAGCTTTCCTGTCCTTACTGCAGGCTCCAAGATTTAACCTGTGGCAAACTCACACTGCAAAAATGTCAAGTTTAGAAGAAGAGGATATGCAAAGTGTCCCTTTAGCTGATTACAGATCTGTGAGCTCAAAAGCAGCACTGAAAATACGCAGACATCACAGAAACTGTATCTTACCTTCTAAACACCCCTGAAGTAAATATTTCCCTTTTGAGAGCACTGCATTTTTCTAGTCCCACCACTATAAATTCACAACATAACAGGGCTATAATTTGGCACAAGCAGGAAGCCCTCTGGCTTCTTCTGTTCAAATCTTTAATTACAAGAGAAGTCCTTGATGCAGGAACAGCGTTTTTCTAAAGGCTCCAAGAGGATGTTTTGTACATGCAGGTTACAGTTTATGGATTAAAGCCTACAGATTCTCCAGCACTTGCCATCAGCATTTGTCAGCAACTCGTTATCCTTCAAATTAACACAGGGTTACATTTAATAGCTACCACTGCTGTAATTCCTACATTAATACTTGCAGGTGTTCAAACCCTGACTGCAGAGCTGACCCCAGGCTAGCACTTGCTTTCTTTTGCTAAATGAATTTTTATTCTCATCCTGCAGTTGGATCCGTAGGGATGGGTCCTCTCACCACAAGCTCTCGCATGCTGAGTTGGACTGAGCTGTGGAGTCCAGATCCTCACTCCCAGTGCACGCAGGGATCAGCAGTAAATCCTATCAGTTCAGCAGGGAAAAGCTCCCAGCCCTTTCCTGCCCCCTCCCTTCTACCCTGGCTGGAATTCTGTGTCCTGCCTGCTCACCACATCCTCCAGCTGTGGAGGATCATTTTTACATCTGCCAATCTGCCTTCCACTGCCCCTTTTCTCTATGAGGCAGACGGGTTTAGACAGACTTAACCCTCACAGGGTAACAAACCTTTCCCATATGGACAAAGGTTTCTATCCCATATGGACCTGTGCAACGCAGCACGGCCCTGCTTTGGGGAATTGCTCTTGGGTTAGACACTCCCAGGCAAGGCCAATGCTTCTCCAAGACTCTCTAAGTGCTGGCTGCAGCACAGAGCTCCAGCAGAAGGTAGGGGTCACCCAGAAGGATGGAAGGGACGTTCTCCCAAAGGCATGCAGGACTTCCCTCCTTCTTTCTGTGTTTTCCAATTCCTGTTACTGTAACAAGCCTGGAGAAAACACAACAGCAAGGAAAGGAGCGGGGAAATCCAATCCCAGGCCAGCATTTCCATCCTTACAGGATGCTTTCATGTTGAAGGACTGCACAAAGCACGGGGTGATCAAAGCCACCTCCCACATTCCAGCAGAAGGGTGCAGAACAGAGAGGCCAACTGCCTGAACTCAGTTCCTTGCTGTCCCCTCGGAGGCGCGGCACCGCCGCTGCTGCCTGCATCTGCACGGAGACGAGCGCCCGGCTCGCGGTCACTCACGGAACTCGCTGGAGGGGGGCCTGGAGGGGGTGTTCACCGGCGTGGAGGCCGTGCGCGTTTTGATCCTGCGGAACACGGCCTGGCGCCGGTGCCGCCGGTGCGCGCGCGAGCTCGCCGCTTCCGGAGTCTTCTTCCAGTAGTAATAGAAGGTGATCAGCTCTCCCTGCAAACACACAGCACGGATGTTGGAGGGATGTGCAAACCTGCCTTGTCAGCTTGCTGCCCTCCCCTGGCTCTCTGTGTGCACACGGGGATTTTTCCGGGAAGAATCGTGACGTATTGCAGCCAGAAAAAAGAAATGTTTAGGTAAGACACAAAAAAAACCCCTCATTATTTTTTGCTTGCTTTTGCAGAAGAGGAAAATAAGTAAATGAATGCTTTTTCACTCCTCCCCTAGGAAAGGAAAGAGCCTGGGAAGCACCAGGAGCCAGCCTCCACCTGGATGCTGCTGGTGGGCAGTGCTTCAGAAGAGGGTGCCCTTGTGTCAGTGTCAGCATCCCCCGGCACCTCTGCTCCTCAGCCCTGCTCTGACAACCACCCCAAAGCTGCCACAAGAGAAAGGCTCAGCCCAAACAGACCCTGCCATTTTGTCAACCTACATTCCAGAGACAGGTATTGTTCAGTATTCCTGTGTAAGGAGCTGAGAGTTTGAGTAAAAACATGTTCAACAACAAGTCTACAACTGTAACACAACCCTACCACACTAAATCGTGTTTTAATTTGAATATATATACCCACATCTAAATTAATTAAGCAGTTAAAAGAGCACACCTAGAGAAATGAGTGATAATTTCACAGCATAATGAATCTGGCTTACATTCAGGAAGTGCAGCAGCTGCCATTCAAACCTGCGGATGCAATGCTGAACCAAAGAACAGCATGTGGTTTTAATCTCTTTTCTCTTACTTTGAAACCCCATCATTTCCTGGCGACTTGTCTGCCTCTAAGGTAAAAGGTGTTGCTGCTTTCAAGTTGCAAGAGAAAAACGGAGAAGTTCTAACCAGCCCCTTGAAAAATCAACATCAGAACAAACATACCTGAATTGCCCACAAAAAGGGTTTCTTTGAACTGTGTTTTTATGTGATCAAATAACCGCAGCCTGCTG
This sequence comes from Hirundo rustica, assembly GCF_015227805.2. Lineage (NCBI taxonomy): Eukaryota > Metazoa > Chordata > Aves > Passeriformes > Hirundinidae > Hirundo > Hirundo rustica. The sequence goes on from NC_053471.1 coordinate 6,529,360, forward strand.
CCTCCGTGGGGAAATCCTGCAGCCCCTGCTCCGGGCAGAGCAGGAGTTAACTCCAATAACGACCCTGCCTGAATCCAAACCCTCCCCAGGGCCCCAAACAAGCAATTACAGCCACAACCAATACCTGCACCACTGAAACACTCCAAAGACAAAGGGAGGATGTTGTGCTAGACATTAACTGCTGACATTTAAGACACTTAAGAATTTTACCAGTGTCTAATTTAAAAATAGAAACCCCAGAAGAAAGAACACTACCACAACGGTGACTTCTGGCAACAGGCAGAACAGATAATTTTTAATCTGATGATGCTACTGATCCCCACGTGGACCTGAACTATGTTTGTGTATTACATATTAAAATACATTCAGAGTGATGGTTGGTGAGGAGGAGCAAGTGGGCAAAACGTTACCTACAATCCTTGATTCTGAAGGACAAAAGCCCAACCAAAAATATTAAAGATATGTTTCCTGCAGAGAATCTGAACCCGGCTGGTGATGAGCACACGAGGCACAGCAAACTGGGCAGAACAGGAGTTCGGAGCCCAGCACCCAGCACTGCTCCTGCCTGCTCCCTGCACGTGTTTGCTTTAGAAATACCATTTCCCTGAGCCCATTAAGCAGGCTCAAAGTCCACCCAGGACAGCTGTTTGTCCACTTGGGGATATGCCTGTGCCAGGAGCCAGGCTGGGCTCTGCAGGGAGGCTTTTGCAATGCTCTGCATAGGCACAAAGTCTCTTGCAAATGAAACCAGTCATTTTTTTTTACCTATAAATTCATTTGTATCAAGTCTGAAGGTGTCAGCACCAAGGAGCGAGTCAGTAAATCCCTTGTGTTTATGTCAGTGAATTAATGTGTCCTCTGACACATGGCAACAGCAGAGTACAAACCAATCTGTTCTCCTCCCACCATAAAAGAGGGAATGGGAACCTATTAGAGCTCCATTTAGACACTGCAAAGCCATCCGGTCCCAGGGGAAGTTTAACAACTTCTACGTGCAGATCTAAACCAAACTTTAAAAAAGAAATGGTGGCTATTTATAGAAAATGCCAACCTCTTGACCATAATGCGTTTTCCCCCCAGACTCGCTCAGAAGTGCAGTCACAACTGCACATGGATAAAGATGAAGTCAAAGTCTATTTATTCAACAACCACTTTTACCCCAGCTACAAAACCTGAACAGATTAAAGGACTAAAGAATATTCTGTACCTCCAATTCATGGTCAGACTGCACAAGTGCACTCAGTAAAGGGCTCTGGGAGAAAGAGAGAAGTCACAGGGGGAGCACACACAGAATGCAACGTTACACTGAAAGAATTCCATCGAGATCTCCCCAGCCACCTGGCTGCCCAGGATGCCACTGTGTGCCCGAGGGATTCCCTGCTGGAATGGGGGGGTCCTGGCAGGATCAGACCCACCACCCCGGTGCCTGCACGGGTGGCACAAACCGCAGCACAAAGGACTAAGTCAGCAAGCTTTGGTTTCCCCAAAACAGGGAGCAAAAACAGCTTCCAGCCTCACTGCAAGAAGTCAAATGAGCTTTAATCAAACATGCACAGTGCGTGCTGCTGAAAGCCAGGGCACATAAATTCAGGAACAAAAGCTGCTGCAGAAATCAATAGCCTCCTGAAACATTAACACAGGCCAGCATTGATCAAAGGCCCTGGGACAAAAGGCTGCCTTGCAAATTAGCCGCTGGTTCTGCTTGCAAGCAAACAGAGAGGCATGAAGGCTGTGACATGAATGGCCTGTAATGATCATTTTGTTGGCAGTGATCTCACCTCACCTCACCACAAGGTCTCGCAGTCAGCACATCCCACATCCCTGAGCTGCGGCTGCCGGCAGCGCCAGCCTGGGCAGGGCTGGGCCAGCTGCTCCAAAGCCCTTTTTGTGGCTACCAGACCATCCTCCGGGGCCAGCCCGGCCCTGCCAGCCTGCAAACACACTGTCCTTCTCCTCTGGGCGCTCTCTGCGGGCTGGCTACTGCTACAGCACACAGTAAAGCCAGGTTAAAGCAGCCTGAGCCACCCCTCGTGTCACCGTGGGACTGGCTCAGCACAGGGGGAAGTGACACCCCTCTAACGAGACACAACTGATTCCTTAATTAGGGTGACTGCAACGTGCCACATCCACAGAAGATGCTGTTAATGCCCTCCCAAACCAACTCCAAGGCCCAACTTTTTCTTTTCCACCGGTGTGGGGAGAAGACTGCTCCCCCTTCCAGGATTCATGGCTCCCTTCCTGTCCACAGCAGCCTCGCCTTCACTTGATACACACCATCTCCTCTTTTTCCTGCACACACAACTCCATGGGTGCATGTTAACATCTGATTAACTGTCCCAAACACGCATAAAGCAAAATGAGAAGCATTATTCAGGCTTTTAGCACCATGTTTCCCTGAGAACACCTACATTCCCAAGTTTCACAAGGCAGAGGGGACTATGTTCCTCGGTAAAAAAACCAATTCAGCTTTCACCAGTTCTGAAATACACTCCCAGCTCACCACTCAAGTCTCCCGCCTCCTCCTGCCAAGGCCATTTCACCCCACGTTGTAGAAGTGCACATAAAAAAGTCACACTTCATCTCCTTTTAGCTCCGTTCTGCAGATCGTTTTTGCAGAGCAAGATGCGGCTCAGATCCCTCCTGCAGGAGCTCACAGAGGGGAGGTTTCCCTGCAAAATTCCGAGCTGACACCTGGAGCGGTCCCAGCCCTCACCTCAGGGGTGAGCAGGGGACTGGAGCAGGGGCCTGTCCTTGCTGTGTGCTCCTCTCCCTTGCCTCTCACTCTTTTCACTCTCACCTGTTCTCCCAGCTCAATCCTTCCCCCAAGCACATCACCCCACCAGAGCAGCCCCTCTGCCTGCACCCCCTCAGCGAGCCCTGCTCCCCTCCCATCAGCAGTTTCCAAAGGCCAGAGCCACCAGCCGAGCTGTGCCCGTGCCTGTGTTTAGTCTTGCCCTGGGTAAACAAAGGATTAAGGCTGGGTGTGCATCCCTGGCCAGGAAGGTTCTGACAGCCCTGCAGGAGCGCAGCTCCTGTGCAAGCCAATCACACACACATCAACTTCCCTTCGACTATCTGGTAGGGTATAACACAGTGAGCAAACACAATAATTGCTGTTTAATTTCCCCAGAGCCGAGCTCTGCCAGGGAAAAAAAAAAAAAAAAAAAAAAAGAAAAAGAAAAATCATGGGGGAGGGGAATAGCTTTGCTGTAATGAAAGAGAAAAGGTAAATGACAGCACTCCTCAATGGCTGTAAGCAGCCATGGCAGAGCACAGGGGAACAGATTGTCCAGCTGTGGCCTTAATGAATTCACAATCTTTCTGGAATGCCTCAAGATTTTATTAAGTCAACTCAATTTAGCTAATACTCTTGTAAAGTCCTGCAGTAAAAGCAGTTTCCAGCGCTTCCCTCCTCCACTGGATCCCCTGGCACAGGCTGGGGCCCAGCATCTGCCGCAGGGCAGCATCAGGAACACGGGTTTGGATCATGGCAGCGTGTGGAACACACCACCAGAGCAGAGCCGGGCCAGGCTGGCTCCTGCAGCTTCACAGGAACAGTGCCAGGCACTGCCAGGACACAAAACTGAAAACATGCATCCCTTCCATCACACACCCCACACCCCAAAGCTGCAAACAGAAGGGGCTGCCCAGGGCAGGGGTGGATGCACCATCCCTGCAGGTGTTCCCCGAACAGGTGAACGTGGCACCTGGGGACACAGTGGTGACCATGGCAGGGCTGGGTTAAACCTTGGACTCGATGATCTTGGAGGGCTTTTCCAACCTTAATCATTCTAAGGCTGCTTCTTCTTATGAATCCATACCCAGAGAGAGGAAAGGTGGAACTCTTGCCTTGGTCTGAACAGGCTGAAGGACTGAAAACACGCAGCAGGCTGAGGAGCAGCTGTGTGCAGCTCCAGGAGCTGAACTTGGCCATTTTTCCAGTGTGAAGCTTGGGCTGGGTGCCTCTGCCAGCCGTGACAAATAGGTTTGCACATGCTCTAATTAAGCAGTAAGTCTCAGCAGCTTGTTCAGTAGCACTGATTAATGTCCACCTTGGGTGCACAGGAATCCTGCATATTCGAACACATTACTGAGGTTTTAAGAGAGGCTTTTAAAAATCAAGCAATATTTTACTTAACGCTACAAAAAACCCCATTAAAAATCGTGGGATGCTCTCTGAGGAATCCCCTGCAGGTCTCAGCTCTCTGGCAGATTTTAGAAGCACAGCCATTTTCCTTGCAGCTCCTCTGGCCATTTGTTATCTCCTGGATGGCAGCACAGCCCTGTCTCCACGGCCCCTGCTAAGAACTCCACCTCCAGTTTGGGGAGACTGGCTGCCCCCACTGCTTCCCTGCTCTGCACACAGCAAAGGTTAAGCTCTCTGGTTTCATTTTCTTATCTGAAACTCCTGGCAAAGAGGCTGGGCAAGTGGGAATCCAAAGAGGAGGCAGGTGTGTAACAAACCCAGGCTGACTCCTTGGGCTTTATGCTGTCAATTTAACTCCCAACACAGGAACAGTCACAGAATTTCCTGGGAACCCAGCCGAGGCTCCATCTGCATCTTCTGGATTTCATTTTGTTGTGGAAAAAACCTGCAGTCAGACAGAGCTTTATGCTTTCTGATTGTTTCTGCTAAATGAGTACTGGTACCCTGCTTAGTCCTCCACTCACCAGGGGAAGAGGGAGCTCCTCTCTCCTACAAATGAGGATTCTGTCTGAAGAGCTGCCACAGGTCCTGAGAGAACTGGGGCACTCCTGGGAGTGCTAAAATAAGCTTGGAACCTGAAGAATTCACTCCCAAGTTCTGTCGGGGGCTTACCCTCCAACAAAGTTCCTCAAGCAGTGAAGAGACTGGGATAATTTCACTGCGCATGTCACCTAAACACAGAGGTCACACTTCTGTAATTGCCCCAGGAGAATGTATTTGCCCTTCTTAACTCCTACTAATTCTTTCACATAATGGGTGAGTAATGGAATCACTCTAAGAGAAGAGAGTCAGTGCGGGGACTGCAAAGTCGGGGGAAAAAAGGAAAGGAATACATGAGCTGGATGTAAATAATCTCCTTCAAAACTAACATTATCTGCAGTAACACAGCAACACTCCACCACTGTACAGCATCTTCCATTTGATGGCAAAGTCAATGAACTTGTACAAATTAAGTCCCAGCACATCCTTCTGAAGTTGTATGATGTGGGGAGACAAAGAGACAGAAGATTTAGAAACTGGCCAAGATCAATCCTGAGTGGGAAGGACAATTGTGTCGATTAACCTCCAACTCTGTGAGCAGCTCCGACACTGACAGCCCCTGAAATTCCTTCAGAATTCCAACCCAGGCCCACTGGACAGCCTTATCCATCCTTACTAAGCACAGGACTGGCCGAGTGCTCAACATTCACTTTCCTTTTGCCCCCAACACAAGTTACTCTTTCTTACAGCTTACATCCCTGCTTCACTGCTGCCTCTACGGCTTTAGCAAGCCACAGAGAAATCAAAATTACCCCCCCAAAAAACACCAGTAACCTCTCTCTGGGCCACATCTAACTCACCATTTCCATGCAGTTAATTTGTTCATCTTTTTCAGTGCTTGTAATTAAGGTTGCGCAAACCGGCAGCAAATAAGATAATTAACATTTTATGGAACTTACCCTCGCTATCGGCTCTACGCAAACAATTCCTTTTCCCCTCCATTTTTAGGGATTTAAGTACCAGTTTTAACAGTGCTGCAGAACAAATGCAAAGCACACTGGGGCATTGTTTTAAGGCTGAGCCCCAGTTAAAAGCTGCCGCCCCTCTCTGTCAGGCCAGAATGGAAAGAAAGCTTTTGTAATTAAGGCTTCTTCCTCCAGAGACTCCCTTTGTTAATCAACAGAGCTCCCAATCCCCACAGGAACTCACACACTGTTGGCTGCATCCATTATTAATTATTAGAGCCTGTCTTCAGCACGGCACTGGTGGCTCCCCAGGCCTGGGCAGCAGTGCCAGGGTCACCAGGAACGTCCCAGGGACCTCTCTGGGGCCGCAGACACCACGGGGTTATCACAACAGGGACACGAAAGGACCTCAGCCTTATACACATTATTTTCTACTCAGCTTCCCCTCTGCAACTTGCATTATCAACATTTCTGGGGTTAGAAATCCCGATTTTCTCGACCACTTCTATCTCCAGTGATTTAACTTTACCCTCTGGCGTTGCACACAGCTCCCAGGCTCTGCCCAGCACAGGGGGGCTGCTCCCCTCCAGCAGAGCCCAATTCTGCAGCACTGCTGGGATGCTCTCACCCCTGAGCCCACACACAGGGCCAGGGAATGAAGCTCCACGTGGTCCTGAGGAGCTGCAATGCCTCTGAAAGATGGCACAAGGTGCTGTTTTCTCGAGGCAGCAGTGCCTCTGCTCCATTTTACAGCCCACATCCAAGTCCTGGGGGTCACAGCTGGCCCAGGCAGCATCTCCCTGCCAGCCTCTTGTTAAGGGCAAGTTCTCAATTCCTGAACTCACACACCAGGACAAAAAGGAGAGCGGGATAAATACCCAGATAAATTAATGCCAGTTACTGAGGAAAGCTTTCAGGGCATTGTCTGCACTGGACTGTATCTTTCCCACTCCACTTCCACCTCCCCATCAATACTGTTACAAGGAGAATTTACCAGCACAATACCCAGAGCAGGATTTGCTCAATGGAGGTGCCAATTATCCCCTGAACTGCACTCTCTTTTTGCACCAGCTCGATAATTAAACTTCTTGGTTGGGTATTGCTGGAGTTCAGGTTGTGGAACAAACCCCCATTTCCCTGCTGCTGGCCACATCCCGAGGCCACCTTTGCCAGAGCCTAAGACACACACCCCAGTTTCTCTCCTTAAAGCCAAGGGACCCGTGGTTCTTGTGGGGGTGTGTCAGGGAGAAGCCAGCCATGAAGCCATAAAGCACTTCCAACCACCACACTCCACCCTGTAAACATTTTTCTATTTATCTGCCCTTCATTACATGCACAATCTTATTATCTCTGCACATCCTCAAAGCGACAGCCGTCAGGGTCACCCTATAAAATATACATGGGCAATGTTACATCTAATGACTGGAGCAGGCAGGGAAATGAAGGATGGGAGGAGTGGAAAACCGCAGGATGTTTGAAAGGGATCATCAGTTATATCTGTGCATTTCCTGAGGTGATAATTGAATGACAGTGGCTGGGAGGAAAATCCATTTTTGAGCCTCGGAAAGGACTGTTAAGAAAGAACTGTTTTTGTGCTGGCAGCGTGTAATGGCTGCCAGGAAATGGGAATGGCTCCTTCAGCCACTGCAGCTCCTCTGCTCCGTGGATTTCACACAGGGGCTGAGAACCAGACCGAGTATGATCAGCTACTCAAGCCAATAAAAAAATATCGACGGATTTTGGTCATTTCATCTGCCACCCAGACTGCCTGCTGTTGTGGTTTGCATGTCAGCTTTAATTAATTTAAGTGAAAGGCCAATTTGTGAATGTGCATGAGAAAGGGACACTCTGAACACAAGGACAGGGCATTGTCTACTTTTATAATTCCTGTTTAAACAAAGTATTAAAAATTTAATTCTGCTATTCAGCAGGGAACTTAATCCCCCTGCATCTCAGGAAGGTGTACAGATACTCATTTCTTTCCCAACAACTCAAATTAAGCTTTGTAATTATTAAGAAAGTTTTACTACTCCAAAAATATTTTCATTATTTCATCATGCCAGTTTTACAAACAGAACCAAACTCTCTTTACCAAAACCTTTCCTGAGCTATAACTGAGCTGGTTTTTGCTGCTAGGTGACTACTTCAGCTAGCAATAATTCCAGCTGGTATTTCAACCAAGCCATTCCCAGGGAAGTGCCACTTGGGATCAATGCTCTCATCAGGGCAGTGCTGCCTGGGCTGGCTGGGGTGACCCTGCAGGGCTGATGGCAAACGCTGACCTGCAGCTCAGATCACCCAGGGCTCCTCTCACTGCACTTCTGAGGAGGGGCAATGATAACCCCCACATTCACAGCCCCAGAGGCCACACCAGCACCCCAAAGCCCTGGGAATTCCCCCCCAGATGAGATGGATGACATCTTGCTGATGTGAAAAGAGCATTTCCAGGGGTGGTTTCACTCTGCACAGTCCTGGCCCTGCCCACCTGAGCAGCCTCTGGCACTGAACACAGGAGCTCCCAGCCGTCTGTCAAGCCCAGTTTAAGTCACCCACTGGTCCCTGCGTGGGCAAAGCAAAGCAGGCTGAACACCCCTCATCCCTCAACACCTCTGGGGCACCCTGGATGGGCTGGAAGAATGCTCCAATCCCAGGCTGCTGCAGCCTCTCTGGAACAGCCACACGGAAATCCTGCAGCATCCATGGCCCACCAAGGACTGCTAATGAGAGCTGCTGCCTCTGCTTGCTTCCTGGTAAGAAGCTGTCCCCTGGCTCCCCAGGTTACATTATATTGGCAGGTTTTGTGTTATCAGGTACTGGACGCTGAGAAGACAACATACCACAAAACCAGGGGAAAAAACCACACTCAAATAAACAAAAAATACAGACTCTGAAATTCCGATCTGACTTTCCAATAGGGCAAGGAGAGCTGAGAGGTGAGGAAGAATTAGCCACTTGTTTCTCAAATGTCACATTCTGTACCTGCTTTTATTTAAATACAGAAGTCAGAACTGAAGGTCCTCTTGGTCCTGTGACACCCACCAGCAGTGCAGCTGTGCCAGCAGCAGCACTGTTTGAACTCCTGATGTGTCTGACCACTGACCTGCATTCCACACTTCCATGCACCAGATGTTTTAGGTTTTCCAAGCACATCTGTGCTGAATCACACAAAGCCTGGCTTGTCAAATGTACACACTCCCCTCCCTGACACAGCTTCCTCCTCTCCGAGCTCGTGACCCATGGGGGAGCTGCTGGGGTTTAAGAGTTTATTACAAATACAGCAGTAGTCACAAAATACTGAAAATTACATACAGGAGACAAACTCTGTAAAATTATCCTCACTGCTAATGAGGAATGGGAAGATTTAATCCCCTGGAAATGATGATTTTCTAAGTCCTCACACCTGGTTATTCTACGATGAAAACTATCAACCCCTCTGATCCCATGCTGCAAGACAGACAGAATGTGACCTCTTAATAAAAATCACTAGCACAGGATGTCCAACATCTGAACAGACCAGATGGAGGAAGAATCCTGTCCACTTTACACCTGGAAAATATCAACTGAACTCAGACAAACCAGCAGCTTATCACTGAAACCTCGCCCACGCCACAGAGGGTGAGGGAGGATGGCTCCTGCCCTGAGTTATGGACAAAGCAAACACAACCTCTCAGCAGAGTCCTTGTCATTAAACCCTGATTTTAAACAGACTCTCTTCCTCTCAGATCTGGTCCCTGAACAGCTGTTTTCCTTTTACTGCTCTCCAAGAACAGCTCACTAAACCAGGAGATCTTTCTAGATTAAGTGTGGAAGGTTGAGGGGTATTTCAGTGTTTTCCTGTTTATCAGAGCAACATAAGAAAAGAGGAATACTGAAGCAGGACATCAAGCAACCCCCCACCCCCAAACCACAAAGAACTGCCACGTAAGCTGCTTATCCCTCAGTTATTGTTGCTTCCCTCCAGTCTCAAATTCTTTCTGTCAGGAAAAACCCTTAGCAAGCAAAATGTAACTAGAAGACAAAGCTAAGAGTTGTAAAGCAGCATTAGGAAGAGCAATTCATTGTAGTTCACTATAATACCTATACAGTGAGCTCAGAAGTGAAAGAAATTACCAATTCTTTCCAGCTCTGTTCCGCCCCGGTCTCCAGCAAACATTAACCCGAGCTGCTCCCTCAGAACGTGGATTTCATCCCCACAATCAGGGCTAAGGCAAAAGGCAGCAGTAATTTGGGGCATGACGTGGGGCTCTGACCCCTGAGCTCTTGCAGATGGACCTGCAGCTCAGCCCAGAGCGCACTCGCCCTCCTCTCCTTGGCACAGCCCACTCCTCACACAAACACTGCAGGGTCCCACCCTGGCAGCTCAGGAATTGTCTCCTGTGACAGCCAGCAGCCTTGGGGACAGGACCAGGGACTGCTCCAGAGCTCCACAGGCAGGAGGTGACACCACTGAGCCCCTCCCCATCCCACTGCCCAGCAGGGCAGGGAGGATCAGCTTCATTAGAGCTTGAAGTCAGCACAGCACCGAGGTGTCAGAAACCCAGAGAGAAGCCTTAGAACAGGGAACTTCAACAGCAAGGGAGATGTTACATCAGTGCTTGTTGTCCTCCTCCTCTGGGAGACAGCAAAGCTGCCTGGCTGATGTTTCTACTTGTGTGGCTCTTGGAAGGACAAACTGTTATTAACTGATAAGCTGCAGCCACAGAGTTTCTGAAAGTGCTGAAATATTAATCTCCAAGCCGTGCACTGTCTGCAAACAAAACTGCACACAGAAACATCCTGCTCTGCTTCATCCCTGAGAGCCAAAATTCCCCACTGCATTTTTCTCTTTAAACTTTGTTTTTCTGTAACAGGTTTACTTCCCCTGCAAACCAACCAACCAACCAACCAACCAACCAACCAACCATCCTGTGGTTCTAAACAAGGCACGACAGCTTTCATCTATTAGAAAGTGTAATTTCATTCTGGATTTCATTGACTACAGCAAAATATCACACCCTAAATAAACTCTTCAGAAAGATGCAGAAACCCAGAGGCACAACTGAGCGCTGGAAAAAAGCCTGACATGGATGTTCAGGGTGCTAAACCGGCTCCAATGTGTATGTATGGAAACTGGAGTGATAAAAGCGGATTTGGGGGGACACATGATTTTCCCTTCTGGCTGTGGAAGATTTCCATTTGTGAAACAAAAGCAGTATGTGACACAGCGCCTGGGCTCGTGGCCAAGCCCAGCAAACAACCACAGGCAGGGCACAAGGAACATTTCCTGCAGAGATGAACACTTGTACCTCCTGTGAAGGGTTTGTCTGTGCTGCCCCATCGCATTGATCCTGGAGGAACAGCCTCACAAAGCCACGGTGACACTGTGGGACAAACCTTCCTGGGAACCCCCAGCTCCTGCCTTCCCCCATCCATCCTGGTCCCTCCAAAGCTTCTTCTAAACTGGTTCTACCCTCCACAAACCCAAAATTTCACAGCCTTAGGAAAAAACACAGACTCAAGATGCCAGTTCCTGTTTAATTACAAATACATCCAACGACCAAGCAGCTGCCACAAGCAAGGCACAGATCCTGCAATAACAGGGATTTGAGACATTACACAACCCTGGAAAAGAAACCCTGTGCCATGTGAAAGACACACCACAAAAGCTGTTTTCTCCTTAAAAAACCCCACTTGACTAGGCTTGATCTGCCCACATGTAAGCACAGGGGATGTTCTGAGTGTCTCATGTATCATTCCATAAGGAATTCCAACTCTCTTCTTTCCCCCTCATTAAACTCATCACAGTAACACTGCTAGGACACAGAATCTGGTTTTGGTCCATCCTTGCAGGTGTTGTTTGTAAGGTAAACAAGCAATTCCTCTCATTATTTCTTTTATCAGGCCTGACATGTGAAATCAGTCTGGAATTCAGCCCATTCCCACAGGTTGTGAGGATAACCAGGATTCCCTGTGTCTACACAACGCTGTCAGCAACTGCTACCCAGCAAACAGGACAAAAAATGGCATCTTTGGGTGGGAATGAAACAAAAGCTGCAAATCAAGATGTGTTTTCATGCAAATGGTACTAATGATAAAACTACAAGGGAAAACACTGAAAATGATGCACTAAAACCCTGGAATCTGCGTGGAATTTTTCCACTGTTATTTCTCACAGCAGCACTGCCACCTCTTCAAAATGCCCCATGAATCTTTCATATACAAACACACTCAAGAGGCTCCACAAACACCTGACAGCAGCTCAGGCACGTAAGGATTCTTCCAGTGCTTGTTTTCCAGCACGTGAAATACGCTCATACAGTACAGGCAGCGCCTGGCAATCCCAGGGAATGGGACTTTGCAGGGATGAGGAATTCTTCACCTCCAGCTCACTGCTTCACCCGGGCTCTGGAGCATCAGTGACAGCAGAGCTGAGCAGCGTCCCAAGGAGAAAACAGGAGCCTGGGGGAGCAGGATAATCCAGCAGCCTGAACCCACTCCCACTCATCCAAATACAGCAGGAGAGAAAAGCAGGGAGCAACTCCTGTGATGCTGGTGCAAATCCTAATGGGGCTGAGCTGCCTCAGGGGAACAGCAGGGCAAAACTGCAAACCCCCACACTTCAGTGAAATGGATCTACACTTCAAGCTAGACAAATACTAGAACATTAAAAAAAGAGTAGGAGATCAGGGAGCAGACGCAAAGAAACATCCCTTGCAAATAAAAACCAAACAAAAAACCCCAACAAACTTGCAACTAATACAAAGGATTTCCTTACAGTCAGTCACAGCAGTTACCTTGAGCAGGCAAACACCCAACAACCAGAACTCAAACAGGGAGAACTTCCCACAGCACCCACGAAAATTCAAGTTTTCAAAACCATATTAAAAGTGGAAAAAGGTCTGTGAGTATCCCACATAACTGAATTAAAACAGCTAGGCTGTATTTATTTTGGTCTGTTTTATACTTCAAACCCCTACTCTTTGCTGAGCCCTGCAGGCTTCCCCTGGAGAGCCCCAAAGCAGCAGGACAGGTTTGTGCTCCTCGTGTTTCCCTAATCCATCATACACGTGCTACTGCAGAGTGGGCTCCTAACTGAAACCACCCCAGTTGTCAAACACCACCAGAGCCCTGGCTGTGGTTCACTGGCCGGCTTTTGCTGTGGTTGGGTTCCTCAGCAGGCTGAGGAAAATCTGCAGGGCCCAGAGCAGGTGTGGGGCTCAGGTGAGCTCAGCTCCACTGCAGAAGGGCTCTGAACCCACCACAGGAATTCATTCCTGGGTGCACGTCGGTTCTGTCCAAAGCTGCAGGGACCTGCAGATTATTTTCCCTGCATCCCCCAGGGCAGAAATCCCATCCCCAGAGATCCCTGGGGAGCAGGGAGCTGAGCTGCCAGGAGCCCAGCAGCCTTGGAGCGAGCCTCGTCAACATTAATTACGATGGAGACAGGACAAAACAGCACAGAGGCAACAAAGCACTGGCAGCAGCTCACTGACTCCATTCCTCACTTCCCTGCGGCCCTTTCCAAACTCTGCTCGTGACACAAAGTGGAAATCCCCACTCCCTCCTGCAGATCAAGGTGACCTCGGGAAGTCAGGGGGAACGACCTCAGGGAGCTGCCTGTCCCAGGTGTGCCCAGCCCTGTCCTACCTGTGCCACCATTCACACCCTGCAGGTCCCACCAGGGTCAGGCAAAGCAGATCCATCAATGACCATGCACTCATTTCCACGAGGTGTTTCCCTGCTCCACCTGCAAAGAGCCAACTGCAGAATTATCCCCAGCCCAGAAACCGCCCCTCGTCAGGAGCTGTCCTGCTGCCACCACAGCAACTCTGCAACTGCAGCTGGAGACTGAACAGAGTATTTGGGAATTAAGTTACACCCTGGGCCCTTCTCACCACTGGAGGAGAGAGGATGCATTGCTAGACAGACTGAAGCAGAAGTCTCTGAAAAATCAGAACTTCTAATTCCTAAAGTATGAAGTCCCCAATAGTCAGGGTTTGGGATTTTTGTTATTGCTGCTGATTTGTTTTGGGGTTTTCCCCTCATTTTGACGTGACCTTTGTGGAATGGCAAACCCAGACTGAGCAGTGCGCCAGAAACGCTGTTTATCCACAGCCTGCAGGATTCCATCCACTATTTCAGCTCAGACATGACAACTAAAGCAGTCAAACATAATGCCAAACTCAGTTTTAAACATTTCCCATACCTTTGCTATGTAAGTTCCCTTGAAAAGGTCAAAGCACAACTTCAGCAACTCAAAGAAACGTGAAACCTCGACGCTGGTTTGGCGCAGACACGAAGACCTAACCCCAGCTATCCCGAGGTGATTCACAGGCATCTGCTCCGTGTTCCCTAACTGCTGCAGCAATGCAAACTCGTGCAGCTGCAATCTGCAAATGCCAGCGCGGCAGAGCTGTGACTCAGGACTGTAAACACGGCATGAGGGCTGCAAAGGGGTGACTGGACGAGGTGGGGATTTGCACTGACACACGCACCAGCCCCGTGGAATTGTTCCAGCAGCTCTGTTCATGTGCTCCGTGGAAAAACAGCCAGGAGAGAGGGACAAGTGGGGTCATTCCCAACCACAAACAGCAGCTCACAATGTCCTACACTCCGGTTAAATAAAACCTCCTCAAAGTAAATGCAGCATTTCCAGATATCTCCTGGGCAGTGCTGGGTTACAACTCTCTGGTTACTCAAACCCATCAAGACTTCCCTCCTCTTCATCCTTTAGCCGAAAACCATTTGCATTTGTCTGAAACAAAACCATTATGAACCTTAATACAGAATGAATAGGTGGCAGAGAGGAAGGGCAGTTTTATGCCCGCAGTGAGCAGACAATTTCTTTTCAGAAGCTCTAAATGCAATGTTTTTCTAAAGCCAAGCAACAACAACAAGAAAAAAAAAATCTCTCCCATCAAATGGCAGAGAGTAAGAACATGAGGTGGAATTGTTAAATCAATACAAGTTTAGCACAGCACTGAAGGAGGGAGGCCTTTGTCCCTGTCACTTCTCCACAGCAAGGTGAGGGTCCAGTTACACAACCCCGAGCTGTTCCTCAGTCTGGAGCTCCTTCAGCAGTGGGGATCGGGAGAAATGAGTTTTTCCACATGCTCCTTCAGAGCCCAGACTGTGCAAGGTCTATGGCACATATTTTTAATCACATCTCAATGGGCAAGGTTTTGCAGAGCTGAACCAGGGCCCAAACCAAACCCCTCTTGTTTCTGTCCACTCTGTTCTCCCAGTTCCTGAGCCGTTTTCCATCCCAGCTGTATTCCCGCAGTGCAATGAAGGAATCCAGGTAGGAAATGTTGTCTGTGTGACAGAAAACTGCAGAGGAGCCAGACAAGCTCCAGGGAAGCACAACCACCACAGGTGAAGAACCCTGCCCAGGCAAAACAACAACTTACTGCACAAAGTAAATTCACCCTCAACCCTAAAAGCCTAAAAGCAACTTTGGAAAGGGAAAATAACAGCTGGAAAGTAGCAGACTGCAGGAACAAGGCAAGGAGAGAGAAAAGGGTTGGGTTTATAGCTTAGTGGGGTTTCTTTTGGTTTTACTTTGGCTTGTTTGTTGGGGAGGTGGCATGATTTATTTCTCCAGCTCCCTCTCATTGCAACTGAGGTAATGAAAGACTTGCGCTTTGGCAAAGATCCCCTCCTTAGCCATAAAAATAAAAAAGAACTGTAATTAAACTTACCAGAAACAAAGCTAATCAAACTCAACAGTAACAAAGGGCAACAGAAACACGTTCACTGTATCAGATCTTCCTTGCTGGCCCAAAGCCCAGAGTTTTCATTACATTTTTTTCCTTCCCCAATTTCACAAGAGCATTAACCAGCCCTGGCCCAGGACGCCTCAGCTTTACAAACTCTATTTGTAGGAGATCAGCTTTTCGTGATCCAAAAACCCAGCATGCGGAAAGTGTTAAGTCTTTCATGTAGTAGAAAAGGTTCTTAAAACTTCTACTGTTCAACTCCAAAATCTTGGAGCTTCACAGCCCATTAGAGGTTTGTGAACCACAGAGAAGGGCAGAGTTAGCAAAATAAATCAAGAGTTCCTGTGGGATGTCCTGGTGCGTTACACAAGAGGCACAAAGCAGGCTCGGGTTAAACACCAGGGAGGACTTCTCAGATTGCAGGAGCAGAGAGCTGCTTTATAACCTGGAATGTGCTCTCCTCTCTTTGAAGGGTCTGGAGGCGTCCTGCAAAGTAACTCCGGTTGTGTCAGGGGCACTGCAAGGGAAAAGGGAGCCCACCGAGTGTCTGGGGGAGGGGAGGATCAGCTCAACCGTTCCACCCAAGAACAAACTATTTCACCATGGCAATAAAAGCACTTACAGCACCCTTCTCATGCCAGATCTCTTCCTGCCGTACAGGAGTTTGGTAGCGTTAAACAAACAATATTCCCTGCCAAGGTTCCTCATCCCAGGTGACCAGAGTCAGGAAGGATTTCCCAACCACCACCAACGTCAGCTGCTGGGATTTTGTCATCATTCTTGTAACACTTTGTTTCCTAAATACAGCAATTACTCTGAGAGCAGCTCCTTCACTTACACCTGCCCAGCTCCTAAGCTCACAAAGTTTGCAAGGAAAAGGGCAAACGACAGACTTAAACTTGAAAGATCTGAATCAGAAGGCAAACACGCCTGTCAGCATCCTGGGATTT
Organism: Hirundo rustica; assembly: GCF_015227805.2. Taxonomy (NCBI): domain Eukaryota; kingdom Metazoa; phylum Chordata; class Aves; order Passeriformes; family Hirundinidae; genus Hirundo; species Hirundo rustica. The sequence goes on from NC_053471.1 coordinate 6,545,660, forward strand.
AAGAAAAGAGGTGCAAAAAGCAGGAAGTTTTCTGTGGAATCTGCTTTAATCGCTCAGGGTTTGCTGTGGCATCACCTGCACCTTCTTAACCAGGCTGAGGCAGGAAGGGAAGCAGGAATCCTCCTGCTGGATTTCTGTCCTGCAGGAAGCAGCCCCTCCTGGCTCCAGGGAAAAGGCACAAACGCCACGAATGGGGGATCCCAGCCTTGCAAGATCCTCATTCCTCACCAGCAGGAGTAGGAAACCAAAGCCTGAGCATTTCACAGCCTTTCCACATACCAGGAGACATTAATGCACCTCCTGGCAGGAAAAAGAACCCCTCCATATCCCACATATCCATAAATCCAGCACAGTGCAGGTGTGCAGGGCTCTGGCTGACACTTACAGCTCTCCTGGCACCCTGCAGAACAGGAACCCTCCCTTCCCCGTGCTGGGAGAAAACAGAAGTTCACCCAAAATGACATCACCCTCACCTAGAAGTACTCACCAGCATCTTTATGTCCTGACAATCTGAATTTTATCACACTCCTAAGCGTTTTCCCTTCAGATACAGAATGGAAAGGAAAAACAAAGCAAAAGCAAATGCAGCAGATTTCAACGTGTGATGTTAAATGTTTCTTATGCTTACAGAGCCAGTTCTATCCACAAACTGCTTCACCTCCCCTATGGCACAGCCTCTATTTTAACTCCCCATTCTCACTTTATTCCACCATCTCTGTAATTCCTGGGAGTCTTCCTTGGCATGAAAAAAAAAAAAAAAGACTGCAAAAAAAACCCCCAGTAATCAAGCACTGCTTCTTTTTTACAGCTGGCTGGAAACAAAACCGACAAAATGAGTGCATCTGTCTCCTGGAGTTGTTATTGTCTCTTCTCCCAGTTCCAGCAGCACGTTACAGGATATTCAGGAGTGACTGATGTGTTTGGGGGCTGGTTTGGAGCCAGGGGAAGGCACTGGGCGCTGTTCATCAGGGGTAGGAGGTGACGACTGAGCCCAGTGATCTCCTGTGGAAGAATAAAGTTCATTCCATGCTCTGTGGCAGCAAGGCACACTCAAAATACACTTTACTGTCTGCCAACAGAGGGGTTTTTCCTGGTGCACAATCCTCTGCCCCAGGTGGCTGCTCTGTGAACCCCACACAAGCCAGGCACAAGTCCTGAGGGTTTTAAGGGACCAAACTCTGCTCTGCAGAGCTCCTCTGACTCCCCTGCAACACGGCTCACAGCAAGTCCAAGCTGTTTGTATTTATTTACTCCTTGAACTCGAAAATTCGAAGCAAACTGCTGCAGTAGCTCTTGAAACTGTAATCTCTGTCTCACACACTGTAAATACACACAGTGAGCAGCACACAGAGGATTACCTGGAGAGCATTTCCCTCCTAAGCCATTTCAAAAGTCAGTCCCCAGGCAGGATTATACAGATTCATTTCTTCCAGGAGTTACCCAGATTTTAAAACATTAGCACTGTTCTGGGTGTCCCACAATCAGCACTGCTGCTTATACGCCTGGTTTATTTTTGCCTTTCTGAAAGCCATTTTCAAGTTTTAAAGCACATCTTCAGTCACTGACTGGAAGGGTTTGATGCATGGCAGCCGTGGAGAAGAGTCCTACCAGGCTGGGACACGCAACCATGAAAATAAACTGCACAAATCCTTTACCAGACACCTATTTTATGTACCTGCAATTCACAGGACCTCAGGGTTGATGTCTGAGTATTTGATACAATCTGACAACTGCCAGGGAAGAAGAAAAGCTGCTGGTTTTTCTCACAGGAAAAGAAAATACAGAATAAATATACAGCTGTTGATGAACAAAAGCATTTTAACCAGAGTCACACATACCCTTCAGCACAGATGCAAAAGGGAATTCACAATAGGAAAATAAACAAACCGAAATTCCTTAGGATGGTGAATTATAAACAGAAAGTAAGGAAAATGCAGTGGAACACAACTCTGAGGAGCAGCATTGTGTTCTCTCGGTTGCTGAGGAAGGCTCAGACAATACTGTATCAATTACCCAAATAATCTTGGCTTGTATCTTTGACTACAGACTTTTCCCTACAAAGCAGAAATTGTCCTTCCTGGCTCCCTGACAGAACTCGATGCAATTGCCTAATGGCCCTCTTTTACTTGCAACAATATTTTACTCCTACCTACCTCTAAACCTTCAGAGAAAAATAAACAATGAGATCCAATCTTGTAATGTAAAATAATAAAAAAAAGCCACTGGAGTGCAGAGCTGATTTATTGCCCATGCTAAAGTCAATTCTAGAGTCCAGCTGGCACAGTGAGCACACCTTCTGCTTTTATGCTCTCCATCTAGGAGGGTTTCTTAGGAAGAAAGTCAAACAAGCAGCTCATTTTTTGAGCTGATGACGCTGTAAATTACCTTTGGAATACAAAAGTAAAACGATACAAGTGAAAATTAATCCTCTTATTCTCTTAAGAGAACGCTTAAGAGATTTAAAACAAAAACAATAAAAACAAAGCACATTTTAGGTACTTTCTTTTTTTGATTTTGCTCGCTTCAGCTGGAATTGAGACAGGCAGGTTTGGGAAAGGGTTTTTGGTCTTTGGAAGCTGGAGCCAGTCATTTATCAATCATTAATCAATGAGCACACACGTGGCACAGGCCAGGTGAAAGGGCTGTTCAGAAGCAGGCAAGATGCAGCTCCAGGACATGGGAATTCACAGGATACACTCAGGGAACGGGAGCTAGAGGGACACACGTGTATGGACCACGGAGCTGTGGCTCACCTGAACACCTGGAATCCCTTCTAGAGATGAACAAAGACACCATGGTGTGAGCGAGCTGAACCTTTATGTCTCTTTAAAGACCTTTCCAAACCTCCTGGTTTATTACCCAATAAAGTTATGACATTTGCAATAGGTTTAACAGTTAAACTTTTGAAAGCAAACCAGATCACAGTGAACACACACACAGAACATCCCTCTGCAAACAGCCTTCAGCTCAGAGCCACTTAAATTCAGGAATATCTCCATCTGAGCTCAGCTCCTATGAGCTCAGCATTTCATTACATTCCTTGGCTTTCCTCACCCCGCTCCTGGTGAGCAGCACGGAGTGCCTGGCGGGGAGCTGCCTCAGCACCCTGCCTCACCTTGAGTCAAACATTAATGCAGCGCTCTTCCTCCCTCAGCTGAGACAGCCACGCTCACAAAAACAGGAAAAAAAAAAAAAGAGGCAACACGTTCCCTTCCAGAAGAGTTTGTTATGCAAATGATTCGGTGGTTTCACTTACACAGGAAAAACAACTGCTGCCTCTGCCCCTGTTTCTGACTGGACTGAAGCCCAGTGGGATATTTGCTGTGACTAAAGAAAAAAGTCTCAGCCTATCGTTTGGAATCATCTGGGAAACGTGAAGCCCACAGGCCCCAGTGTGAGGAGCAGCAAACCCCTGTGCCTGCAATGGCCACGCTCTGGAAGCAGCAGCAGCGAGCAGGATGAAATGAAAAGAAGCAGTGGCTGTTTATGTTGGCAGTCGCTTCAAACTCTAATGGAAAATTTCAGCTCTGACCGCATCCAGGCTAGAACAAGTTATTAAAGAAAAAGGTTCAGCTTTCAAACAGAAAAGGCTTCCAGAGCTCGTCCCTTTCTGAACGCTCCCGCAGCAAAGACAAGGCAGGAAATAATATGGCTTGACTGCACTGTATTAATATTCCATCATTAGGGGAATATGGCCTCAAATAAACCAGATTTCCTTGGGGAGAGCAGAGCAGGGATAAAGCCCACGCCACGGCCACAACGCAGCTCCCGCTACAAACAAGGCTCACCACTAAATGCAAATATTAAAAAGCCAATGTAGGGCTAAGTAATCACTTTATACCAACAGACCGAGAGATATTCATCTAATTATCCCCCTCCTTTGATCAAAGGCACTCTGCTATGTGAACAATTGTGTCGAGGGAGAAGCTCTACCTCTCAGATGCTCAGGAGAGTCTTGCACAAATATTCCCGGGGCTGCTGGCTGCCATCAGGAGCGACACAGGGAGGGACAGCCACCTCGCCAGCCCGCACATATGGTAACTGCACTGACCTTTCAGCTACTACACATTTGCACTATATTTAAGAGCTACTCAGGAAGCCAATATTGGGTATTATGTAACACAAGATTAAGCATTAATGAGGCAAGAATAAAATTGTTTATCTAAACCCCGATCTAAAATTAAACAGAAGTTTATGCTGAAAGCTCACACTGCTCTCGTTTTGCCTCCTAACATTAACAGAGCACAGCTTATTTAGTCTCTGAGGTAAGTCCCAGCAGCATTTAATTTGAAGAGGAAGATTTTACTATCAGAAGAGAGACCATTTTTCCTTAAGAAATGATGCATATTTAGTTCTTATGTGCATAAATACAGCACACTGCAGGTACTTCAATGTCAGGAAACAGCCAATATTCATAACTCCTGTTTACGCTGTGCTTTAGAGCTAAATAAAGGAGCATCCACCCAGAGGCAAGATCTTTCGATTGCACTCTGTCATCCCTTGCTCAGCAGCCAGACCAAGAATCACACACACCACAGGTACCTATGTGCTCAACAGGGAAATTCAACCCAAAATTAGCCCGGAGTCTGCGTGCCTGCACAAAGATCCACTGTCCTGCTCCTGGGCTTCCTGCAGGGCCTGCTGAGGCTGCCAGGAGGAGAGGGGGCACAGGGACCATGCCCAGCACAGTGCCAGGAACTGTCCCTGCGGAACACAGCAGCCTTTGGAGAGTCCCAGAACATGCCCAGAGCTCTCAGCCCAGCTCTCAGAAGGGCCCAAAGTCCTCAGGCCCATCCCCAAAAGAGACAAGGCGGCTCCAAAATCTCAATTCAGCTGCAGCCCAGGCCACGATGACAGTCGGGCAGGATAACAGGACATCACCCCTGAACCGAGGAAAGGGACAGGAACACACATCCCCATCTCTGGGGGCACGAGGCTGCAGCTCCACTCCTCAGGGGGCTGCAGGAACCCCAGCCACGGGGAAACAACTCTGCTCACGCTGGGACCGTGGCCTTGAACAGCTCAAACAAACTGCAGAGTGCAGCCTGAGGCTCCCAGCAGCGTCTCTGAGAGAGCAGCACAGGGACAGGCTGAGGAGCAGCAGCCAGCTCTGGATGCCAGCAAGGTGATACCAGTTCTTGGCACCCTCCTGCTCCTGCTCAGGCACTGCCCTCACCAGCTCCCGTCCATTCCCTGTTTCTATTTACCTCCTGCACAAAGCCAACACGGAGTTAAGCTGTTTCCATGAACACAGAAAGGCAATCCCCAACCCTGGAGGCATTTAAGTACCTTTATCTCAGGCCTATCACAATGCTGGTGCTTCTAAAACTCTCAAATTCAAGTAGCTCAGTGTAATCATCTAAAGAATTCAGAGCAGAATGTTAAATACTTGGAAAATCCTGTATTATCACGAAGTTTTAGCAAATTATCCCAAAATGGGTGGATGGGAGGGGAATAAAACCACATTTAAAGCCAAACCAGATAGTTAAGAAAACTGTTGCCAGCTGTGTACCTTCGTTCTCACAACATGGGAACTTCAATGAAAGCAATTATTGAAAACTGCTCATTCCACTGAAAAGCCTCCAAAATTCACTTCTTCCCATAAGGAGCAATCAGAAGGGAACCAAAGGAGAGCAGGGCAGTGCATCAGCTGCACTAAGGGGAAAGCACCCAGGGAAGATAAAAGGAAGAAAACTACATGGAAATAGAGGAGAAGGTGCATTTCAGACAGGTCAGTGGAAACCCAGGAAGTTTCACAAGTTTCATTTAAAAATCTCACGGCACTTTTCCTCCAGAGCAGGAACAGGTTAACACTGATCCAACATTAAAGCAGCACCTTCCTTGATCCACTGCAGTTATTTACTCCCACGTGCACTGGGAACCCCTCCTGGACATAAACATGGAAATAAACTGGAAACACGAAATAAACCAGTGGAGTGAAGACCCAAACACGCCTTTGATATGGAATAAACATTCTCTTTCATAAAGCTTTTTTCTTGAGGACTACTCATTTAGAAGAAATAATTTAAAAACTGTTGAAAAACTATGTTAAACCAGTTAAAATGCACATTGATAAATACAGGGCTTTCTCAAAAGATACTGCACACTAACAATGGAGGGGGGGAAAAAGCCAAGGCACAACTCAAATAGGACATTCCTTAACACACTTGTGAAAGCTCGGTACACGATGGCCTAATTCTCATCTCTCACCATGGCCACTTTACACCTTCCCAAAGTAGGAAAGAAATACAATGTCATGTTCACCTCTACATCCTGACTTTGTGCACAGCAGCCTCAGCTTGATTTAACGTAAAATAGGCCTGGTCTCTACAAGAATTCTGGATTTCTGCTGCAGTCCTTTCCTTCCACTGTTTCCATGTTACAGCCATAGGGTTCAGGGTGACATTAGGGAGAATCTTCCCCCAGTGAAAGGTCTGGGAAAGGACACATTTTACAAAAATCATCATATTAAGATGTAACTTTCGGTGGGGCTTGCAGAGGCGAAACCCCCTGGGTCCCCTCCCCACAACCTGCAGTGAGCAGGAATGAAAACTCTCAATAAATCAGATGTCCAAGAGCCATTAGGGCAAGTCACTCCAAGGCGCCACAACACATCTTTAAGTAGCTGGAAGTTGCTTTAGTATCCATATAACAACTTTTTAGAGTTTCACTGATGTTGATATGGAGGCTGAACAGGAGAATAAAGCCTTTTCTGGTGTTTCTGGAATTGCTACAGGGTGACTTCAAACTGCAACAGAAAAATGGCAGGCAAAGTATCTGAAATTATTCTGGCAATGAAAAAACCCAGACAAATTAATCCACAGCCTTGTCATTTACATTATTCATTATTCCACTCTAAGGAACAGAAGCAGAAGTGGACAGTCAAATATTTACTGCAGTCTTTATCCTGCAATGTCTTCCTATAGCAAAACAGCTGTAAAATTGGGCTGAAAAAGATTGGGAATTAAAGAAAGCAGAAGTGAGGCCTGTGGGCAAAAATAGGAAGCGGAGATTATAAACAACCCCGTGTAGGTCAAAGGTTATTTGTAGATCAGTTACCACAGCGGGCTAAAAAAAAACCCTGAGCCCAAACCCATCAACATGATCCTTCCCACAGCTCAGACTTAATATTTAGTCTTCTCTGTAGTAAAAAATTAGACCTAATGAAACAAAAATATAACACTTGAAAAAACAGACCTTGTGCGAGGCTTAACACCACTTGCAAAACTTTTACAAAAACCCTAAGCCCAATACCCAAGCTCCAGCGTAAGAAGTTAAGTGGCACAAACAGGGTCAGGCACCTGCCCCCAACTCTCCACTTTTCAGGGTTTTTTTTTTTCCTTCCCTCCATCACAAAAAAACCCCCCGAACCTCCCACATTTCATATTTAAAATATAAATTTCAATTTATAAAAACACAATATACTTCAGAGCTGCTGTAATTCAGACTCAGAAGAGGACTTTCACCCCTCAACAACTTTACCATCAGCAGAATTCACCTCTAAAAGCAAACACTGATTTGTTCTACATCCATTCCGGGAGGTTTTCTGAAGGAAAGAGGAAAGGCATGATATATGCGAGGTTTGTCAGGTGCTGATAAGATCCATGTTATTCCAGCATTCCTTCCCAGCTGTCACCTTTCCAGCACTGGGCCTCCACGCCTCAAAATCCAACAGAATCCTCCAGTCCACCAACACTTGAGCAGTAATTTGAGTTTCCTTTCTCACCAGAATGAGTGAACATGTCATTGTCTCATCCTCCCCTTCCTTTTTGACACACAGTGTTACTATTTACCACCCAAAGATTTGTGTTATCACAGCACTGTCTCACAAGAGCCTCCCGGAGGAGAATGGAATCATCCTACAGAATCTGAGAAGTTTTTAAATATGAGTACAGCAATGCTCTTCCCCAGTGCACAACCAGACCCCACACCTACAGAAGTCTAAACACTCGGTGATGCTTTAAATCAGTGTTTTCCACATCACTAATACAGTGCTAGAAAATAGTCCAACTCCATTTTCATGGAGCTGCCTCCCTTCTAAACCCAGAACAAAAAGGAAAGCACTTTCCCAAAGGCTCCCCGCAGTTAAAGGACACCTGCAGGACAGAAAGCGAGGCTCTTTTAGGACAGATGGAAAAGTCACCGGGTTCCCAAGGCGTCCCAGCCCCCGTCTCCCCTTCAGGAGTCCCCCAGCCGCCCCTGCCCGTGGCCCCGGAGCCCCGGTGGGATTTTGGGTGGAATGACAGGGTTACATAACCCTGGGAAGTTCAGAGATCACGGATCCATCCCCGCACACGAGTTCCAGGGAAGGGGAAGAGTTAAGCCCAGCCTGGCTCCGTGCGGGTCGCAGGCTCGGGCTGCCCGATTCCATCAGATGTTCTTTTGGTTTAGATTTTCTTTAATTACCCGATGCCACTCGAGCCCGACTGGGTGACACAAAATGTATTATCTCGTCATAATGTCAGGATTTAAAATTAGATTCGGTCTCCATAAATACACTTCACCCCGGCTCAGTGCCTCCGTCCAGCCATGACGATTATTTTATGTAACATCTTTCATACCCCAAGACCTAAAAACTGCACTAAAAATCAGCAGCTGCCTCGACTGGCTCTGGATTTCTCTTCCGTTCATCTGAGGAGAATTCGGGGTAAAAAGGGAAGAGTTTCGCAAGATCAAACAGCGAAGCAGCGAGAGGAAAAGCGAATTACATAAAGTCGAAATGTACTTACGGTCTCCTTATTGGGAAGCAACTCCTTTCGGATTCTGAAGAAGTTCTTGCCGTACTGCCTCAACCCCTTAATAAACCGTTTCTGTGATAAAAGATAACAAAAACAGCGTGTCAGCAGCAGAAAAAAAGAAGTAAAAAAAAAAAAAAAAAAAAAAAAAAAAAAGATTAAAAAAATCCCCCAAACGGCTGCTGCGAATCGGCAGCGGAGCCGAGCGGCGCCGGCAGCCCGAGCTCTGCCGGGGAAGCGAACGCACCTACACGGCTCCGAACGGGGGAAAGGGCTCGGGAAACACCGAAAAATCCCAACCGCATCCCCTTCCGCACGTCCAACTTCCAGCGTTCGCAGCTCCGCCGAAGCGCTGCCGGAGCCGGCGCCGCCGGAGCCGCTCGGGGCCGGGCAATGCGCAGCGCCGGCCTCGGGGCGCCGGGCAGGTGCCGCAGGGGTTAAAGGCTGGCAGCCCCCGCGTTCCTCGGCGGGGCTCGCAGCGGGCCGGGGCCGGGCAGGGAGCGGGGCCGAGCGGAGCCGAGCCCCGGAGCAGCCGCGCAGGGCCCGGGCGGAGGCGGCGGCGCCCAGCGTGTGATGGCGGCGGGGCTGGGCGGGCGGCTCCGCGGGGCGCGCCGCAAAAGGCGGCCTGGATCGCCGGCCCCCCTCAGCCGCGGGCCCGGGCCCGGCCCCGGCCCCGCCGCCGCCTCCTCCGCCCGCCGGGCTCGGCCCCGACACCGCCCCCGGCGGCTCCGGCCCCGCCGCCGCCCGGCCCCGGCCCCCGGCGCTGCCCCTCAGCAGCTCGCAGCGCCGAGCAGCCCCGGCCGCCGGCACCGCTCCCTCCTCTCTCCTGCTCGTCCTCTCCCCTCCTCTCTCCTGCTCGTCCTCGGCCTCTCCCGGCCCCTTCCCTCGGTACCCTCGGCCTCTCAGGCCCTGCCCGCGACCCCCTCACGGCCCCCGACACATCCCCAGCACCGGGAGGTTTAAGGCTAAACAACGTGCCTCTCTCTGGAAGGGATGTTCTACAGAAGGATTTCTTCCTTTCCCATGAACGCCAGAATAAAAAAGGCTTTTCCTTTCCTATCGACACCCGTACACAGGTATAAACTACGGGCAAATAACAAATTTCTGCCTGCAAAACCGATAGGGGGATGTTGAGTATGTGGGCCCTACTATTCCAGGGAAAGGAGGGAAATGAGAATTCCTAATTTCCTAAAAAGAAACAAGCAAAAAAATAAAAGGCCTTTTCCTTTCCTATAAACACTGTGCACAGGTATAAACAATAAGTAAATAAATTCTGTCTGCAAAAAGGATAATGGATGCTGAGTACATGGGCCCTACTATTCCAGGGAAGGGAGGGAGATGAGATTTTATAGTTCCCTAAAGAGAAACGAGCCTCTAGTCAGCTTCACGTATTTTGGATTGTATCTTTTTGCAAACATCTGCTGGAAGGAGGTAGGCAGTGATCAGAAGCTTTCCATGTTGGGAAGGGCACGAGGACCCCCAAAAAGGTAAATTCACTGCTCCAAGGGTGCTCTCGGCACCTCAGCAGCTCCCTGGACGAGAAGGAAGAGCCTCTTTGGAACCTCCAGCTCAGGATCCTCAGGTTTGCTCCCACAGCAGGTTATCCTCACCTAACCCTGACCCTCAAAACCAGCAAGACTGCAGAGTTCGCCAAGAACGTGCCCGGGGGCACGGAGATGAGAATTAACCACTGGTTGTAAAGGCTTGGAGATTTCAGTCCCTTCCAGAGTGTGATTTACTCATACCCACCTGCTCCTTCCAAACCAGCCAACACAGCACCCGGGGTTTAAGCGTTTAAGGGGTGCCTGAGCTCCCAAACACGGGAAATTTTACTGAGAGCAAGGTACCAGCCCCCAGACACAGGCAGAAGTCACCCAAGTACCTGCAGAGCAGGATCCAGAGTGCCCACAGAGTACATATACTCATTTTTACCAGGTGAAGAATTTCCCAAGGAATTCTCATTATGCTGGGGTGGGTGGATCACTCCCCTGGCACCACAAACCTCTGGCTGGTGCTCTGGGCAAGAAAAGGTGGCAGCAGCAATGACAAACACACCCCAACACTGCTCCCAACATCCCAAAGAGCAGTGCAATTCCCCTCTGCAGGAATTCACAAAGGATGGAAAGCAGCTAAATGCAGAAACCTCGAAAGGCAGGCACTGCAAAGGGAACTGCAGGATGCCCTCAGTCCCTGCTCTGCCATCGCTGCCTCCTGGGCTGCTTCAGGGGGATGCTGCCTCTGCAGCATCCCCTCACAGCACACACAGCAAAGGCTGACCGAAAACGCTGTAGGGAATAAGGAGAAACCAGAGCTGCAACAGCTCAGGGAAACAGGAGAGCTCGATCTGGTCCATGGACAAAATGAGAACACCCAATTCCTATTCCTTACTCTGCCCCAAACTTACTATGGAGCACTTCAATTCTTAGGGAACCATTCAATTTGGTTTTTAAGACTCTTTTTAACCAAACTGTGTTATATTTGGTTTGTATTGTGATTTGGCTCTACTAATAAAACCTATGACAAACTGTTTTCCTTTGACCCCATGGGATGTCAGAAGTCCCTACTGGAAATGCAGGCCTAGCACAGAGCCCATCTGAGTAACAGAATATTAGAGGGACCTTGGAATGCTGTTCCAAATTTCAGAGTAGGAATGAAGTCAATCCTTCTGGTCAGTTCTGCTGCCACCTTTATTGAGGTCATACAGAACTGTCCCTGGGCCACTGAGGCACTGTGAGATACCCAACTCTAAAGGAGCTTTGTGCCTCTTAGAAAGGCAAGAGAGAGACACTTCTTATACAAATAACAACAAAGCAGACAAACAATCATTTCAGAAACTCAGACAGAAATTCTAAAGCTTAACAGTATTTTTTAAAAACCACTTTCAGATTCCCCTTCCTATTCTAGTCTTCCATTAATTCAGGCATCATGCCCCATTCTCCCCGCAGCAAGAACAGCTACTCGTTTTCTCCAAGCCAAACCCAACAGAGACCTCAAAATGGCTTTAAACAGAACAGAACAAAACAGTAGCACACCAAATCAGAGGTGACCTGTTGCTCCCCGGTGTCTCACAAAGCAGACTGCCTGGCACTGATTGAATTTGCTCTCCCCTGCACAGATGACATGCACCAAATTCCACATCCGTGTGTCAGTGCTGCAGGAGATGCTGCACTGCTCACAGGAGGCCTCTGAGAGCGACAGCTGCCGAGCTAAAATAGCCTCAGACACAGGGCTGGGGGAACAACGAGGCTCAGACCTATGGATAAGCCTGGGTAAGAAGTGCAAGTGGCTCTGGAGCACAATGGTTTCATTTTTTACATTTTTTAAGTACATCATTAGGATTTTTAGGACAAGCATTTCAATTCTACCACTTCTGTTTAACTTTAAAAGATTGCTTATGACAGGATTCTGTCAGCATTATTGTTTGTGCTGCTCACTGAAGACAAACTGTGCCACAATTAAAAAAGTGCTGTGGGTAATGAACGCTGAGAAGCAGCTTTAGGAAATCCCACAGCTTGTGGGGCGGCCGGCGCTGACAGACAGGGTTCTGTTTTATGGAGTGGTTTCCATGGCTATTGACCAGCCCCAGCACGAGGCCTCCTAATACCATTTGATAATTTGATGAAATGCATTAGATGCTGCAGCATCCTGCGTGTACACAGGGAGCTATAAATAACCCAGGGAGAACAAGGAACAAGCATGTAAATGTTTGCCTGTGTGTTACTTGCAGGTCCCATATTTTATCCCGAGCAACAAATCTCCTGACAAGATACACAAAGCCATTCTGCTGTGCCTGACAGAGCTCAGCTGGCACGTTTGTCACGGGGCTGGCAGTGCCAGTGCTGAGCTCGTGCGTCAGGGTTTCCATTATCCCCAGATTACAGCCTGGCAGCAGGAACTGCTGCAAACCCTGCACCCCGGCTGTCACGGGGAGCTGAGCTCAGCTCCCCGTGTGCTCCTCTACCTCAAAAACCCCAAATAAACCTGGTGCTGAGAGCGTGCACCCACAACATCCACTGCAAAAACAACCACCGAGCTGTTTCATCAATCTCCAAAGGGAGATTTCCGACTGAAACCTTCAGGAAGGCAGCACAACTGATGAACCTGCAAATTCATCACTGCTACCAACGTATCTCTTCTGACGTGGCGCTGCAATCAAGTTAAGATCTAATTTACTTTCTCTAAGAAATTCCATGTGCTGTTTCATTCCCTCCCTATAATTTCCACCTGGTTAATGAGTGAAGAGCATTGTGTAATGCTAAACATTTTACAAACACACAGGGGCCTCTTCTGATCTTTCTCAATCCAGGAAACAAGGATTTTATTTCTCAACCTTTCTAATAAAAAAATCAAATCACTGCTTTAGCCTATGTCAAAGAACAGCAAGTTCTTCTCTCAACCTTTTCCTTAATTCTAAGCAAACAAAATGGGAGATTTTGCTATTATGAAAGCAATAGGTTTAGTGCATGTCTGGAAAGGCCCAAGGTTTTCTAGGCTGATGCCAATGGAAGTTGTCACCACCTTCCATATCTTATATGCATGTTAAAGTTTTATAATAAATATGGTAGGAAAATTTATGGGGTTTTCATAGTTAACAGCAGATAAACACTAAATATATGAAAGCATCTTTACTTCTCGATCTTCACAAGCTGCAAAACTTCTGTTCAGCGTGCAGCACATTTAGAGATACTTGAAAATAAAAGCACGTTTTCACCCAGTTCTCTCAACCAAAGACACGGAAAACCGAAATATTTTGGTGGTGCTCATTCGATCCCACTCTGTATCACCAGGCATGGATGTGGCCACTGGAAATTCAAAGCCCCTGGGCAGAGTGCAGCCCTGGTCACCCACACGTGACACAAACCTTACACTCCCCAGGCCATCTGCCCCGGAGATCAAGTGTCCTCTCTAAACAAACCGACAAGGAATAGATCAGCTGAAAGCCTTCAAGGTGCCCAGCAATTTGCTCTCTCTCCCAACTGCGTCGCTTTGTCTTCCTGAAAAATTCCACTGAAAAGGGAGAGGCTGCCCCAAGTGCGGGGGATTGAACCCAAAGCTTTGCACCTCCCAGCCTGAGCTCTGAGTACCCACAGCAGCCACAGACAGAGCCATTCCCAGCCTCCCTGGAGGGAATGCCAAAAGATCCTGGATGATAATGACCCCCCTTCCATGGAGCTGCTTTTGTCGGGAACAATGGAGCTCCCATGGTACCTCTCGCTGGCTGGAAATATTGGTATTAAGTGAGCGTGAGCACAGCTGTGTGTAAATGACATATATAAACAGATTAGATTTGTGTATTTATACTGGATGCAAACACATTAATAGCACATTTGCATACCCAGTTGGCTAAATGAGATTGCATGCAGAGCAGGATTACTGGTTACAAACACATTTATTTAGAATTTTCAATAAAGTATTTATATTGCCATTCAGGAGGTCAGAGTGGATTCATCATCCTTTTTCTCCTCTCTGCCTCCTCAGACACACACAAACGCTCTTGTCAACACGCTTTGCAGGGATTGCCCACCCCTCCTCAGAGCTAGGCTGGGAAAAGGGCTCCAGCCAGCAGAAGGAGCTGAACTGAGGGGCTCGACCCAAAGGCTGCCCCAGTTTCCTCCCGTTTGTTTTACTGAAGGTGATGTTTCAAGGGGGTGAGAGCTCTCCTTGTGACCACAGCAGGCACCACCACCTTAATGCCAGTCTACAAAACTCCTCTTCCCCCGCTCTGTTTAATGCCAGGGATCAATGCAGGAGTCTGCATGAAAGGCAACATGATATTGAAGGTGACACAACAGCGCTCAGACATTTCCAGGGCTGCAGGAGAATTCAGCTCTTCCTTCACCCCGGGCCTGGAGCTGTCAGGGTGTTGCTAACCTTTTGTGCTGACCCCAGCTGTATTTTCCCATCAGGATTTTTACCAGAGCTATTTTTATAAAGAGAAAGATTACAGGTTCACCCGAAGCACCAGGCAAAGCTTTGATTCCCTTTCTGCGCTCTGCCTGTGTCTGCGGGGGAGTCCCGATGGGAAAAACCAAACAGCAAAAAAACCCCAAAAATAATAAATTAAAAATAAAATAAAATAAAAATCAATCCTGTCTGAACGAGGAGCCTTTCTGCTTGCTCTAACTGCACCCTGATTATCGGCTCTGGGTGCTGTCACTGCACATCCCGGATCAAACGCTCCCAAGGCCTCGGTTCCCGTTAAAAGCTCCGGGGTCCCTGCCCGGCCCCGCCGATAAATCATCCCCGACCTGCTCCGGAGGCTCCCGGGTTGCCAGGCAACCTGTGCAGAGGGATGCAGGGACGGATGCAGGGAGGGAGGCAGGGATGGACAGATGGATGTCTGGGAGCTGCTGACAAACGGCCAAGGGGCTGCACCAACAGCCTGGCCCCTGGCCCTGCCCGCCCCTGCTCGGCACGACGCTAAAATCCAACTCCAAAGGCTTCTGTGAGGAACAAACGCTCCCTGCCCCCTTCCTGACTGCTGCCAAGCTGTGGGGAGGCAGTGATCCCACAGTGATCCCACAGCAATCCCAGAGATCACCCAGCGATCCCACAGATCACCCAGCGATCCCACAGTGATCCCACAGTGATCCCACGGATAACCCAGCGATCCCACAGTGATCCCACAGATCACCCAGTGATCCCACAGTGATCCCACAGCGATCCCACAGATAACCCAGCGATCCCACAGCGATCCCACAGTGATCCCACTGATAACCCAGCGATCCCACAGTGATCCCACAGATAACCCAGCAATCCCAGTGATCCCACGGATAACCCAGCGATCCCACAGTGATGCCACAGATAACCCAGTGATCCCACAGAGATCCCACAGCAATCCCAGAGATCACCCAGCGATCCCACAGATCACCCAGCGATCCCACAGTGATCCCACGGATAACCCAGCGATCCCACAGTGATCCCACAGATCACCCAGTGATCCCACAGAGATCCCACAGCAATCCCAGAGATCACCCAGCAATCCCGCAGATCCCACAGCGATCCCACAGTGTGGCAGCAGAACCGTGATCCCCTGAAAGAGATAAAATCAGCCAGCAGCCCGCGGAGCAGAGCAGCTGATGCTGGGATCAAGCCCTGCCTGCGTGTTAAAGCCGCAGCAGCAGCGGAGGAAAGCTGAGTGTGCTCTCCTGCAGCTCTGAGGGGTGTTGGATAAACAGCCTGGCCTCTCGGCAGAACACTTCCTGGATTATTCCGGGATTAGCAGCCCTGGTAACGTCACTTCCACGACGTGCGAAGGGTCCCACCTTTCAGCAGGGGGATGAAGAGGCAGCACAGATGGACCTGGCTGGAAGGCCGCTCACTTTGCAGTTCCCTCTCCTCCCCGAGAAGAAGAGAGGGGAGAGGAGGCATTCCCTTTCCAAACCAGGGGCACTGCACGCTGGTGAGGGCGGGAGGATCTTCCAAAGGGAGCAACAAGTCCCGGGCCTGCCCTCGCTGACAAAGGAGAGCTTTCTGTTTATCCAACATTCTCTGCCTCCTGCAATCGGCAGTTCCTCCCTGTTGCAAACAAAGCTAAAACGGTCTGAGTGTGTATTTCACATAAATCATTTTTTAAAGGTGCCTTTTAAGAGTTAAACAGAACAAAGGTCTGGCACATTTGTGACCCAGAAAGGCAAAACAATGTGCTGCTGACAAGAGACAACAGAAAGCTTTTGATTATACTTCAGATTGCCTTTTCTGTACACAAAGAGATTAATTCCTGGCTGTTATTTAACTGCTGTTAAAATGCTAATATACAAAAAGCTTTCTTGTATGTCAAAACCGAAGAACAAGAAGTAAAAAGGAAGAGCTGGACATGTTCCTTTTCAAGGACTCCCTGAAATATCTTGTGTGATCCTTCAAGGCTCAAACACAGCATTTCCAGTGGAAGCTCCCTACTACAGAAATGTTGTTCCACTGGGATTTCAACCATTATTGTCAATTATTCTGGAGACAGTTTCTGCCATCACACAGGGATTTTTATGCAAATAGCAGAAGGAAACAAATAAAAGCACTTCAAGAGCCCTCAGACTTTGGAGCAATGAACAAATCCAAGAAAAATGAGACAAAATGGAAATGATCCCTCTCAGAGGCAGTATTTCTGTAGGTGCCTTCCCAGGTAAATCATTAACAGAGGGGCTGGGACTGCAGCAGTGCCCAGGCTGGAATTCAGGCACTCAAATACAAATTCCAGTTTTTGACCCTTGCCAAAATGACGCCAAACAACCTCTGGAAACTCCCTAAATTCCTCTCAGAGGAATTTAATTCCTCTCACTCCACTGGCTGCAGTGGAGTGAAGACACACCTGAGCATGCAAATCTGGGTGGAAGAAATCCTGGTGATGACAAAATCAAATTCCAGGCTGAGGGACACATCCTCATTGAGGGGGAGAATGGGGCCAGTAGTGAAAAAGGGACCACAAATAAGAGAGGAAATGATTAAAGAATTGAAAATGAAAGGCAGGAGCGCAGCTGTAACAAAGGTGAAGGCTGGAAAGGAAACCTTGAAGGCGGATATCAGGGAAGAGGGGCAGGGGGGAGGTGGTGCCGAGACTGGAATTACCTCCCCAGACACGTAGAACTGGACAACACCTCCCATAACAGATAAATGAAATATGCACCCTAATAAACCAGAGGTGCCCTCTTTGCCTTCCCCAATTTGTGGCAAATGGGATGTTTGATTCGAGCGCTGGAGTTATTCCAGAGCAGCGGAGGGGAATGCGCTGCCGTGCCATTTATCAGCCCCTCTAAATGCATGAGGCCTGGCTGATCAATCTCCCCACGCAGCCTAAAAGCCATATAAATCTGAGGGATGAGGGAGAGGGCTGGGGGGAGGAGGGAAGAACAAAGGGACAGGGAAACCCACGGTGGAACAGGCACGGGGCGAGCAGGGGAGGTACCAGAGGCGTAAAAGCTGGAGCACAACCACGGAGCCTCCACACAAACGTGTCACAGCCACGGGGCACGAAGCACAGAAACAAGAGCGGGCAGGGAGCGGCAGGTTCTCAGGGCAGCCTCCTGGGCAGGGAGCAGCACGTGTGGGACAGGCAGAGGGCAGCCGGCACAGCACCCTCGGCGCCCCAGGAGCTGCTCCACAGCCTCAGAGAGAAGCTCCTCGGTGGCCAGGGATGGACCCCAGCTTCCTTCCTTCCATTTCCACCCCCAAATCGGAGCTTCCCTGCGGCCCATTCGAGACCCCTCACGCTGGCTCTGGAGGAGCGTGGGCCAGGCTCCCAAGGCAAGCTTGTCCAGCTCCAGCAGGATTCCCAGGATCCTGGGACATCCCGAGCTGGAGCATGGATCCAACCCTCACCCCTGCCCGGAGCACCCCAGCAACCCCTCCCTGTGCCTCGGGCCCTGCCCGTTCCCTGGGGAGCCTTCCAGTGCCCTTCCCCACTGCAGGCTGAGCACTTTCCCCTGGCTCAAATCCTCACTGCTGCCCAATTCCTTCCACGGCACACCACCATCAGCTCTGCTGGCACTGCTATCCCTTGGAACTCATTAGGGATCTGGGATGGATGCAGAAAATGATGAATATTTAGTCCCTATTCATCTACTACGGAAGCAGCCTATTATCAAACAAGTGACACCTTTACAAACTTAAATTAAATAATGGCTCCCGTGGAGGATTCCGAGCCCCTGACAGGATGGCAAGTGATTTAAGTAACATAAAGCTCAGCAACTGGTGATGGATCACGGTTTTGCACTCGCTCTGTTACAGCCTGTAATAGAACAAATGATCATTTTTCAGCCTAATTGAATGTGGCCGCCCCGCTCGTACTCAGAAGAGACAAAGCTCGATAATTTGCTTCATTAAAATGCATTTTTATGTCATCGGAAAGATTAAAAAAAAAATTGGTGCTGTTGATAGGGGAGATTAGAAAAATAAAATTTATCATGCAAACAGCACTTGCAAATGAGGTGTATTTTGGCATTCATACTGCTAATGTTGTGCAAGAAAGATAAGCCCTGAGCACTAAAGCACACAGAGCATCCACATTGTGACAGTAATCAACATTTCTTCAACAGGAATTATGTCACTACACCCATTTGAAGAGCATTTTGTCATTTGCTGCTGCAATGGCCACTGGGCCAGACTAAATAATTCCCAGCTCAGCTGTTGGGCGGAACACAGAGAACCCAGTGGAAGTTTGGGGCTTTGGGGCTGTCAGCCTCTGTGCGCAAACAAAGAATCAAAGTCAAGACTCAGAGAGAGACCCAAACTAGCAGGGAAAAAAACATTCAAAAATCAAATATCATCTTGTCAAGTTGCAGACAATGCTGTCATCTGTCTGCACTCGCTTTGTTTTAGGGGTTGGGGGTTTTGTGTTTGTAAAGCAATCTTGCTAGGAACAGCAAATTGCCATTTAGACAGCAAACAACTCCTCCAAAATAAAACAGACATTTGCCATGTCAAGTAATCAATTCCTGGATGGATTTCATCAGTTTCATAAAGTGTAATTCCAACTTAAGCATTTGAAAAGGAGACACTTTTACCTATATCAACCTGGGCTAAGCCAAAATCGCTTGGAAAGAAGCTGCAGATTTCTGTCATACACTGCAAACAGAAAATATCAAAGCACTTCATTATTCATTACTATATTCCAATTGCACTTTCACCACAAGCACCAGAGGTGAGTTACAATCCCTCCCTCGGGTCTCTTGCCGTGCCAAAAGCACGAAGCTCACAAAATCCTCAATTGTGATGATCCCTGCAGTCCCCAGCTGCTCTCAGAATGTCATGACTCAGTTTCCTTTTGGAGCAGAACAGGATACAGCAGGAGGTTATATTTAACCCAGATTCCGGATCCCTGAGCAGATAAAATCTGGATGAAAGGTCAGGGTGGTGCAGCAGGAGCTGTGACCCTGGCAGACACCAGCAGAGGGTCCAGGCAGAACCTGGGGCTGTTCTGTGTCCAGCACAGGCTCAGCTCCAGCTGTGCCCACGGGTGGGACAGACCCACGGACACCAAAGGGACCCTGCTGCCGAGGAGCCGCAGCTCCGTGGGCTCTCTGCTGATAAAACCACCCCTCTGCCCTCCGGGGGGACAAAGGCAATCCCTCACCTCCCCCAGCACCCATTCCCGGCTGGAAATGCACACGCAGGGGTGGTGGAGAGCGCCACAAGTGCGAGCCAGCTCCATCCTTAAGATGCCCTGGAAAATGAGACGCAAACCGCGGTTCTGGCCATCAACTCTGCGTGTTTGCTCATCCTCGGAGCAGCACAACCCTTCCCCTCGGCAGCAGGGAGCTCAGGGGGCGTGGGGAGTGCAGCCCCAGCGCTGCACAACAAAGCAGCAGCCCCCGAAGGCACCTCAGGATGGTGTGGTTTGTGCTGGAGCTGTTTGGAGTTTCTCTCCTGTCCCGCACAGAATCAGCTCCGGAGCCGTGGCTCCCCGCCAGGGCAAGGAGCTGTGCTGGTGGTTTGGGGTGAGTGCTTAACAGATAAAAACATTCCACGTGCAGGCAGAGAGGAGCACATGGCAGTTCAACAAACCCCAGAATGATACTGTTAAGGAAACAGCAGCTTCTCTGGCAGCTGGGCAGAGATCAACATCAGGGAAAGCAGCGAAATCGCCCACTCTGAGGCCAAGGTCACTGACAGGATTTATAGATTTATCCCTGAAGAGCCTGTGCTGAACATGAAATGCTGAAATAATTTTTTTTTTTAATCTCTCCCCCCGCCCCTTTGGGCTCCCTCATTTGCTGGAGGCTTTTAAAATTCATTCCTTTTCACAGCTGGTTAAACAATGGAATCTTTTGGCAAACTAAAAGGACAGAATTGATTGCCCTACACAAACTTTTCTGCACGTATAATTGATTTTTAATTCACTGCCTTATTTCCAAAAGGACTTGACAATAAACTCGGTGCTGTATGTGCAGTATTGATCTTTCAACAAGGGCTTGGATCAAAGACTGATGCAAGTTAATCACAAACAAAAGATTGTTATCTTTCATCGAGGAACCTGTGTTTAAACCAAATTCCCCTTTTTGAGCTGTAATAAACCTTGTATTTTCCAGCTGTACTGCACCTCAGCATTTTGTAAGCCTGCCAGCTACTCAGTAACTATAATTTTATGCAACCTTTAAATAACAACTTTTTCCCCCAAGCAGAATAATTTCATCCTTCACTGGTCACTTTTGACTGGGAGGGCTGATGGTTCTTTTCCACTCTGAGTTCTTAGGATAAGACACAGACAAGACCTTCCCACACCTGCTTAAGCTAAAATCTTATTTATTCTTAACACACAGGTCCTACAGGGCCACGGCAATCTGAGTTTGGTGGGTTTTTATCTCAGTGCTCAGCTAAGTTTCAATTGTTACGGATTATCACACTTGCAGACGTGGCTGGATCACTGAATTCCAGCAAACGTTCATTTGGTGGATCTGTCACTCCACTGGGAAGCTGCAATGTTTATTTTTTGTGGGTAGAACAATGAGACTGAGCAGTAACTGGCGTTTTCACCTTCCAAGCCCACTTCAGGAGTCAGCCCTGCAATGCTGCTCAGCTTTCCCAATACCCCTTTTATGATTTTTTTCCACTTGACCATTCCAGAGGCTCTGTTTCAATCTGGCTCTGAATTCCATTTTCTATAGCTGCCACATAAACAATAAATAAAATTCATGGTATTTTTGCCCCGGTAAGCAGCTCTGTCTCCCAGCATATCAGAAGAGCCCTGGTTTCAACGGAGAACATGAGAACAATGTTTTCATGAGCACACACTCCAAAAAGGGTGGATGAGGCATTTGAGGATGATTCCAGGCAAAGAAGCCAAGCAAATAAGTCTGTGGGTTTTGCGTAAGTAACTCCTTGACCTGCCACGCTGGATTACAAACACTCGCAAACGTATCAGGAAAGGAGTTTGCTCTGGCTTGTCCTTTCTGGCACAAGGATCTCCACTTGTGTTTTATGATGAACGTGTTCAAGCTGAAGCCAGGTGTGGATATTTTAAAATTTATGAACTTGTAAATCGATGTACACGGCCAATTAAGATTTAGCACCTGCCAGGATTAACTACCCCTGCACATAAATTGAGGAGGTTGCTTGAATGGAGGTTGTTTACCTCAACTACTCGACATCAAGAGCGATGTAAAATATTTAAAAGGCAGAATATTTCAAGATAAAAGGCAGTTATCAGGGATGTCAGGGGGTGGCACTGACAGCTCTGCACAGAGATGCACACGGTGAAAGAATCTTCCCAAGGAACACTTGGCAACTTCCCTTAGAGAATTTCACATGGATGGGACAAAGTGTAGAGGGAAAGGGAGGAACTGCCCAATAAAGAATGTCCAGGTTCTGCTTCACCCAGATCTCCTTTAACTCTGGAAGACACGGCCCCAAGTTCCAAAGGTGCTGCCATTAAGCCTCACCAGCTCTTCATAATCAACATCTGAATGCTAATGAGGAGCACAGCTCCATGCAGGAGAGCATCCCTGTGCAATAAACTGCAGCAGAGCAGCAGCAAACTCTGCCTGTAGCAAGCATGCATAAATAAACAGAATTAATAACTACCCGAGTGTGGACGGGTGACTTAATCTGTTTCGATTAGATGCAGCTCAGCCCCAGGCCTTTGTGGTATTTAAAATGTGTTCATCATGTTTAATTAAAAACCTAATAAACTGGAGGTTCCTTTAGTTGTGATTCCGATTTCTCTCTCCTGCGAGCCCTATTGATTTCGTCAGAACTTTTGATAAAGACAGAAGAAAAAGCACATTCTGAATGAAGAGATAAAAATGTGAGGTGGAACCGGGGTTGGTGGGTGAGGAGCAGCCAGAACCAGCTCCTCTCCTTCCACATTTCCAGCACAGGAAGCACTCCAGAACAGAAAACCTCTCCATCAGGTTACCAAAACTAGGGATGATCACTGTACCCTGCATAAATCACAGCTCTTTGATAGATTATTGATCCAAATGGGAGCTCATTCCTGGACCTGGAGCAAGTGCAGGCTCAGAACTGTTCTGAGCATCACTGAGGTATAAAAGCCATTTCACAGCGCAGGTTCTGTCCCAAGACACGTGGAAATCTTCCAAGGACAGCTTGTCCTGGGTTCCCACTGGAACCCAGCAGGGAATGGTGATGCTCAGTTGAACCTCAGCTCAAGGAGTTCATGATCCTGGCTCCAGATTTGGGATGTGTGGAAAGGACTGGCTCCATCATCAGGGCAGCAGCAGAGGAAGCAGAGGCACTGTCACACTCCTGCCACGGTCCCAAACTCCGCTCCCACAGCGGCTCTGGAGGAGAAGAACAGACCAGCACCATTCCCTCCCTGGGGGGATTTCTGACTGCCTGAACCCGAAATCCCAAAGACTTAAGGGGCATTTTTTGAGGTGACCACGAGGTGCAGAGCAGAACTCACTGCTCTGACATCCTGGGCTGGTTCTGAGTGGAGATTAAACCCGCAGGAGGCACGAGTTGTATCAAACCAAGACAGCTTTGCTCCTGGCTTCTCCCCAGATAATCCCCCTGCTCCATCCTGCTTTCCATGGAAACTGCAGCCCCCCAGCACGAGGTGCTGTGCACTCAGAACGGGCCTCAGTCAGGCATTAAACGTGACAATTGCTGCAACTTGCTCACAGAAGTGAATTTGTGAGCATTACAAGAGAAACCAAGCCCTGCCCATCAAATCTCTGCTGGAAATTGATGCTGTCAGGTGGGGAAGGAGCCTTCACAAACAGGAAACAGCTGCTCAGAGCTGCACACTCCAGTGCAGGAGGTGCTGGAGCTGCTCTCACACGCAGGGTGCAAGGCTGGCTCTCACTCTGTGCCTCTGAATTTACATACTGGGACAAAAAAACCCTTTAAAAATAGCCACAGGTTCAGGGACACGAGGGAGACAACAAACCCCAGCCTCCATATTTACACAGCCCTCACGTAACTCAATCAGTGGCCAATTTTATCCTCTGTTTAATTCCATCTAAACATCTGCAACCACCTCAGCAGCAGGAAAAATAACACAACTCCCATCCCCTGTTTTAATCAGGTCTGATGTTGGCGAGCAGCTCCTACCTCACAGTCTGGACACAGGCACCAGAGCTGTTCTAATGGAAAACAAAGGTTTTGTCTTTGGGCAGCTCAGAGTCCACAAAAAAAAGTTTTAAATGTGGTGGTACTATTATTATTGTTATTATTGTTACTATTATGGTTAACTGACCAAAGCTCTGTATCAGGTCTGGGATCTGCTTATCTATCCAACTGCAAAACTTAAATTTAAGTCTTTAAATTTAAGTAAGCCACACCTGCTGGGCTGCAAGAGGAGATTAATTACTAGTCTAGCCCAGGTAAGGCCAGGGATTGCACCTGGCTCTCCATTTCCCCCAGAACTCCCTCTGGGATTGTCACCCACACCACTGGAGGCTCCATCCCGTGCCTCCCTGAGATGCAGGGGACACACAGAGTTAATGCTGTCACCACAATTTCATTGTCTTGGCCAGAATTAGGGTTTGACACCTGCGTATTTTCTGACCAACACTTCACTGTAGAGTTCCTGTGCAGCTCTGGCACCCTGTGCATCAGAGCTCCCCTCAGTTTCCCAGGGCCTGCACTAAGGAAACTTCCCCTGCAAGGCTCCAAAAAGCTCTGAAGTGCAGCACAGCTGCTTCAGGCTGGAGCTGGCTCCCAGCTGCAGGGACCAAGAGGCTCTGAGGCTGTGCAGGTGGAGCTTTGCTGTCTATAAATACGAGCACAGTTTGATCTTTGGCTCTGCCCAGGCTGGAGGGCTGCCAAATGTTTCTGGAAACTTGGATGGAGCAGAACAAGAACAAATATGATAAAATGAGCTGGGGCTGACAATGATTTATAGAGTCAGTGATCATTACTCTGTGCTCACAGGCTGCACTTCTGCAGTAATGCTTCACTTTTCAATAAACTTTTAGTTTTTTCCATCAGTGAGGCTCAATTCTCTCTCATTTAACATGGGTGGATCATCAAAACCCCTGAGTGCAGCAGCTCCAGCACTCACAGCTCAGGGCAGCTGATGGAAAAAAATGAGGAGAGGGGAAGAAAGCAACACAGGGAGAGAGGGAGGGAGGGAGAGAGAGGTGCTGGCAGGATTTACCCCTGGGTGTGTGCAGAGAGCTCAGGCTGCAGCATCTCAACCCAGAGTGAGCAAACACGGGGCAGAGCACTCCAAGGACTTGCTGCAGCAGTCAGTCCCTACACAAAGCTCCTTTTGGGACAAGAAAAGTGCAGAGTGATCAGGAGGGGGTGTCCCAGGCTCTGCCCCTGCCCTGGTGTCGCTGCCAGGCTGCATCCATCCTCCTTCCCTCCCTCCCTCCCTGGCTCCAGGCAGCCACAAAGGTTCTTTGTTGGGCCTGGAACCTGCCCCAGGACGGCTCTGGGCTGGCCCAGGCCCCCTCCAGCTCCTGCAGCAAGGCTGAAATGAGGAGAGCAGAGCACACGTCAGGCACTGCCACAACTCCCTGAAAGCCACGCGGAGAACACGCAGCTCAAGAAACCTCTCCAGCCATTGCCTGAATAATTAAAACCACTAAGAGAACATGAAAGTTTCCTCCATTAATCAGTTCTATTTTCTAACACCAATGCCAGCCTTATTAGTAGCTTAACAAGATGACATTTTTATTTTTGTTTACTTCTTTAAACGCTTCACCAATTAGCCAGCTTAAAAATTGACCCACTCAAGGCAAAAAAAAAAAAAAAAAAAAAAAATCAGCCAAAATATTCTCCTCTTCTCCTGCACTTTTCCATGAGCAATTCTGCTATGCACTGGATCAGATTTTTTCATTTATAAACCCCTGTATTTTCATTTATATACCCATGCACGTGTGTTTTTATTTACACACCCACCCTCTCCTTGCTCATAAAGATAACCTCTTTAGGAAAAAAACAACAAGATAAAAAGGCAAGGAGCAGCAACGTGAACCATAAAGGCTGGAGGAGATAAATCATTTCCTACCACTTCATCTTCAGTCCAACACTTCTCAATCAGCTTTGGCACAGGTTTCTTCACCAAGCGCTGCAGGGCTTTTCCAGCATCGTAGTTACTTTCATGTAGCTGAAAAATAAAGAAGACAAATAGATCATTCAAAGGAATTAGCAGTGATCTGATATTGGAGGAAAAAAAAAAAAAAAAACCCCACTACAGGGAGTCACATGAGATATTCTCTGCTTAATTATTTTTACTGTTGATGTATGAAGTGGAATTTAAACAACCTGAAGGGGAACTGAGGTTTTATCAGGAGAAGAAGCAGCATTAAACCAAGCAGGGTTCCCCCTTCCTTCCTAAACCTGTCCCAGGTAATGTTTAAACCAAAGTCACACTGCTCCCTTCTGCTCCCAGGGCTCAATGTGATGTCAGCCACGATAAAATAAAAATTAATACAGGGTGGGTTATACTTCACACAAAGTGGCTCAAATCTCCTGTCGTCAGCAGGAACAGATCTGAACTGCTGAAGGTGCTCTTCCCCCTCCACCAAGTTACTGGGGCATCCATTAGTTTTGAATACTTAGGGGAACTTTAAAGGAAAAAAAAAAAAAAAGTACTTCTAAAAATACCAGGTCACTCCTGGGCACAGACCTCTGCTGTTACCTGCAGTGTTTTTGGAACAAACAGAAATGCTCCTCAGCCGGCAGCCAGAACTCTTTCTCCTCACCACCAACAAAAACAACAATACAAACAGGATTTCTGCAGTGAAACGAGCGCCTCAGTAACAGAAGGTGGACAGAAGACAAAGCCACAGTGAGATTTTCTGTTAATTCCGAGCTTTTATTTGGCACCTTGAGGGAGGCACTGGGGGCAGCAAGGAATGCACTGATGCAGGGAAACCAGAGACAGCAACGCTCCGACTTCCAGAGGTTCAGTTCTTCCTGGGGCCCCTTCCAGGCTGGCCCTGGGAGGTGCCACCAGCAGCAGGGCCACCAATGGGGCCAGCAATGGGGCCACCACCAGCAGCAGGGCCAGCAATGGGGCCACCACCAGCAGCAGGGCCACCAATGGGGCCACCACCAGCAATGGGGCCAGCAATGGGGCCACCACCAGCAGCAGGGCCAGCAATGGGGCCAGCAATGGGGCCAGCAATGGGGCCACCACCAGCAATGGGGCCACCAATGGGGCTACCACCAGCAGCAGGGCCAGCAATGGGGCCACCACCGGGGCCAGCAGCAGCCCCGGCTGGCACTGCCTGGGCACAGCTCCTGCTTCCAGCCCGGGAATTACCTGGGGACAGCAGGGAGTGGCTGCAAACCTGGGCTGAAGGGGCACAGCGAGCTCAGCCCCCCTGAGCTGAGCCCTGCTCTGAGCTCAGCCTGCACTGCCAGCCCTCACTGGCTCTGCTCAAGCACCAAAACTGCCTGGAAAAGAAAAAAAAAAACAACTTAAAAAAATTTAGTTCTAAGGCTGCCGGGGTATGCAATGCCCACTTACAGGCATGAAAATAAGATGTTGCCTTTTCTGCTGGGCACACATTAATTTTCCTCCCTGTTTGCACTCCAGCAGTGGGAACAAATCCATCTCAAAGAAAAAAGCACTGTTTGTTTTGCCAGCTCACCTTGCAAATGCCTCTTTTCTGTGCATGCCACTACCTAGAAGATTTTTCACTCCGGAGACGTGACAGTGCTGAGGAGAACGGTGCTGCTCTTTCCCTCCCCTCTCTGCTCCCTCCCAAAGCACGAGGAATGCCAAAGCCTCTTTGTAACTTGGAGGGCATCTTTATTTTGCCTCAAGGACAACACGTGTTTTTCCCTGGCAGCCCCACTGCCCAAGCAGCTCAATCTGCAAGAAAAATAAACCAGACAAGCCCAGAAGGAACAGCCTGGTCTGACAGGCGACTACTCCAGAAAATGAAAAGTTTACAGGCCAGCAAGGCTGGCCCAGATCACCAACAGATAATGTAATAATTAACTTCTGAGCAAGTGATTTCATTAATAACAATCCCAAACCCCAGCAGCACAGATGCGAGAGTGGAGCCACGGAGCAGAGAAGACCCCTGTGAAAACATGATACAGGCTGAGAGTCTCCTGAAAAATGTTAATTTTAGCAGGTGGGAATGGAAAAAAAAAAAAGTTTTATAAATGTCAGGAGTAGAATAATGCAGCAGAAAGGAAAACTGTTTTCTCTGAGTGCTGGAGTTAAATTGACACATTCCAGTCTGGCTCATTTCTGCTTTTTACTTTCAGCCATTTAGTATTCCTGAGCACTTTACGGGCAAGATTCAAATGTGTAAGTAACAACCAATGATGACTGCCTCTGGTTTCATCAACTCCTGCTTGAACTTCTCCAGGTATTTCTATAAACACTGATCACTGTCCAGCCAGCAGAGAATCTCCATTTTGAGCATTAACTCTGCATCCAAATTTGGCACCACCGTGAGATTTGATCTGCAAGAAAGGGAACCACCACAAATGTACCTTGAAACAGAAAATACAGCAACTTCTGCATCACCGGACAGGATGAAAGCAAGATTCTGGATGTGCACACGTCCAAAAGCCTCCCTTACATTGCTATTAAAGAAAGCCAGGTCCCAGGGAAGGGATTTCACATCAAGGCTGCACATTCCCACACAGTTCCAGTCCCTCCTGCAGCCTCTGAGCAGAGCTGCCATTTCTGTCTGGGTGATGCTGCAAATAAATTCTCCTTTGGCATGGCTCAGCTGTCAGGCACCTCCAGTCTGTAATGAACCCATGAATTACATCTTGCAGCTCTGACATCTCTGGGCTTGCTCATCAAAATATTGTTCTTCAATTGTAATTTATAACTTAATTTAAATGTCCCTTTCCTGTGACCTTTTTAGAGCAGAGTGCCATTGCATCTGGCAGCTCCTGCTCCAGCAAGGCTTCCTTTGGCAATTACAGCCATTATCATCTGCCTTGCAAAGCCCGGCTCAGTGAGGCTGCATTCAGGGCTCAGCATTAAATAATTGCGGTCCATTAAGAACGCTGAGATCCCAGAGACTTTTTCTCCAAGGAAAAATTGCTGCTATCTCATGAGAGTTTTACTGAACCGCTTCAAAAATCACGGAGTCCCAGCCTGGTTTGGGTTGGACCTTAAACAGAAAGGATTGTCCAGCCAACCCCACTTTCCTGGGGCTGCAGCACGGCCAGCATGGACAGGACAGCACTGGAATTGCAGAGCTCTGCAGGTTCCAGAGCTGCCTCTTCCATGGGATGATGCCTTGTCCTGGACAAATCACATCCCAAGGGAGAGGGAAAAAGACCAGGACAAGGAGCAGCAGGATGGGGATTACTGCCAGGAGCAGCTCCAGGGCTGTGATAACTCCAACCCAACGCCTCATTTAACACAAAATGGAATTCAGGCCACTTCTTTCAGTAGCAGAGCTGACAAATTTCAGTGGGCTGTGGATATTCTGTAGAGCTAGGGACATCTTGCCCTGCTCTGGAAATGGAATATGCTCCTTCTAATTTTCATCAACCATTTCTAAAACCCAGCAGGAAAAGAGCCCCAAGTGCCCTTCAGGGTATAATTTGGGTATCAGACAAAATCAAAAACAAACAAACAAAAAAACCCCAACAACCACCACAAAACCCCAACTTCCATCTCTTTCCCCCAGTTCTAATCTATTTTAAGCATCTAAAGCTGCTGCTGAAGATTAAAAAGCCTGATATTTGTGATGCATTGCCAGGGAGCAGCCAAACAGCTGTGGGGCAACAGAGGCAAGGCCAGTGCCCCACACAGAGCCAGGCCAAGAACTTGCCAATCGCCCGCAAAACTTGGGACAGCACTTTAAAAACACCTTTCAAAAACCAGGAATACTTTGCTCACTCCCCCCAGATTTTACCAGCAGTGCTGGCAGTCGGGTTTGGCCCTGTTTTCCTGCCTGTAAGAGCGAGGGTGAGGGTGAACGGGAATTCCAGGTGGCAGAACTGTCTCCTGCACTGAGGTGGCTCCGGCCTGGGACAGGCCCGGGCAGGGAGCCCGGCCCTGCCTCGTGTGAACCAGGAGAGCAGCTGCTCATTAACATCATCCACGAGGAAAACTAGTCAGAAGGAGAAATGCTAACATATATTTAATTTTTTTTTTTTTTTTTTTTAATGCTTTCAACCTTGTCTGTAGTTAATGAACAAGAAAATCTGGTCTAAGGGCAAGTTAAAACAGGGAGTAATTTGTCTGGGTGACATCTTAGTTAGAAGTGAATTTCCTTGCACTGAGATTAGCCTGTCATGTTTGTCACTCATAATGACACGTTCCCATGCAGCAGAGCCATGAGAAGGCACAACAGCACTATTAGTAAAGAGAGATTTACACAATATTAGCATATCATTGTTTGGCCTCTCCTCCATGTAGCACTAACGAGCTTAAGTGGTGCTATTTTTCCCGCTCATGAGGATGAAGAGGAGCGGCTGGCTCCGATTTCCCCCGCAACAGCACGAAGCAAACCCCCGCGACGCCGTGCTCCCGGCGGAGCGTGCAGCCTGCCCGCCCCAGGCCCCGTCCCACCGAGCAGCAGGCGAGGCTGACCGCTGGGAATGAACTCCTCCTGTGCAGCCCGGCCAGACCCGAGCACAGGGCAGAGAAGGAACTCCTGCTTGGCCTGGGACCCCCGGGAACAGCGCTGCGGAGCCTCTGACCAGAGGCACGGCTCCAAAGGATTAGAGGGCTCCCGAGTGTCTGCCTCTGCACCGCCACGGACACGGCAAGGATCCTTCACACCACGGCTGACGCTCCATCAGAGTTCGGAGGGCAACGGGAACTTGCCCCCTCCCTCGGAGGAGGGAGGGGAAGGAGCTGCTCCAGAATTTCCCCCAGCTCTCCCTCCTCAGCACTGCCAGCAGCAGCAGCAAGGTTTGTGCTCAACATTCCCCCTGCTCCATCCTTCCTTGGACCTTCAGACCTGGCATCACCTTCCCCCCACGGAGCACGAGGAGCTTTCTGGGAGCATTTTTTTCACCATTATCATGGTGAAAGACTCGCAGGAGCTGCTGTGTTCTCCTCCAGCCCTGCCACACTGACACCAGCACCCATCAGGAGGGCAGCAAACTCCAAATGAAAACTTCACTTCCTTCCTAAGGGTCACAGTGACAAACGTGGCAGCAAACCCCAGCAGCCAAACAAAGGATCAGGAGCTGGAATTCACCTGGAACGTTGAGTGAATAATCACTGCACTGAGCTGAGATACAAATACACGTATGTGAGTTCTGTATGTTGCATTGTGCCTTCCATGATCTTCATTTCTATCTGGCATAATTAACAATAAATCATTCTGGGGGCTTACAGCACCTGTTATTACATAAATAAAACAGCAGCAAAGGAGCTTGTCAAGACTGATTTATGTGAAGTGCTGCCCTGAAGTTTATTGGATTTTCATAATAAGGAATCACGGCACACCATTTTCTTTTACATTCATCTTCTGGGTTGCATATGATAATTTCTAAACAAAGACACAACTTAGTGCAGGTTAAGAGGCTCACAAATCATGGATCAGATAAATCTGATCTCTTTTAAACAGGTGGTGACCTGAGAGATAAAAAGGGGCCGTTTTGCCAGGACAACAGGTGACCTATCTAAACTGTTTAAAGTCAAAAAAGCAGGGTCTCAGGAAAAAGTCAAAGTTTCTTAAAATATCCCTGACAGAGCTATTATTTATAAGGAAACTCTTTTCTAGAAAAATTCGAAGTGGAAAAGGAAAGCATTTTCTAAAACAGACATGCACTAGAAACACAAAGAGAAAAGAACCAGAAGAACAAAACCAAAATATTTTGGGACTAATCTAATTTCAGAAGCAAGAACTCCACAAGTGCAACTGCAGATTCCTCGGGCTGCCAAGCGATTAAAGGGAGTAATTAAAGTAGATAGAGAAGCAGTGAAGTTAAATGAATTTTCTGCATTAAGCTATTATTATAGATAAGGGGAAAGAAATTCCAATTCCAAAAACCTCTTTAATGATTATTGACCTTAAGAGAAATTTGAGAAGGCTGTCGGGGAGCAGCTCAGCCAAGTGCAGGGTGGTGAGGCACCAGCCTCCGCCCCAAGGGAAAGGAACACCAGGAACATTTCCCTGTGCAGAGTGCAGGCATTCCAGCTCCAGTTAGAACCCCACGCTGGGCTGAGTGGAAGCCCCAAGGGCCAGGTCAGGGGCAGCTGAGCAAGTCCCAGTTCCAGCTGGCCCTGACCCGAGCGGCTTCCCCCAAACACTGACTGGGGTCACCTTCGAGGCGCCACCGCACCTCCTCCGAAAAGCACTCGGTACTTGAGAGGAGGTCACCGCCGAAAGGAGGGGATCCCCAGAACGCGGCCTGCACAGCCGATTCCGGCCGGGCCCCGCTGCGGGGGGCCCAGGAGGGCAGCAAGGAAACACCTCCCCAGGGGGCACTTACGGTGTTGAGGGCGTTGAGGGTGGTGTCGTCCCGGGAGGCCGCCACGCATCCATCCTCCGTGGATCCCCCGTCACACATCCCTGCAAAGGCTGCCATGCTCCTGGAACGGCAGGGCAACGCTCAGTTCCTCACAGGGCACCGCACAAACGCTGCATTT